>NC_141004.1:84815628-85175628 GCF_052327205.1 Somniosus microcephalus
TCCCCTCCCCCCACCCTCTCTCTCCCCTCCCCCACCCCCTCTCTCTCCCCTCCCCCACCCCCTCTCTCTCCCCTCCCCCCACCCTCTCTCTCTCCCCTCCCCCCACCCTCTCTCTCTCCCCTCCCCCCACCCTCTCTCTCTCCCCTCCCCCCACCCTCTCTCTCTCCCCTCCCCCCACCCTCTCTCTCCTCCCCCACCCTCTCTCTCTCCTCCCCCACCCTCTCTCTCTCTCCCCTCCCCCACCCTCTCTCTCTCTCCCCTCCCCCACCCTCTCTCTCTCCCCTCCACCACCCTCTCTCTCTCTCCCCTCCCCCACCCTCTCTCTCTCCCCTCCTCTCCTCCCTCTCCCCTCCTCTCCCCCTCCTCCTCCCTCTCACCACCTCCCTACCCCCTCCTCCTCCCTCTCCCCCTCCTCCTCCCTCTCACCACCTCCCTACCCCCTCCTCCTCCCTCTCACCACCTCCCTACCCCCTTCCTCCCTCTCCCCCTCCTCCCCCCTCTCTCCCTCCTTCCCTCCTCCCCCCCCTCTCCCCCTCCTTCCCTCCTCCCCCCCCTCTCCCTCCTCCCCTCCTCCTCCCCCCTCTCTCCCTCTCCCCTGCCCGAGCCCTCATCCCCTGCTCCAATCCCTCTTTCCGCCCTGGGGCCCGGGCCTCGGCACCTGGATGAACGCGTTCCCTTGGATGCTTTTGGCGGCCTCGGCCGTCACCCTGATGCCGTTGGCCGAGGCGAACACCCGCAAAAACATGGCCCAGCCGAGTCCAGCGCCCCGGTCAGCTCGAGGTCCGCAGCCGCTGTTCGGCCGCAGGCCACAAAGCACCCGAGCCCAGCGCCAGCGATGGCTCCACGGAGCTCCGTGCCGCCCCACGCACTGACATGACCCCGCCCTCCCGAGCTGGCTTGAAGAGCGCCGATTGCGGCTGTGAGAGACGGCCGGCGGGCCCGGTTGCCGGGGTAACCCTTCCCGCTCTCGAAGCCCCGCCCGAGATCAGCACTCCCGAGCCGAGCGGGGAACAGAGAGAGACGCCGCGTCTCAGCAGCTCCTGCTGCGCGCGCACCCTTTACTAAGATAGCGGCGCTCGGCTGAGGCCCGCCCCTCCAGCCTTCACAAAGATGGCGGCGATCGGGGGCCTCTTGTTGACTGGGGCCGGGAGGTGCCTAGCTTGGGCGTGGGTGCGGAGGAGAGGCCGAGGCTTCGAGGCCTACCTGGAAAAACGGGGAAAGGTAGGAAAATTAATGAGATTAGATAAAAGATTTAGAAAGTAATTAACTTTTTTAAAAAACAATATGGCCTCGAAATTCAGTGGCCTGCGCCACCAGTTTGCGCCCAAAGAGGGCTTTTGCGCCTCTGGCCACAACCACCGCGATATTTAGCGGGGCACTAATGGCGGCGTTTGCCTGTAGTGCTGCGCCGCCACCGATGACGTCATCGGTGTGCGCAGCGCCCCGCTACCGCCCCGAGCGCCATATTAGGTCGCAGCTGCCTCTTCCGCGCCGGCCGCAAACAGCGCCCGGTACACAGGGGCCTACCTGTGGCGGTAGTGGGGCGAGTTAAGGTGGAGGTGCGGCCGGCTGGTTTTTTGGCGGCCGCCGGCCCGCACCTCCATCCCCGGCCTCCTACACGCCCCCCCCCCGCGGCATTGCCGGCTGTTTCCCGAGAGCCCGGCACTTCTCCTTGGTGCCGGGCTCATTTGCCGGCAGTCGCGAGCGGGGATCGCGCTGTTGCAGGCACCTCTCCCTTAACAGTGGGAGGAAGGCCTGCAATACCGCAGCATGCCGTGCCGCAGCGGGTGGCGCTGCGGCACTTTGCGCGCTGATATTCAGTTTCAGCGCCCCAAGCGGGGCGCCGAAACCCTTGTTTAGCGGCCGGCTTCCACTTGGGGCGCTGAAACTGAATATCCCGATGGCGCAAGTGGCTCCGCGCACAGCGGTAATTCCTGCGCCCAGGCGAGCTGGGCGCCCCAAACTGAATTTTTAGCCCTATGTGTTTTAAAAGCAACGTTTTTTTGAAAGACGCAGAAAGCGGGAAAAAGAAAGGAAAAGTTTGGAATCAAGATGGCGGCGACTCACCTCGGTTCAGCACCGATTGGTCGACCGTCAGGTCACCAAAGCGTAGGATTGGTCAATCGTCCCGTCACTCGACCGTAGAAGGGCCCGGCCGCACGCGCCAGGAACCCGGCGTACGATTGGTCGAACTCGAGGTCACTCTGTCGCTAATGAGCGGATAATGAGATGCTAATGAGCGGAATTTGAAAGTTTTTCGGATGCCGCAGGCGCAATTTTTGTCCGGCCGAAACGTAAATACACTTACGACCGTTTCGGAAAGGTAAGCTTTCTTTCGACGTAACGTACGCGTAGGTACGCTCTATAACTTTCGAGCGCATAGCCGGACAGACGCACACGTGAGGACAGACAGACAGACAGATAGACAGAACGATCCGTTTATTTATATATATATATATATATAGATAAGATAAGATAAGAAGCAGCCCCGTAGAATATGCCGGCTATAGTTGAAACTTGCTGCTTCTGAATGGGTGCCTCTTACACCGAAGATGCACCATAGAAATCCAGGCATGTGCTGCACCAAGCCTGTCCCACCATTTCACAGCACTGCTTGGACCTTAGTGAGCTGCCTGCTTACAGAATTCTCAGCTACCGAGGCCCCTGTTCAACTCCCCTGGCCCTAGTGTAATAACACTGGAGTATTGCGTCCAGTTCTGGTCACCACACTTTAGGAAGGCTGTGAAGGCCATTGAGAGGATGCAGAGGAGATTTACCAGAATGGTTCCGGGGATGGGGGATCTTAGCTACAAGGACAGGTTGGAGAAGCTGGATTTGTTTTCATTAGAGCAAAAAAGGTTGAGGGGTGATGTGATAGAAGTGTACAAGATTACGGCGGGTTTGGATAGGCTAGATGGGGAAAGGCTGTTCCCACTAGCTGATGGTACAAGGAGAGGGGACACAGATTTAAAGTTTTGGGCAAGAGATACAGGGGGAATGTGAGGAAAATCTTTTTTACGCAGCGACTGGCGAGGACCTGGAACTCGCTGCCGACAGAAGTGGTGGAAGCGGAGACACTCAGGGCCAGAATTTCAGTGGGCTTTGCGCCCAGTTACCGCCCAAAGAGGGCTTCTGCGCAAGTGTAAGGGGGTGCGCTGATATTCAGCGCTGCGGTAATGGCGGCGGTAGCCGGTAGTGCTGCGCTGACACCGATGACGTCATCGGTGTGCGCAGTGCCCCGGTTCCGCCCCGCTTCCGGCCCAAACCCCATATTTAGTTGCGGCCGCCTCTTCTGCAGCGGCCGCAAACAGCGATTGAAAAACGGGGCGGTACTGCTGCGCTACTGGGGCGCTTTAAGGTGGAGGTGCGGCCGGCCGCTTTTTCGGCGGCCGCCCGCACGCACCTCCTTCCCCGGCCTCCTCCACCGCCCCCCCCGCGGCATTGCCGGCTGCTTTCCGCGAGCCCGGCATTTCTCCATGGTGCCGGGCTCATTTGCCGGCACAATCCAGCGGCGATCTCGCTGTTGCAGGCACCTCCCCCTTAAGAGAAGGAGGAGGCCTGCAGTACCGCAGCCTGCCGCTCCGCAGCGGATGGCACAGCGGGTCCTACAGCGCAGAAATTCAGTTTCAGCGCCCCAAGCAGGGGTGGGCACACCCTGGAATAGCGCTCGGTTCCGACTTGGGGCGCAAAAGCCGAATATCTGACGGGCGCACCTGGCTCCGCGCGCAGCACTAACTTTTGGGCGTTAGCCTGCTGGCAGGCCTTAACTGAATTTCTAGGCCTCAATGTTTTCAAGGAGAGATTGGAGAGACACTTCAGGGAAATAAACTTGCAGGGCTACGGGGATAGAGCGGGGGAATGGGACTGATGGGATAGCTCTACAGAGAGCCGGCACGGACTCGATGGGCTGAATGGCCTCCTTCTGTGCCATTATGACTCTATAACAGTGAGAGTACAGTCCAGTGTACACATGACAACACACTGGGGGAGTACAGTCCAGTGTACACATGACAACACACTGGGGGAGTACAATCCAGTGTACACATTACAACACACTGGGGGAGTACAGTCGAGTGTATACATTACAACACACTGGGGGAATACAGTCCAGTGTACACATTACAACACACTGGGGGAATACAGTCCAGTGAACACATTACAACACACTGGGGGAATACAGTCCAGTGCACACATTACAACACACTGGGGCAATACAGTCCAGTGTACACATTACAACACACTGGGGGAATACAGTCCAGTGTACACATTACAACACACTGGGGGAATACAGTCCAGTGTACACATTACAACACACTGGAGGAATACAGTCCAGTGTATACATTCCAAAACACTGGGGGAATACAGTCCAGTGTACACATTACAACACACTGGGGGAGTATAATCCAGTGTATACATTACAACACACTGGGGGAGTATAGTCCAGTGTACACATTACAACACACTGGGGGAGTACAGTCCAGTGTACACATTACAACACACTGGGGGAGTACAGTCCAGTGTATACATTACAACACACTGGGGGAATACAGTCCAGTGTACACATAACAACACACTGGGGGAATACAGTCCAGTGTACACATTACAACACACTGGGGAGTACAATCCAGTGCACACATTCTGCACACTGGGGGAATACAGTCCAGTGTATACATTACAACACACTGGGGGAGTCCAGTCCAGTGTACACATTACAACACACTGGGGGAGTACAGTCCAGTGTACACATTACAACACACTGGGGGAATAGAGTCCAGTGTACACATTACAACACACTGGGAGAATACAGTCCAGTGTATACATTACAACACACTGGGGGAGTACAGTCCAGTGCACACATCACAACACACTGGGGGAGTACAGTCCAGTGTACACATTACAACACACTGGGGGAGTACAGTCCAGTGTATACATTACAACACACTGGGGGAGTCCAGTCCAGTGTACACATTACAACACACTGGGGGAATACAGTCCAGTCTATACATTACAACACACTGGGGGAGTACAGTCCAGTGTATACATTACAACACACTGGGGGAGTACAGTCCAGTGTATACATCACAACACACTTGGGGAGTACAGTCCACTGTACACATTATAACACACTGGGGGAGTCCAGTCCAGTGTAAACATTACAACACACTGGGGGAGTCCAGTCCAGTGTACACATTGCAACACACTGGGGGAATACAGTCCAGTGTACACATTACAACACACTGGGGGAGTGCAGTCCAGTGTACACATTACAACACACTGGGGGAGTACAGTCCAGTGTACACATTACAACACACTGGGGGAGTACAGTCCAGTGTACACATTACAACACACTGGAGGAGTACAGTCCAGTGTACACATTACAACACACTGGGGGAGTCTAGTCCAGTGTACACATTACAACACACTGGGGGAGTCCAGTCCAGTGTATACATTACTACACACTGGGGGAGTCCAGTACAGTTTATACATTCCAACACACTGGGGGAGTACAGTCCAGTGCACACATTACAACACACTGGGGGAGTGTAGTCCAGTGGAAACATTACAACACACTGGGGGAGTACAGTCCAGTGTACACATTACAACACACTGGGGGAATACAGTCCAGTGTACACATTACAACACACTGGGGGAATACAGTCCAGTGTACACATTACAACACACTGGGGGAATACAGTCCAGTGTACACATTACAACACACTGGGGGAATACAGTCCAGTGTACACATTACAACACACTGGGGGAATACAGTCCAGTGTACACATTACAACACACTGGGGGAATACAGTCCAGTGTACACATTACAACACACTGGAGGAATACAGTCCAGTGTATACATTCCAAAAGACTGGGGGAATACAGTCCAGTGTACACATTACAACACACTGGGGGAGTATAGTCCAGTGTATACATTACAACACACTGGGGGAGTATAGTCCAATGTACACATTACAACACACTGGGGGAGTACAGTCCAGTGTACACATTACAACACACTGGGGGAGTACAGTCCAGTGTATACATCACAACACACTGGGGGAATACAGTCCAGTGTACACATAACAACACACTGGGGGAATACAGTCCAGTGTACACATTACAACACACTGGGGGAGTCCAGTCCAGTGTACACATTACAACACACTGGGGGAGTACAGTCCAGTGTACACATTACAACACACTGGGGGAATACAGTCCAGTGTACACATTACAACACACTGGGAGAATACAGTCCAGTGTATACATTACAACACACTGGGGGAGTACAGTCCAGTGTACACATTACAACACACTGGGGGAGTACAGTCCAGTGTACACATTACAACTCACTGGGGGAGTACAGTCCAGTGTATACATTACAACACACTGGGGGAGTCCAGTCCAGTGTACACATTACAACACACTGGGGGAATACAGTCCAGTCTATACATTACAACACACTGGGGGAGTACAGTCCAGTGTATACATTACAACACACTGGGGGAGTACAGTCCAGTGTATACATTACAACACACTGGGGGAGTACAGTCCAGTGTATACATCACAACACACTTGGGGAGTACAGTCCACTGTACACATTATAACACACTGGGGGAGTCCAGTCCAGTGTATACATTACAACACACTGGGGTAGTCCAGTCCAGTGTACACATTGCAACACACTGGGGGAATACAGTCCAGTGTACACATTACAACACACTGGGGGAGTGCAGTCCAGTGTACACATTACAACACACTGGGGGAGTACAGTCCAGTGTACACATTACAACACACTGGGGGAGTACAGTCCAGTGTACACATTACAACACACTGGAGGAGTACAGTCCAGTGTACACATTACAACACACTGGGGGAGTCCAGTCCAGTGTACACATTACAACACACTGGGGGAGTCCAGTCCAGTGTATACATTACTACACACTGGGGGAGTCCAGTACAGTGTATACATTCCAACACACTGGGGGAGTACAGTCCAGTGCACACATTACAACACACTGGGGGAGTGTAGTCCAGTGGAAACATTACAACACACTGGGGGAGTACAGTCCAGTGTACACATTACAACACACTGGAGGAATACAGTCCAGTGTACACATTCCAACACACTGGGGGAATACAGTCCAGTGTACACATTACAACACACTGGGGGAATACAGTCCAGTGTATACATTACAGCACACTGGGGGAGTACAGTCCAGTGTATACATTACAACACACTGGGGGAGTACAGTCCAGTGTACACATTACAACACACTGGGGGAGTACAGTCCAGTGTACTCATTACAACACACTGGGGGAATACAGTCCAGTGTACACATTACAACACACTGGGGGAGTACAGTCCAGTGTACACATTACAACACACTGGGGGAATACAGTCCAGTGTACACATTACAACACACTGGGGGAGTACAGTCCAGTGTACATATTACAACACACTGGGGGAGTACAGTGCAGTGTACACATTACAACACACTGGGGGAGTACAGTCCAGTGTATACATTACTACACACTGGGGGAATACAGTCCAGTTTATACATTACAACACACTGGGGGAGTCCAGTCCAGTGTACACATTACAACACACTGGGGGAGTCCAGTCCAGTGTATACATTACAACACACTGGGGGAGTCCAGTCCAGTGTACACATTACAACACACTGGGGGAATACAGTCCAGTCTATACATTACAACACACTGGGGGAGTACAGTCCAGTGTATACATTACAAGACACTGGGGGAGTACAGTCCAGTGTATACATTACAACACACTGGGGGAGTACAGTCCAGTGTACACATTGCAACACACTGGGGGAATACAGTCCAGTGTACACATTACAACACACTGGGGGAGTGCAGTCCAGTGTACACATTACAACACACTGGGGGAATACAGTGCAGTGTACACATTACAACACACTGGGGGAATACAGTCCAGTGCACACATTACAACACACTGGGGGAGTACAGTCCAGTGTACACATTACAACACACTGGGGGAGTACAGTCCAGTGTACACATTACAACACACTGGAGGAGTACAGTCCAGTGTACACATTACAACACACTGGGGGAGTCCAGTCCAGTGTACACATTACAACACACTGGGGGAGTCCAGTCCAGTGTATACATTACTACACACTGGGGGAGTGTAGTCCAGTGTATACATTACAACAAACTGGGGGAGTACAGTCCAGTGTACACATTACAACACACTGGGGGAACACAGTCCAGTTTACACATTACAACACACTGGGGGAATACAGTCCAGTGTACACATTACAACACACTTGGGGAATACATTCCAGTGTACACATTACAACACACTGGGGGAGTACAGTCCAGTGTACACATTACAACACACTGGGTGAATACAGTCCAGTGTATACATTACAACACACTGGGGGAGTACAGTCCAGTGTACACATTACAACACACTGGGGGAGTACAGTCCAGTGTACACATTACAACACACTGGGGGAGTACAGTCCAGTGTACACATTACAACACACTGGGGGAATACAGTCCAGTGTACACATTACAACACACTGGGGGAGTCCAGTCCAGTGTACACATTACAACACACTGGGGGAGTCCAGTCCAGTGTATACATTACTACACACTGGGGGAGTCCAGTACAGTGTATACATTCCAACACACTGGGGGAGTACAGTCCAGTGTACACATTACAACACACTGGGGGAGTGTAGTCCAGAGTATAAATTACAACACACTGGGGGAGTACAGTCCAGTGTATACATTACAACACACTGGGGGAGTACAGTCCAGTGTTTTCATTACAACACACTGGGGGCGTACAGTCCAGTGTACACATTATAACACACTGGGGGAGTCCAGTCCAGTGTATACATTACAACACACTGGGGGAGTCCAGTCCAGTGTACACATTGCAAAACACTGGGGGAATACAGTCCAGTGTACACATTACAACGCACTGGGGGAGTGCAGTCCAGTGTACACATTACAACACACTGGGGGAATACAGTGCAGTGTACACATTACAACACACTGGGGGAATACAGTCCAGTGTACACATTACAACACACTGGGGGAGTACAGTCCAGTGTACACATTACAACACACTGGGGGAGTATAGTCCATTGTACACATTACAACACACTGGGGGAGTCCAGTCCAGCGTACACATTACAATACACTGGGGGAGTACAGACCAGTGTATACATTACAACACACTGGGGGAATACAGTCCAGTGTACACATTACAACACACTGGCGGAATACAGTCCAGTGTACACATTACAACACACTGCGGGAATACAGTCCAGTGTACACATTACAACACACTGGGGGAATACAGTCCAGTGCACACATTACAACACACTGGGGGAGTACAGTCCAGTGTAAAAATTACAACACACTGGGGAAATACAGTCCAGTGTATACATTACAACACACTGGGGGAGTACAGTCCAGTGTGTACATTACAACACACTGGGGGAGTACAGTCCAGTGTACACATTACAACACACTGGGGGAGTACAGTCCAGTGTACACATTACAACACACTGGGGGAATACAGTCCAGTGCACACATTACAACACACTGGGGGAATACAGTCCAGTGTACACGTTACAGCACACTGGGGGAGTACAGTCCAGTGTATACATTACAACACACTGGGGGAATACAGTATAGTGTATACATTACAACACACTGGGGGAATACAGTCCAGTGTACACATTACAACACACTGGGGAGTGCAGTCCAGTGTACACATTACAACACACTGGGGGAATACAGTGCAGTGTACACTTTACAACACACTGGGGGAATATAGTCCAGTGTACACATTACAAAACACTGGGGGAGTACAGTCCAGTGTACACATTACAACACACTGGGGGAGTCCAGTCCAGTGTACACATTACAACACACTGGGGGAGCACAGTCCAGTGTACACATTACAACACACTGTGGGAGTACAGTCCAGTGTACACATTACAACACACTGGGGGAGTACAGTCCAGTGTACACATTACAACACACTGGGGGAGTATAGTCCAGTGTATACATTACAACACACTGGGGGAGTATAGTCCAGTGTACACATTACAACACACTGGGGGAGTAAAGTCCAGTGTCCACATTACAACACACTGGGGGAGTACAGTCCAGTGTATACATTACAACACACTGGGGTAATACAGTCCAGTGTACACATTACAGCACACTGGGGGAATACAGTCCAGTGTACACATTACAACACACTGGGGGAGCACAGTCCAGTGTATACATTACAACACACTGGGGGAGTATAGTCCAGCGTACACATTACAATACTCTGGGGGAGTACAGTCCTGTGTACATATTACAACACACTGGGGGAGTACAGTCCAGTGTACACATTACAACACACTGGGGGAGTACAGTCCAGTGTACACATTACAACACACTTGGGGAATACAGTCCAGTTTATACATTACAACACACTGGGGGAGTACAGTCCAGTGTATACATTACAACACACTGGGGGAGTACAGTCCAGTGTACACATTATAACACACTGGGGGAGTCCAGTCCAGTGTACACATTACAAAACACTGGGGGAATACAGTCCAGTGTACACATTACAACACACTGGGGGAATACAGTCCAGTCTATACATTACAACACACTGGGGGAATACAGTCCAGTGTATACATTACAACACACTGGGGGAGTACAGTCCAGTGAACACATTACAACACGCTGGGGGAATACAGTCCAGTGTACACATTACAACACAGTACAGTCCGGTGAACACATTACAACACACTGGAGGAATACAGTCCAGTGTACACATTACAACACACTGGGGGAGTACAGTCCAGTGTACACATTACAACACACTGGGGGAGTACAGTCCAGTGTACACATTACAACACACTGGGGGAGTACAGTCCAGTGTACACATTACAACACACTGGGGGAGTATAGTCCAGTGTACACATTACAACACACTGGGGGAGTACAGTCCAGTGCACAGATTACAACACACTGGGGGAATACAGTGCAGTGTACACATTACAACACACTGGGGAAATACAGTCCAGTGTACACATTACAACACACTGGGGGAGTACAGTCCAGTGTACACATTACAACACACTGGGGGAGTATAGTCCAGTGTACACATTACAACACACTGGGGGAGTCCAGTCCAGTGTACATATTACAACACACTGGGGGAGTCCAGTCCAGTGTATACATTACGACACACTGGGGGAGTCCAGTACAGTATACACATTCCAACACACTGGGGGAGTACAGTCCAGTGTACACATTACAACACACTGGGGGAGTGTAGTCCAGAGTATAAATTACAACACACTGGGGGAGTACAGTCCAGTGTATACATTACAACACACTGGGGGAGTACAGTCCAGTGTATACATTACAAGACACTGGGGGCGTACAGTCCAGTGTACACATTATAACACACTGGGGGAGTCCAGTCCAGTGTATACATTACAACACACTGGGGGAGTCAAGTCCAGTGTACACATTGCAACACACTGGGGGAATACAGTCCAGTGTACACATTACAACACACTGGGGGAGTGCAGTCCAGTGTACACATTACAACACACTGGGGGAATACAGTGCAGTGTACACATTACAACACACTGGGGGAATACAGTCCAGTGTACACATTACAACACACTGGGGGAGTACAGTCCAGTGTACACATTACAACACACTGGGGGAGTACAGTCCAGTGTACACATTACAACACACTGGGGGAGTACAGTCCAGTGTACACATTACAACACACTGGGGGAGTATAGTCCAGTGTATACATTACAACACACTGGGGGAGTGTAGTCCAGTGTATACATTACAACACACTGGGGGAGTACAGTCCAGTGTACACATTACAACACACTGGGGGAATACAGTCCAGTGTACACATTACAACACACTGGGGGAATACAGTCCAGTGCACACATTACAACACACTTGGGGAATACATTCCAGTGTACACATTACAACACACTGGGGGAGTATAGTCCAGTGTAAACATTACAACACACTGGGGGAGTACAGTCCAGTGTACACATTACAACACACTGGGGGAGTACAGTCCAGTGTACACATTACAACACACTGGGGGAGTACAGTCCAGTGTACACATTACAACACACTGGGGGAGTATAGTCCAGTGTATACATTACAACACACTGGGGGAGTGTAGTCCAGTGTATACATTACAACACACTGGGGGAGTACAGTCCAGTGTACACATTACAACACACTGGGGGAATACAGTCCAGTGTACACATTACAACACACTGGGGGAATACAGTCCAGTGCACACATTACAACACACTTGGGGAATACATTCCAGTGTACACATTACAACACACTGGGGGAGTATAGTCCAGTGTAAACATTACAACACACTGGGGAAATACAGTCCAGTGTATACATTACAACACACTGGGGGAGTACATTCCAGTGTATACATTACAACACACTGGGGGAGTACAGTCCAGTGTACACATTACAACACACTGGGGGAGTACAGTCCAGTGTACACGTTACAACACACTGGGGGAGTACAGTCCAGTGTATACATTACAACACACTGGGGGAATACAGTCCAGTGTATACATTACAACACACTGGGGGAGTACAGTCCAGTGTATACATTACAACACACTAGGGGAATACAGTCCAGTGTACACATTACAACACACTGGGGAGTGCAGTCCAGTGTACACATTACAACACACTGGGGGAATACAGTGCAGTGTACACTTTACAACACACTGGGGGAATATAGTCCAGTGCACACATTACAAAACACTGGGGGAGTACAGTCCAGTGTACACATTATGACACACTGGGGGAGTCCAGTACAGTGTATACATTCCAACACACTGGGGGAATACAGTCCAGTGTACACATTACAACACACTGGGGGAGTACAGTCCAGTGTACACATGACAACACACTGGGGGAGTGTAGTCCAGTGTATGCATTACAAAACACTGGGGGAGTATAGTCCAGTGTACACATTACAACACACTGGGGGAGTACAGTCCAGTGTACACATTACAACACACTGGGGGAGTACAGTCCAGTGTATACATTACAACACACTGGGGGAGTCCAGTCCAGTGTACACATAACAACACACTGGGGGAATACAATCCAGTGCACACATTACAACACACTGGGGAGTACAATCCAGTGTACACATTACAGCACACTGGGGGAATACAGTCCAGTGTATACTTTACAACACACTGGGGGAGTACAGTCCAGTGTACACATTACAACACACTGGGGGAGTATAGTCCAGTGTACACATTACAACACACTGGGGGAGTATAGTCCAGTGTACAAATTACAACACACTGGGGGAGTACAGTCCAGTGTACACATTACAACACACTGGGGGAGTACAGTCCAGTGTAAACATTACAACACAATGGGGAAATAGAGTCCAGTGTACACATTACAACACACTTGGGGAATACATTCCAGTGTACACATTACAACACACTGGGGGAGTACAGTCCAGTGTAAACATTACAACACACTGGGGAAATACAGTCCAGTGTATACATTACAACACACTGGGGGAGTACAGTCCAGTGTATACATTACAACACACTGGGGGAGTACAGTCCAGTGTACACATTACAACACACTGGGGGAGTACAGTCCAGTGTACACATTACAACACACTGGGGGAATACAGTCCAGTGTACACATTACAACACACTGGGGGAATACAGTCCAGTGTACACGTTACAACACACTGGGGGAGTACAGTCCAGTGTATACATTACAACACACTGGGGGAATACAGTATAGTGTATACATTACAACACACTGGGGGAGTACAGTCCAGTGTATACATTACAACACACTGGGGGAGTACAGTCCAGTGTATACATTACAACACACTAGGGGAATACAGTCCAGTGTACACATTACAACACACTGGGGAGTGCAGTCCAGTGTACACATTACAACACACTGGGGGAATACAGTGCAGTGTACACTTCACAACACACTGGGGGAATATAGTCCAGTGTTCACATTACAACACACTGGGGGAGTACAGTCCAGTGTACACATTACAACACACTGGGGGAGTATAGTCCAGTGTATACATTACAACACACTGGGGGAGTACAGTCCAGTGTTTACATTACAACACACTGGGGGCGTTCAGTCCAGTGTACACATTATAACACACTGGGGGAGTCCAGTCCAGTGCATACATTACAGCACACTGGGGGAGTCCTGTCCAGTGTACACATTACAACACACTGGGGGAATACAGTCCAGTGTACACATTACAACACACTGGGGGAGTACAGTCCAGTGTACACATTACAACACACTGGGGGAGTATAGTCCAGTGTATACATTACAACACACAGGTGGAGTATAGTCCAGTGTACACATTACAACACACTGGGGGAGTCCAGTCCAGTGTACACATTACAACACACTGGGGGAGTCCAGTCCAGTGTATACATTATGACACACTGGGGGAGTCCAGTACAGTGTATACATTGCAACACACTGGGGGAATACAGTCCAGTGTACACATTACAACACACTGGGGGAGTACAGTCCAGTGTACACATGACAACACACTGGGGGAGTGTAGTCCAGTGTATACATTACAAAACACTGGGGGAGTATAGTCCAGTGTACACATTACAACACACTGGGGGAGTACAGTCCAGTGTACACATTACAACACACTGGGGGAGTACAGTCCAGTGTGTACTTTACAACACACTGGGGGAGTCCAGTCCAGTGTACACATAACAACACACTGGGGGAAATACAGTCCAGTGTACACATTACAACACACTGGGGAGTACAATCCAGTGTACACATTACAGCACACTGGGGGAATACAGTCCAGTGTATACTTTACAACACACTGGGGGAGTACAGTCCAGTGTACACATTACAACACACTGGGGGAGTATAGTCCAGTGTACACATTACTACACACTGGGGGAGTACAGTCCAGTGTACACATTACAACACAGTGGGGGAGTCCAGTCCAGTGTACACATTACAATACACTGGGGGAGTCCAGTCCAGTGTATACATTACAACACACTGGGGGAGTACAGTCCAGTGTACACATTACAATACACTGGGGGAGTACAGTCCAGTGTACATATTACAACACACTGGGGGAATACAGTCCAGTGTACACATTACAACACACTGGGGGAGTACAGTCCAGTGTATACATTACAACACACTGGGGGAGTACAGTGCAGTGTACACATTACAACACACTGGGGGAGTATAGTCCAGTGTATACATTACAACACACTGGGGGAGTATAGTCCAGTGTACACATTACAACACACTGGGGGAGTAAAGTCCAGTGTACACATTACAACACACTGGGGGAGTCCAGTACAGTGTATACATTCCAACACACTGGGGGAATACAGACCAGTGTACACATTACAACACATTGGGGGAGTACAGTCCAGTGTACACATTACAACACACTGGGGGAGTGTAGTCCAGTGTATACATTACAAAACACTGGGGGAGTACAGTCCAGTGTACACATTACAACACACTGGGGGAGTACAGTCCAGTGTACACATTACAACACACTGGGGGAGTACAGTCCAGTGTATACATTACAACACACTGGGGGAGTCCAGTCCAGTGTACACATTACAACACACTGGGGGAGTACAGTCCAGTCTATACATTACAACACACTGGGGGAGTACAGTCCAGTGTACACATTACAACACATTGGGGGAGTACAGTCCAGTGTACACATTACAACACACTGGGGGAGTGTAGTCCAGTGTATACATTACAAAACACTGGGGGAGTACAGTCCAGTGTACACATTACAACACACTGGGGGAGTACAGTCCAGTGTACACATTACAACACACTGGGGGAGTACAGTCCAGTGTACACATTACAACACATTGGGGGAGTACAGTCCAGTGTACACATTACAACACACTGGGGGAATACAGTCCAGTGTACACATTACAACACACTGGGGAGAACAATCCAGTGTAAACATTGCAGCACACTGGGGGAATACAGTTCAGTGTACACATTACAACACACTGGGGGAGTACAGTCCAGTGTTCACATTACAACACACTGGGGGAGTACAGTCCAGTGTACACATTACAAAACGCTGGGGGAATATAGTCCAGTGTACACATTACAATACACTGGGGGAGTCCAGTCCAGTGTATAAATTGCAACACACTGGGGGAGTGCAGTCCAGTGTATACATTGCAACAAACTGGGGGCGTACAGTCCAGTTTACACATTATAACACACTGGGGGAGTACAGTCCAGTGTATACATTACAACACGCTGGGGGAATACAGTCCAGTGTACACATTACAACACACTGGGGGAGTCCAGTCCAGTGTATAAATTGCAACACACTGGGGGAGTGCAGTCCAGTGTATACATTGCAACAAACTGGGGGCGTACAGTCCAGTTTACACATTATAACACACTGGGGGAGTACAGTCCAGTGTATACATTACAACACACTGGGGGAGTCCAGTCCAGTGTACACATTGCAACACACTGGGGGAATACAGTCCAGTGTACACATTACAATACACTGGGGGAGTACAGTCCAGTGTACACATTACAACACACTGGGGGAATACAGTCCAGTGTAATCATTACAACACACTGGGGGAGTATAGTCCAGTGTATACATTACAACACACTGGGGTAGTATAGTCCAGTGTACACATTACAACACACTGCGGGAGTCCAGTCCAGTGTACACATTACAACACACTGGGGGACTCCAGTCCTTACAACTCACTGGGGGAGTACAGTCCAGTGTATACATTACAACACACGGGGTGAATACAGTCCAGTTTATACATTACAACACACTGGGGGAGTCCAGTCCAGTGTACACATTACAACACACGGGGGGAATACAGTCCAGTTTATACATTACAACACACTGGGGGAGTCCAGTCCAGTGTACACATTACAACACACTGGGGGAATACAGTCCAGTATATACATTACAACAAACTGGGGGGAGTACAGTCGTGTAGACATTACAACACACTGGGGGAATACAGTCGAGTGTACACATGACAACACACTGGGGGAGTACAGTCCAGTGTATAGATTGCAACACACTGGGGGAGTACAGTCCAGTGTACACATTACAACACACTGGGGGAGTACAGTCCAGTGTACACATTGCAACACACTGGGGGAATACAGTCCAGTGTACACATTACAACACACTGGGGGAATACCGTCCAGTGTATACATTACAACACACTGGGGGAGTACAGTCCAGTGTACACCTTACAACACACTGGGGGAATACAGTCCAGTGTACACATTACAACATACTGGGGGAATACAGTCCAGTGTATACATTACAACACACTGGGGGAGTACAGTCCAGTGTATACATTACAGCACACTGGGGGAGTACAGTCCAGTGCACACATTACAACACACTGGGGGAGTCCAGTCCAGTGTACTCATTACATCACACTGGGGGAATACAGTCCAGTGTACACATTGCAACACACTGGGGGAGTGCAGTCCAGTGTACACATTACAACACACTGGGGGAATACAGTCCAGTGTACACATTACAACACACTGGGGGAATACAGTCCAGTGTACACATTAGAACACACTGGGGGAATCCAGTCCAGTGTATACATAACCACATACTGGGGAATACAGTCCAGTGTACACATTACAACATACTGGGGGAATACAGTCCAGTGTATACATTACAACACACTGGGGGAGTACAGTCCAGTGTACACATTACAACACACTGGGGGAGTACAGTCCAGTGTATACACATCCACATTCTGGGGGAATACAGTCCAGTGTATACATTACAACACACTGGGGGAGTACAGTCCAGTGTACACATTACAACACTCTGCGGGAGTACAGTCCAGTGCACACATTACAACACACTGGGGGAATACAGTCCAGTGTACACATTACAACACACTGGGGGAGTGCAGTCCAGTGTATACATAACCACATACTGGGGGAATACAGTCCAGTGTATACATTACAACACACTGGGGGAGTACAGTCCAGTGTACACATTACAACACACTGGGGGAGTACAGTCCAGTGTACACATTACAACACACTGGGGGAGTACAGTGCAGTGTACACATTACAACACACTGGGGGAGTAGAGTCCAGTGTACACATTACAACACACTGGGGGAGTCCAGTCCAGTGTATACATTCCAACACACTGGGGGAGTCCAGTCCAGTGTACACATTACAACACACTGGGGGAATACAGTCCAGTGTACACATTACAACACACTGGGGGAGTACAGTCCCGTGTACACATTACAACTCACTGGGGGAGTACAGTCCAGTGTATACATTACAACACACGGGGGGAATGCAGTCCAGTTTATACATTACAACACACTGGGGGAGTCCAGTCCAGTGTACACATTACAACACACTGGGGGAGTCCAGTCCAGTGTATGCATTACAACACACTGGGGGAGTCCAGTCCAGTGTACACATTACAACACACTGGGGGAATACAGTCCAGTATATACATTACAACACACTGGGGGGAGTACAGTCCAGTGTATACATTACAACACACTGGGGGAGTACAGTCCAGTATATACATTACAACACACTGGGGGGAGTACAGTCCAGTGTATACATTACAACACACTGGGGGAGTACAGTCCAGTGTATACATTACAACACACTGGGGGAGTACAGTCCAGTGTACACATTACAACAAACTGGGGGTGTCCAGTCCAGTGTATATATTATAACACACTGGGGGAGTCCAGTCCAGTGTAGACATTGCAACACACTGGGGGAATACAGTCCAGTGTATACATTACAACACACTGGGGGAGTACAGTCCAGTGTACACATTACAACAAACTGGGGGTGTCCAGTCCAGTGTATATATTATAACACACTGGGGGAGTCCAGTCCAGTGTAGACATTACAACACACTGGGGGAATACAGTCCAGTGTACACATTACAACATACTGGGGGAATACAGTCCAGTGTATACATTACAACACACTGGGGGAGTACAGTCCAGTGCACACATTACAACACACTGGGGGAGTCCAGTCCAGTGTACACATTACATCACACTGGGGGAATACAGTCCAGTGTACACATTGCAACACACTGGGGGAGTACAGTCCAGTGTACACATTACAACACACTGGGGGAATACAGTCCAGTGTACACATTAGAACACACTGGGGGAGTCCAGTCCAGTGTATACATAACCACATACTGGGGAATACAGTCCAGTGTATACATTACAACACACTGGGGGAGTACAGTCCAGTGTACACATTACAACACACTGGGGGAGTACAGTCCAGTGCACACATTACAACACACTGGGGGAGTACAGTCCAGTGTACACATTACAACACACTGGGGGAGTACAGTCCAGTGTACACATTACAGCACTCTGGGGGAGTACAGTCCAGTGTACACATTACAACACACTGGGGGAGTACAGTCCAGTGTACACATTACAACACACTGGGGGAATACAGTCCAGTGTACACATTACAACACACTGGGGGAGTACAGTCCAGTGTATACATAACCACATACTGGGGGAATACAGTCCAGTGTATACATTACAACACACTGGGGGAGTACAGTCCAGTGTACACATTACAACACACTGGGGGAGTACAGTCCAGTGTACACATTACAACGCACTGGGGGAGTCCAGTCCAGTGTATTCATTGCAACACACTGGGGGAGTCCAGTCCAGTGTACACATTACAACACACTGGGGGAATACAGTGCAGTGTGCACATTACAACACACTGGGGGAGTACAGTCCAGTGTACACATTACAACACACTGGGGGAGTACAGTCCAGTGTACACATTGGGCCAGAAATTCGTGTCCAAATGCGTGAGTACGGTCTGGATACTGACGCATCTGGCTGTTGGAAATGCCGGCGTTCAGCATGCACAGCGCATGCGGGGAACGCCGGCATTTCCAGTCCTCGGAACGAAGGGGTTCATAGGCACAGCGCGTGCGACTGCACAGGCAGCGCGTGCGCAGTGAACTTCGTCGATTTCATTCATGGATTCAGTGAGGGTAAGTCCTTACAAGTTACACTTGAAAAAAGCATGTGTAAAGTTACTCCAAGGCTGCGGAGGAAGATATATTTTATCGTGGAGCTTCTGAAAGGCAATATTTTTGTTTGGGAAAGGGAGGAAAATTATTTTAAGAAATGCTGAGGTTAGTTTTAAAGTTTAATTTTTTTTTTCTTTTTAAACGTGTTTTCAGTACAGTAGGTAGAAGGAGCAATTGTGGCTGTGTGAATTGAATGTGAGAATGAGTGTTCTAAAATGAGTAAAGTAACATTTCCAACACTTTTAAGAAAGAAACTTTTCATCAGTAATAAGTAATTATGTATGTATGTCCGCATATATTCCTTTACGTATATGTATGTATGTTTTATATTCCTTTACTTATGTGTATGAATGTATGTTTTTAATTATGATTTTCCAATAAGTTACTTTCTCTGAAAGTCATAATTAAATACATACATTCATACACATAAGTAAAGGAATATATACATACACGCAAAGGAATATATACAGACATACATAATTACTTAAAAGAATATATTACTGATGAAAAGTTTCTTTCTTAAAAATGTTGGAGTCATTTTCACATTTAATAAACACAGCAAATTCAATTCACATAGCCACAATTGATCCTTCTACCTACAGTACTGAAAACCCGTTTTAGAAAACAAAAATAAACTTTAAAACTTACCTCAGCATTTCTTAAAATAACTTTCATCCCTTTCCCAAACAACCGCAGCCTCTGGAGCAACTGTACTCATGCTTTTATCATGTGTAAGTTGTAAGGACTTGACCTCACTGAAAGCATGAATGAAAGCGGCGAATTTTATTGCGCACGCGCTGCCTGTACAGCCGCACGCGTTCTGCCTCTGAACCCCTTCGTTCAGAGGACAGGAAATGCTGGTTTTCCCCGCATGCGCTGTGCATGCTGAAAACCGGCATTTCCTCCGGCCAGACGCGTAAGTACCCCGACTGTACTCGCGCGTTTGGAAGGGAATTACTGGGCCAACAATTTACATGTCAATAAAATGAAAAATTTAACAATTGCACGATTTGCCCCCTCGCAACTGCGACTGAGGGTCCAAGGAGGTGCATTGCGCAAGAGGTCATCGTCGTACGTATCCTCACACTGTTCCCTTTCGGGAACTGTATGAAGTGGTGGAAGGATTTCTGGCCACGTTAACACTCCTTCTGTGACCATAAACATCTTCATACCAGCCATTAGGGTGGTTAGTCCTATGGCGCGAGGGTTTTACGGGCTCCCACAACCCATCCGAGGGGGGGGGCCACCCACACCCGCGGACGCAAGTATCCCGCTGGATGTCCACCCAGAATTTATGGTTGGAGCTCCGACTCCACTTGCCGGGACTGTCTGGAGCGGGGTTCGAAACCCTACTCCTTCTGGCCCAGCGGTGGGGATGCTTACCGCTACGCAAAAGGCCCACTCCGTGCAAAAGGTGACACCCATACGTTTCCTGCGCCTTTTCCCTCCCCGTGACTGGAGCCCTATGCTGCCACTTGAAAGACCAAGCTATCATCTGTCCTTTTTGCGGCACCTTTGACTTCTCATTACCAATGATGAGCAGGCGCTGCGCCTCCACCTCGTTGAGGAGATTGCTGAGGTCATCATCAGTTCAATTGTGAGTTCTTTTAATGCCGTGAATTGTGCTCATTCCAGCCATTTCACGTTGCTAATCGGAGTGGGCCTTTGGCGTAGCGGTAGGATCCCCGCCACTGGGCCAGACGGGGTAGGGTTTCGAACCCCACTGCAGACAGTCCCGGCAAGTGGAGTCGGAGCTCCGGCTCTAAATTCTGGGTTGACATCCAGTGGGATATTTGCGTCCGTGGGTGTGGGTGGCCCCCCCTCCTTGTATAGCTTGTGGGAGCCCGTAAAACCCTCCCGCCATAGGACTAACCGCCCTAATGGCTGGTTCAAAGATGGTTACGGTCACGGAATGAGCGTTAATCACGGCCATAAATCCTTCCACCACTTCACACAGTTCCCCAAAGGGAACAGTGTGAAGACACGTATGATGACGACATTGCTAAATAAATAAATGGAATTAAAAAAATTCTTTTAGGGCTTTTAAAAGTCTTTAAATTGCTTTAATTCTGTTTAAAACTACTTCAGATTCTTCAAAATAATGTAAACGTTTTTAAAAGTTTATAAAAGTTACCAAAAGCTTCAAAAAACTTCCAAAAACCTATTTAAACTGCTGCTTTGCATGTAAAAATGCTTAGCAGCTTGTGAGAAACATTGGGGGCGTGTCCAGTGAAACTGAGACCTCAAGGGGCGTGTCTCAGTTGCACAGCGCGCTACAGGCTTCGCGCTGGCTGCACTCCTGGGCGGCGTGACGTCAGACGCTGCCCGGGAGTCAACATTTTAAAACAGCAATTCCAGGCGTCCCTGAAGCTCAACGGCCGGCGCGTCGGGTAAGTGCAGATCGGGGGCTTACACGCGCGGCAAGCCCCCGACTCAAATTTCTGGGCCATTACAACACACTGGGGGAGTCCAGTCCAGTGTATACATTACAACAAACTGGGGGAGTCCAGTCCAGTGTACACATTACAACACACTGGGGGAATACAGTCCAGTATATACATTACAACACACTGGGGGAGTCCAGTCCAGTGTACACATTACAACACACTAGGGGAATACAGTCCAGTGTATACATTACAACACACTGGGGGAGTCCAGTCCAGTGTACACATTACAACACACTGGGAGAATACAGTCCAGTGTACACATTACAACACACTGCGGGAGGACAGTCCAGTGTACACATTACAACACACTGGGGGAGTACAGTGCAGTGTATACATTACAACACACTGGGGGAGTACAGTCCAGTGTATACATTACAACACACTGGGGGAGTACAGTCCAGTGTACACATTACAACAAACTGGGGGTGTCCAGTCCAGTGTATATATTATAACACACTGGGGGAGTCCAGTCCAGTGTAGACATTGCAACACACTGGGGGAATACAGTCCAGTGTATACATTACAACACACTGGGGGAGTACAGTCCAGTGTACACATTACAACAAACTGGGGGTGTCCAGTCCAGTGTATATATTATAACACACTGGGGGAGTCCAGTCCAGTGTAGACATTACAACACACTGGGGGAATACAGTCCAGTGTACACATTACAACATACTGGGGGAATACAGTCCAGTGTATACATTACAACACACTGGGGGAGTACAGTCCAGTGCACACATTACAACACACTGGGGGAGTCCAGTCCAGTGTACACATTACATCACACTGGGGGAATACAGTCCAGTGTACACATTGCAACACACTGGGGGAGTACAGTCCAGTGTACACATTACAACACACTGGGGGAATACAGTCCAGTGTACACATTAGAACACACTGGGGGAGTCCAGTCCAGTGTATACATAACCACATACTGGGGAATACAGTCCAGTGTATACATTACAACACACTGGGGGAGTACAGTCCAGTGTACACATTACAACACACTGGGGGAGTACAGTCCAGTGCACACATTACAACACACTGGGGGAGTACAGTCCAGTGTACACATTACAGCACTCTGGGGGAGTACAGTCCAGTGTACACATTACAACACACTGGGGGAGTACAGTCCAGTGTACACATTACAACACACTGGGGGAATACAGTCCAGTGTACACATTACAACACACTGGGGGAGTACAGTCCAGTGTATACATAACCACATACTGGGGGAATACAGTCCAGTGTATACATTACAACACACTGGGGGAGTACAGTCCAGTGTACACATTACAACACACTGGGGGAGTACAGTCCAGTGTACACATTACAACGCACTGGGGGAGTCCAGTCCAGTGTATTCATTGCAACACACTGGGGGAGTCCAGTCCAGTGTACACATTACAACACACTGGGGGAATACAGTGCAGTGTGCACATTACAACACACTGGGGGAGTACAGTCCAGTGTACACATTACAACACACTGGGGGAGTACAGTCCAGTGTACACATTGGGCCAGAAATTCGTGTCCAAATGCGTGAGTACGGTCTGGATACTGACGCATCTGGCTGTTGGAAATGCCGGCGTTCAGCATGCACAGCGCATGCGGGGAACGCCGGCATTTCCAGTCCTCGGAACGAAGGGGTTCATAGGCACAGCGCGTGCGACTGCACAGGCAGCGCGTGCGCAGTGAACTTCGTCGATTTCATTCATGGATTCAGTGAGGGTAAGTCCTTACAAGTTACACTTGAAAAAAGCATGTGTAAAGTTACTCCAAGGCTGCGGAGGAAGATATATTTTATCGTGGAGCTTCTGAAAGGCAATATTTTTGTTTGGGAAAGGGAGGAAAATTATTTTAAGAAATGCTGAGGTTAGTTTTAAAGTTTAATTTTTTTTTTCTTTTTAAACGTGTTTTCAGTACAGTAGGTAGAAGGAGCAATTGTGGCTGTGTGAATTGAATGTGAGAATGAGTGTTCTAAAATGAGTAAAGTAACATTTCCAACACTTTTAAGAAAGAAACTTTTCATCAGTAATAAGTAATTATGTATGTATGTCCGCATATATTCCTTTACGTATATGTATGTATGTTTTATATTCCTTTACTTATGTGTATGAATGTATGTTTTTAATTATGATTTTCCAATAAGTTACTTTCTCTGAAAGTCATAATTAAATATACATTCATACACATAAGTAAAGGAATATATACATACACGCAAAGGAATATATACAGACATACATAATTACTTAAAAGAATATATTACTGATGAAAAGTTTCTTTCTTAAAAATGTTGGAGTCATTTTCACATTTAATAAACACAGCAAATTCAATTCACATAGCCACAATTGATCCTTCTACCTACAGTACTGAAAACCCGTTTTAAAAAACAAAAATAAACTTTAAAACTTACCTCAGCATTTCTTAAAATAACTTTCATCCCTTTCCCAAACAACCGCAGCCTCTGGAGCAACTGTACTCATGCTTTTATCATGTGTAAGTTGTAAGGACTTGACCTCACTGAAAGCATGAATGAAAGCGGCGAATTTTATTGCGCACGCGCTGCCTGTACAGCCGCACGCGTTCTGCCTCTGAACCCCTTCGTTCAGAGGACAGGAAATGCTGGTTTTCCCCGCATGCGCTGTGCATGCTGAAAACCGGCATTTCCTCCGGCCAGACGCGTAAGTACCCCGACTGTACTCGCGCGTTTGGAAGGGAATTACTGGGCCAACAATTTACATGTCAATAAAATGAAAAATTTAACAATTGCACGATTTGCCCCCTCGCAACTGCGACTGAGGGTCCAAGGAGGTGCATTGCGCAAGAGGTCATCGTCGTACGTATCCTCACACTGTTCCCTTTCGGGAACTGTATGAAGTGGTGGAAGGATTTCTGGCCACGTTAACACTCCTTCTGTGACCATAAACATCTTCATACCAGCCATTAGGGTGGTTAGTCCTATGGCGTGAGGGTTTTACGGGCTCCCACAACCCATCTGAGGGGGGGGGGGCACCCACACCTGCGGACGCAAGTATCCCGCTGGATGTCCACCCAGAATTTATGGTTGGAGCTCCGACTCCACTTGCCGGGACTGTCTGGAGCGGGGTTCGAAACCCTACTCCTTCTGGCCCAGCGGTGGGGATGCTTACCGCTACGCAAAAGGCCCACTCCGTGCAAAAGGTGACACCCATACGTTTCCTGCGCCTTTTCCCTCCCCGTGACTGGAGCCCTATGCTGCCACTTGAAAGACCAAGCTATCATCTGTCCTTTTTGCGGCACCTTTGACTTCTCATTACCAATGATGAGCAGGCGCTGCGCCTCCACCTCGTTGAGGAGATTGCTGAGGTCATCATCAGTTCAATTGTGAGTTCTTTTAATGCCGTGAATTGTGCTCATTCCAGCCATTTCACGTTGCTAATCGGATTGGGCCTTTGGCGTAGCGGTAGGATCCCCGCCACTGGGCCAGACGGGGTAGGGTTTCGAACCCCACTGCAGACAGTCCCGGCAAGTGGAGTCGGAGCTCCGGCTCTAAATTCTGGGTTGACATCCAGTGGGATATTTGCGTCCGTGGGTGTGGGTGGCCCCCCCTCCTTGTATAGCTTGTGGGAGCCCGTAAAACCCTCCCGCCATAGGACTAACCACCCTAATGGCTGGTTCAAAGATGGTTACGGTCACGGAATGAGCGTTAATCACGGCCATAAATCCTTCCACCACTTCACACAGTTCCCCAAAGGGAACAGTGTGAAGACACGTATGATGACGACATTGCTAAATAAATAAATGGAATTAAAAAAATTCTTTTAGGGCTTTTAAAAGTCTTTAAATTGCTTTAATTCTGTTTAAAACTACTTCAGATTCTTCAAAATAATGTAAACGTTTTTAAAAGTTTATAAAAGTTACCAAAAGCTTCAAAAAACTTCCAAAAACCTATTTAAACTGCTGCTTTGCATGTAAAAATGCTTAGCAGCTTGTGAGAAACATTGGGGGCGTGTCCAGTGAAACTGAGACCTCAAGGGGCGTGTCTCAGTTGCACAGCGCGCTACAGGCTTCGCGCTGGCTGCACTCCTGGGCGGCGTGACGTCAGACGCTGCCCGGGAGTCAACATTTTAAAACAGCAATTCCAGGCGTCCCTGAAGCTCAACGGCCGGCGCGTCGGGTAAATGCAGATCGGGGGCTTACACGCGCGGCAAGCCCCCGACTCAAATTTCTGGGCCATTACAACACACTGGGGGAGTCCAGTCCAGTGTATACATTACAACAAACTGGGGGAGTCCAGTCCAGTGTACACATTACAACACACTGGGGGAATACAGTCCAGTATATACATTACAACACACTGGGGGAGTCCAGTCCAGTGTACACATTACAACACACTAGGGGAATACAGTCCAGTGTATACATTACAACACACTGGGGGAGTCCAGTCCAGTGTACACATTACAACACACTGGGGGAATACAGTCCAGTGTACACATTACAACACACTGCGGGAGGACAGTCCAGTGTACACATTACAACACACTGGGGGAGTACAGTGCAGTGTATACATTACAACACACTGGGGGAGTACAGTCCAGTGTACACATTACAACACACTGGGGGAGTACAGTCCAGTGTACACATTACAACACACTGGGGGAGTACAGTCCCGTGTACACATTACAACACACTGGGGGAGTACAGTCCAGTGTATACATTTCACTTGGGGTGGAGTATTCATTTCCGGTGGTGTTGGACAGATGTGATAATGTCAAGTGGACTCGGGCTCTGAGTTTTTTTTCAGACTGGGACTCGGGTGCAATGGTAACAGGAGGTGAAATGTTACAATGTAGGAATTAACGAATTCCTACGAATAACTGAGATCGACACAGGAGAGCAATTAAACAGGTCTTTACTCAAAGGAGGTGCCACAGGGACTGCCTGGGCAGCCCCGTGGTTTGCGACGTGACGTCATCGCATTTGCCCGCGTTTTCCCGCGCTCTTAAAGGGGCCACGCCCCGTACATGCAAATCCTATATACAAAACACAGTAATGCCTAACACAGTGGTACAGGTTTAGGCTGGTGTTAGAGCATCGTTAAAGAGAATTATATACAGTTATCCAGAGTCATTCAGTGGCTCTGCCACATGCGCACCCCCAGAATTCACTTTAACGGACAAAGTCAAATGGTGAGGGGGTCTGACAAGCCTGTCAGAACGACTCCTGTACTCTCGAGGCGGAGGCTACTGGGCGGCTGGTGGTTTGGTGCGAAACATCTGGCCACCTCTTGGTGACTAGCAAGCTGGGCAGACACGGACCATGGCTCTGTCGATGTTGGTAGGAAGTCCCCTGGGACTCGCAGCGGCTGACCATAGACAAGCTCCGCTGATTAAGAGTGAAGGTCTTCTTTGGGGGCCGTGCGAAGGCCCAACAGGACCCACGGTAGCTTGTCTGCCCATCCAGTGTCCTGGAGGCTGGCCCTCAGGGCGGCTTTCATTGAACAGTGGAAGTGTTCGCAGAGGCCATTCGCCTGTGGGTGGTAGGCTGTGGTGCGGTGTAATTTGACACTGAGTCCTTGGGCCATTGCATTCCAGAGTTCGGAGGAGAACTGTGGACCCCTGTCCGACGAAATATCTGCGGGCACTCTGAAACGGGCGATCCAGGAGGAAATGAACGCCCTGGCCACGTCCGCTGAAGTAGTGGATGACAGGGGGACTGCCTCTGGCCATCTGGTGGTGCGGTCAACCATGGTCAAGATGTGTGAAAAACCATGGGAGGGTGGGAGTGGTCCTACCAGGTCCACGTTGACATGGTCAAAACGTCGCTCCGGAACTGTGAAGGCGGCCAACGGAGCTTTGATGTGGTGCTGTACCTTGGCCTTTTGGCAGACCACGCAGGTGTTGGCCCAGTCGCGGACATCTTTATGCATGCCATGCCATACGAATTTCGCTGCCATCAGTTTCTGAGAGGCCTTCATTCCAGGGTGTGACAACCCATGTATGGTGTCGAACACTTTGCGGCGCCAGACGACCGGCACGACATGGCGAGGATCCTGTACGGAGACGTCACACAACAGCGTGGTACCTGCCGAATGGAACTTGACGTCGGCCAACTGGAGGCCAGTGATGGCCATTCTGTAAGCCTGGAGTTCCGGGTCTGAGGCTTGGTCCGCTGCCATGAGGGCGTAGTCGATGCCCAAATGAACCGTATTGACGATCGCGCGGGAGAGGCAGTCTGCCACCAGGTTGTCCTTACCGGCCATGTGCCGTATATCCATGGTGAACTCGGATATGTAGGTCAGTTGACGCTGCTGTCGGGCTGACCACGGTTCGGCGGTCTTGGACATTGCAAAGGTCAGCGGCTTATGGTCCACAAAGGCAGTGAAAGGACATCCTTCTAGAAGGAACCGAAAATGGCGGATCGCCAGAAAAAGGGCGAGCAACTCCCGGTCGAACGTGCTGTATGCTCTCTCGTTCTGCCGTAGTTGACGGCTGAAGAATGCCAACGGCTGCCACGTCCCATTCACCCACTGCTGTTGCACGGCACCGACTGCGTAGTCCGATGCGTCGGTGGTGAGGGCGATGGTGGCTCCTGGCAGCGGGTGCACCAGCATAGTCGCGTTGGCGAAGGCACTTTTGGTGTCAGTGAACGCTCGGGCCATGTCATCCGTCCAGTCTACCGGGTTCTTGCCAGTTTTGCCCTTGAGGCCTCGTACAGGGGCTGCATGAGTAGTGCCACCTTAAGCACGAAACGGTGGTAAAAGTTTACCATGCCTAGGAATTCCTGCAGGGACTTTATGTTCTGCGGGCGTGGAAAGGATGTCACCGCCTCTACTTTCGAAGGTAAAGGAACCGCTCCCTCTGAGGTGATGCAATGCCCCAAGAAGTCAATTTGGTGCAGGCCAAACTGACACTTGGCCGGGTTGATAATCAGGCCGTGTTGGCTGAGGCATCGAAAAAGGGTGCGTAGGTGACAGTTATGTTCTTCCTTAGTAGGACTGGCAATTAGAATATCATCCAGGTGTTGGAAAGCCTGGGCTGCGTTCTTTAACCCAAACGGCATCCGTAAAAACTCGAAGAGGCCGAATGGGGTGATGACTGCGGTCTTCTGGACATCTTGTGGATGAACTGGGACCTGGTGGTAGCCCCGGACGAGGTCGACTTTTGAGAACACGGTGTTGCCTGCCAAATGGGCAGAGAAATCCTGGATATGGGGGATCGGATACCGATCAGGAGTGGTGGCGTCGTTTAGCCGTCGATAGTCGCCGCATGGCCGCCATCCGCCGCCAGGCTTTGGGACGATATGGAGGGGTGAAGACCAGGGACTATTCGACCGGCGAATAATCCCTAACCATTCCATGGTTGCGAACTCCGCCTTTGCGACCGCCAGCTTGCCAGGTTCCAGGCGCCGGGCCCGAGCGTAGATCCGGGGGGCCGTTGGTGGTGATGTGGTGTTCCACACCATGTTTCGTGGCTGTGGAGGAGAACGTGGGTCTTGTCAGGTCGGGGAATTCGCCGAGCAGGCGAGCGAACTCATCAGGAGTCGGGAACGCACAGGAGACGGTGCGTGACGTAGTGTTACTGCGGTAACACGGAAGAGAATTAAAAGTTGCTGCGTTGATCAGCCGCCAGTTCCTGACGTCGACCAGGAGGCTGTTGGCGCAGAGGAAATCCGCGCCGAGGAGGGGCTGGGAAACTTTGGCTGTAACAAAATCCCAGTGAAAACGTTGCCCCCCGAGGCGCACCTCCACTCGCCGTCTGCCGAAGGTCCGAATCGCTCAGCCATTGGCTGCTTCAACGGTGGGGCCGTGATTCCCCGTCTGCACATCGAGGGCGGACGCTGGTAAAATGCTGCACTGCGCTCCAGTGTCGCACAGAAAACGACGGCTGGAGAGAGTATCGGTGATGAACAGCAATTTTCCCGTGTTGCCGATCGCCATTGCGGCCGCGGGGTGCCCGTTAGACCCGTTCCTCGGTGGTCGCAGTGTCAGTTGTTGGTTTTTTGGGGGAAAACTGCAGGGAGGGCGGCAACGCTTCGCCTTCGCGCCGAACTGCGCATGGTAGAAACACAGCCCAGCAGGCTGATGAGCTGGGGCGGCGTCTGCGGGGGATGGGTGCCTCGTGGCGGCGCAGTTCTGCTGAGTTACAGCGAAAATTTTGTCAGCCTCCGCAGCGAGTGTTGCGCAGTCTTCAACTTCAGATCTGGCCAGGGCAGCTTGTACCTGTTCAAACAGTTGGCTGAGGAAAATCTCGCGGAATAGGAAACATTCCCGTTCTGAGCCTAGGAGTGTGAGCATTTGGCTCATCAACTCTGAAGGCTTGGAGTCCCCGAGCCCGGGCATATCGAGTAATCGATGGGCGCGGTCCGATTTTGTGAGCCCAAAAACCTGCAGTAACCGCGCTTTGAGGGTTTCATACTTGCGCTCCGTTGGGGGGTTTTCGAGGAGGCCGATGATCCGAGAGGCAGTAGAGCTGTCGAGTGCGGAGACCACATAAAGGTACTTGGTCTGATCCGCATCGATGTTCCTCAGGGCGAACTGGCCTCGACCTGAATAAACCACGAGGCCACTTGCTGCTCCCAGAACTGCGGTAGCTTTAGCAAAACGGCGTTTGCCTCCATGCTGTGCTCTTCTTTTGCGAAAACGTTCACAAAAACGGGGTCACCAATGTAGGAATTAACGAATTCCTACGAATAACTGAGATCGACACAAGAGAACAAATAAACAGGTCTTTACTCAACGGAGATGCCACGAGGACTGCCTGGGCAGCCGCGTGGTTTGCGACGTGACTTCATCGTGTTTGCCCGTGTTTTCCCGTGCTCTTAAAGGGGCCATGCCCCGTACATGCAAACTCTATATACAAAACACAGTAATGCCTAACACAATGGTACAGATTTAGGCTGGTGTTAGAACATCGTTAAAGAGAATTATATACAGTTAGCCAGAGTCATTCAGCGGTTCTGCCACAACAATGTGAATTCCAGTGCGGCAAACATTAGGCTCTGAACCACATACACACATACCACATGTGATGGGCAAAGCTCACACAATTGGTACTCACTCAACATGCTGGGCAAGTGGCTGAGATCCTCCCGCGGGCTGCTGTAGACTGCCTTGGCTGATCTGTGCTGAGCTGGGGGAGAGACTGCCCGTGGCATTGGGCTGTGGGGAGGCACGCCACATTTTTGGTCCTGCTGGGGCAAACAAAGTCCAAATTTGATGACAGATTCCGCCACTCAGTAAAAACAAATACAATTTTCCAGAGCCTCGCATTACAATCCCACCCGGACTACACGCAGCCGCTGTCAGGCAGCCTGTTACTCCACCAGTGAAGGAAAGAAAACAGTCAACAAGGAATTGTCCCAAGTGCTGTCTGCGCAATATTCTATATTTACATCCTTATTTTCTTCCTTTAGAAATAAACTTGACTCAGTTTTGTTTGAGTCTAGCACCTGTCAATCAACCTAACAGGCCTTGCTCGGGTTGGCCTGGTGTATAACAATGTTATCGAACAATCTTCCCTCGAATTCTTCAAGGGGCTGCTGGAAGCGGCAGAGATCGCTGGTGCAGCGCCACCCTGCAGAAACCAGCCTATCAGCACACCCCTACCCTGATGCTCTTCTTCACTCTTCTCAAGCAGTTACACAGGGTACAGTAGCCTCGTGGTTGTGTTACTGGACTAATAATTCAGACCCCACCATGGCAGTTTGAGAATTGGAATTCTGTTTAAAAAACTGACAGCAGTATAAGTGAGCAAGAAGCTGTGCTGGTTGATTAATGTCCTCCAGGGAAGGAAGCCTGCTGTCTTTGCCCAGCCTGCTGTATACATGACTCCAGACCCACACCAACATGGTTGACTCTGAACTGCCCTCTGAAGTGGCCCAGCAAACCATTCAGCTGTGTCAAGCCCCAGGGAAACTAGGGATGGGCAAAATGTCAGCCTTGCCAACAACAGCCACATCCCAAGAACAATATAAACCACTCCCTCAGTACTGCTCTGGAGTGTCAGCCTTGAGTTTCGTGCTCAAGTCTCTGGATTGGGACTTGAATCCACAGCCTTACATAGGATTACATCGGATGCACGGCACAGAAACAGGCCATTCGGCCCAACCAGTCCATGCTCCACTCGAGCCTCCTCCTGTCTTTACTCATCTAAGTCTATCAGCGTAACCCTCTACTCCCTTCTCCCTCATATGCTTGTCCAGCCTCCCCTTAAATGCATCGATACTATTTGCTTCAACCACCCCCTGTGGTAGCGAGTTCCACATTCTCACCACTCGCTGGGTAAAGAAGTATCTTCTGAATTCCCTATTGGATTTCTTGGTGACTATCTTATATTGATGGCCTCTAGTTATGCTCTTCCCCACAAGTGGAAACTGTTACGTCCGTGTATAATAAGAAACGGGCTGCAGAGAACGGTACAACAGATGTTTACTCAACGTGGTTCAAACTGCAACTGATCTGTACAGATTACTACTCAGCGTTATATACAGGTGTGGTCACTGCCGGTACTACAGCATACATGAGCTGTACAAAGTAGTTCCCCCCTTAAAGGTACATACATTACAATTCCTCCCCTTTTAGATTAACAGTACCATAACACTCATTTAACAATTAAATATCAAACTAATTACAATTAACACTTTTAACATGCAACATTAGCTGAAAATAGTCTATTTATATATTCAGTCTTTGGGGAGGCTTCCTGATCCTTTCTGGATAGCGCCTTTCCCGAGTGTCTTGCTCTTGGTGCGGAGGCGATTCTGGCCCCCTGTCGTCGGTTGGTTCATCAGCTTCCGATGCTACTGTTTCTGGGGTAGAGGCGACCTGTACGTCGGGTTAATCACCAGGTACGTATGGGCGAGGCATGGGGTTGACTTGTTCCTGTGACTCTAGGATCTGGTCAGCATGGCGTCTCACGATGCTCTCCCCAACGTCCACTGTGTACATTAGTGGGCCCTGCCGTGTGCATATCGTTCCTGGCTGCCATTTTTCTGTTCGGTAGTCGCGGGCCAAGACTGGTTGCCCTACATTGAAGCTCCTTGTTGGCTTCTCATGGATGTGCTGGAATTGCTTACTCTCAACATCTCTTCGTACGTTTGGTCTGAGCAAATCCAGGCGAGATCTTAACCTTCAGTTAAAGAACATCATGGCTGGGGCCTGGTTGGTGACTGCATGTGTCGCATTCCGGTAGGCGAACAGGAAATTGTCCACCTTGTGCTGCAGCGGAATGTTGTCATTGTACATAGACTTTATTGCCTTCTTAAAGGTTTGTACGAACCTCTCAGCCAATCCATTTGTGGCTGGATGATACGGGGCGGATGTGTAATGCCTTACCCCATTCTTTTTCAAGAACCTCCGGAACTCTTCGGGCACAAACTGTGGTCCGTTGTCGGAGCAAATCTGTTCTGGCAAGCCATTCCTGGCAAAAATGGTCCGTAGGACTGCAATAGTTTTCTCCGTGGTGGTGGAGGACATTTTGATGACCTCAGGCCATTTCGAGTGTGCATCCACGGCTATTAAAAACATTGAGTCCATGAATGGACCAGCAAAATCAATATGCACCCGTTGCCATGGAGATGAGGGCCACTCCCATGGGTGTAGAGGGGCATGTGGTGGTGCATTTTGGACTTTCTGGCATCCTGAGCAACTCTTGGTCAGGTCCTCGATTTGTTTATCGATTCCCGGCCACCACGCATAAGCCCTGGCTAGGCTTCTCATTTTTACCCCTCCCAGATGACCCTCATGAAGCTCATTGAGCACTCTATCCCTTAACTTGGGTGGAATTACCACTCGGGATCCACACATCAAGGTCCCCCGGCACACTGACAGCTGTTCTCTCCTTGTCGAGAATGCTGGCAACAGTGAGTCGCCATGTGCTGGCCATCCCTTCACCGTCAAATCATATACCCAAGACAATGTCGGGTCATTTCGGGTTTCCTTTTCGATACAAGCGTTAGTTACCGGTAGGTATTCAACGATAGTCGAATGGAATATTTCGACAGGATCCACTGCTGGTGCTTCCTCCGCAGTAGGCAGTGGCAGGCGTGATAGCCCATCAGCATTTCCATGCTGTTTCGTGCCCTTATATTCAATCTCATAGTGGTGCGCCCCTAGAAAAAGTGACCATCTTTGTAGTCGTTGCGCAGTCATCACCGGAACGCCCTTCTTCAGATTAAAAATGGAGATAAGAGGCTGGTGATCAGTCAGCAAGGTGAATTTCTGCCCGTGCAGATAGTGATTGAACTTTATCACTTCCCACACTAGGCTGAGTGCCTCCCTGTCAATCTGGGCATAGTTACGCTCGGCTGAGGTTCGTGATCGTGACGCAAAGGCTATTGGCCTCTCTGAGCCGTCCAAGAATTTGTGCGACAGCACCGCTCCAATGCCGCAGGGTGACGAACACATGCCAACTGAATTGGTAATGCTGGGTTGTAATGGGCCAATACCTCTTTCGATGTGATTAATGTTTTGCTCTTCTGGAAAGCTCATCTACATTTGTCATTCCACTTCCACGGCACCCCAGTTTGCAGTAGGGTGTTCAGTGGATGTAGTATTGTAGGCAAATTTGGCAAGAACTTATGGTAGTAGTTTACCAGCCCGAGGAATGACCTCAGTTGTGACACATTTTCCGGTGCTGGAGCCTTGACTACTGCCTCAATCTTCTCTGGGGACTTATGTAACCCCTCTTTATCGAGAACGTGGCCACAATACGAGATCTGTTTTCTAAAAAACTCGCATTTGGGGCGGTTAGCTCGGAGACCATATTCCTGCAATCTAGTGAGCACCTGCTCCAGGTTGGCAAGGTGATCACTGTCATTTTCGCCTGTGACCGGGATGTCGTCCAAATAACACTGGGTCCCTGGGATCCCTTGCAGGACTTGTTCAATTGCTCTCTGCCAAATAGCCGGAGCTGATGCTACCCCGAATACCAGCCGGTTGTATTGGTAGAGACCTTTATGGGTGTTGATTGTGAGGTATTTTTTTGATGCTTCTTCTACCTCCATTTGCAGATACGCCTGGGCCAGATCAATCTTAGTGAAGCGTTTCCCACCAGATAGCGAGGCGAAAATATCTTCAATCCGTGGAAGTGGATATTGTACGGTGTGAAGGATCGGGTTCACTGTTACCTTAAAGTCCCCACGGGTGCGAACCTTCCTTGGTTCCCCAGGCGTGCTGGTCAACGACTTTTTCATCACAGGGATGATGGGCGTAGCCCACTCACTCCAGTCTACCTTGGACAGTACACCTGAACATTCCAGACTCTCCAGCTCTGCTTCGACGGCTGGGCGGATCGCATAAGGTACCGGTCTGGCCTTAAAAAAATTTGGGCTTGCGTTTTCTTCAATTTTAATCGTCGCTGTCATGTTTTAGTGTTCCGAGTCCTTGCTGGAACACTTCTTTCGCGTCAGTTAGAATCTTTGACAGTCGCCCAGGTGTGATGTCGTCATCCTTTTTGTCAGCCACAGTCAGTGCTTGTATGGAATGCCAATCCAGTTGTATTTTCCAGATCCATTCACGTCCCAGTAATGGTGGTCCTCCATCTTGCAATACATACAGGTCTAGTTTTGGTGTTTCCTTACCGTTATATATAACGGTCACCCTTATTTTTCCTTTGGGGTAGACTTATTGCCCCGTGTACATCTTCAAAATAATTTTTGTGTCTCTCAAGGGTATGTGTGAGAATAGCCGCTCATAGTCCCATCAGTTTATGACTGTTAGAGCTGATCCTGTGTCCAATTCCATCTTTACCTGGACTCCTGCTATCTTGAGAGTGACCCAAATGGTTCGGTGATCCTCCGTTGTGATCACATTATGTAGTTTCAGACAACTCAGTTCCCTGCTTTCGGAGTCGTTATCACTCTTTTGTTCATCTGAACTATTCTCCGTTATCTTATGTACCTTCTTGTACTTCCCTTTGGTCGGTTTCTTATTGCTGGTTTTCTTTCCTGACCTGCAGACTCATGCTATGTGTCCTACTTTTCCACACTGTCTGCACACTTTGTCTTTGAACCAGCAATCATTCTGGTCGTGTGTTGTTCTGCCGCAGCGATAGCACTTCTCTGTTCCATATGACATTTCATTTGTGCCATATTCTTGCGGTCTCTGTTGTATCTCTGCAGCGCCCCGTGCTGCTGCTTCATATGATACCGCAATGCTGAAAGCCTTTTCCAGTGTAAGGTCCTTTTCAGATAAAAGCCGTTTCTGGGTTCCTTCACTTTGAAGCCCACACACAAACTTGTCCCTTAAGGTATCTGCCAGTCCCGCTCCAAACTGGCAGTGTTTCGATAGTTTGCGCAGTTCTGTTAAATAATCAGCATTGCTTTCATCCTTATGCTGGTTCCGTTTGTGAAACTTGAATCTTTCTGCTATCAGCAGCGGTGTGGGGTTTAAATGTTCCTTTAGTATCGTTACTATGTCTTCAAAACTCTTTTTCTTTGGCTTCGTTGGGGTTACTAGTTTCGTAATAAACCATATGTCTTTGCACCCATTAAATTTAACAATACCGACGCTTTCTTGTCATCTAACACCTCATTTGCCTTGCAGTACACCTCTATTCGTTCGACATATGTAGTCCAATCTTCGACTTCATTGTCAAATGCGGTGATACTGCCACTCTTCGGCATTTTGGGTGTGGTTTAAAATGGCGTCTCCCAATGGCTTAAAATGGCATCTCCCGTGCTTTCCTTCCTCCCCCGCTGCTGCCGACGCCGCTCTCGGTGGTCCTCGTGGCAATGGCGGCGCCTCGCGGGTTTCTGCGCGTCTCTCTCTCCCTCTCTCCGACGCTGCTCGGCCCCTGAACACCGGCTGCACCCTGTGTGCTCTGCCCTCTCTCTCTCTCCCCATCGACGCTGCTCGGCCCTTTGCTGTGCCGCTCGGTCGGGCTCTAGCCCATCGCTGTCCGGGAAGGGTCTGCGCACTACCTGTTGCCAGCCTGTTTCGCTGGACCACCTCAACTGGAAAGCCAAGCCTGGCTCTCGACAGCCTCCCCCGCAATTCTCGAGTCTCTGCTAGATGACTGGGCGGTTGCCCGCGGTCGATGCCCGAGTCTCTGGCCTTGACCTCCAATCCACTGATCTCCAGGAACGAATCCCCGGGAGGTAATGCAGAGTTGCAGGTAGGTTTGAACCTGCCTCGTCGCCAATGTTACGTCCGTGTATAATAAGAAACGGACTGCGGAGAACGGGACAACAGGTGTTTACTCAACATGGTTCAAACTGCAACTGATCTGTACAGATTACTACTCAGCGCTTTATACAGGTGTGGTCACTGCCGGTACTACAGTATACATGAGCTGTACAAAGTAGTTCCCCCCTTAAAGGTACATACATTACAGAAACATTCGCTCTGTATCCACTCTGTCAAAACCCTTCATAATTTTAAAGACCTCGATTAGGTCACCCCTCAGAAACCCAGCCTGTTCATCCTTTACTGATATGTATACCCTCACATTTCTGGTATCATCCTTGTAAATCTTCTCTGCACCCTCTCCAGTGCCTCTATATCCTTTTTATAATATGGTGACCAGAACTGTACGCAGTACACTAACCAAGGTTCTATACAGGTGTAGCAAAACTTTTCAATTCTATCCCTCCAGAAATAAATCCTAGTGATTGGTGTGGGTTTTCTCCGGGTGCTCCGGTTTCCTCCCACGGTCCAAAGATGTGCGGGTTAGGTTGATTGGCCATGATAAAAATTGGCTCTTAGTGTTAGGGGGGATTAAATATGTGGGGTTACGGGGATAGGGCTTGGGTGGGATGGCTGTCGGTGTAGGGACCGGGTGCTAGGGTTTGGATGATCAGCCATGATCTCGTTGAATGGCGGAGCAGGCTCGAAGGGCCGAATGGCCTACTCCTGCTCCTATCTTCTATGTTTCTATGTTTGCTTTTTTTATGGCCTTGCTAACCTGTATCACAACTTTTAGTGATTTGTGTATTTGTACTCCGAGATCTCTTTGTTCCTCTACCCCACCCAGACTCGCACCCTCCAAGTGATAAGTGACCTCCCTATTCTCCCTACCAAAATGTAATACCTCACATTTATCTGTGTTGAACTTCATTTGCCAATTATATGCCCATTCTGCAAGTTTATTAATGTCCTCCTGTAACTTGTTGCAATCCGCCTCAGTATTGACTATCCCCCCAATTTGGTGTCATCTGCAAATTTAGAAATTGTGTTTATGATTCCTAAGTTTAAATCGTTAATATAAATTGTGAACAGCAGTGGTCCCAGCACTGATCCTTGTGGAACACCACTACCCACCTTCTGCCACTGTGAATAGCTGCCCTTTACCCCTACTCTCTGCTTTCTGTCCTGAAGCCAGCCAGCAATCCATTCTGCTGCTTGTCCCTTGACTCCGCATTCTCTGATCTTGTTCATCAGTCTATTATGGGGTACCTTATCGAAAGCCGTTTGAAAATCCAGATAAATTACATCTACTGCAGTACCATTGTCTACTCTCCCTGTTACCTCTTCAAAAAATTCAACCTTCTGACTCAAAGGCAAGAGTCCTCGGAGCCACAGCTGATGCCTTGGTAAGCGACATTTCAATTTAACTCTGATCTGGTTCATTTTAATTATTCATCAACATGTGGTATAAGAATACACAGCAACTATGGGCCATCATCTATAATCCAAAGTCAGGGCCGCAGGGAGGGAACGACAGCATGTCTGGGTTGGAGTGGGCAGGCTCCCCATCGTGAGCACTGCTTTAAAAGCGATAATGTGTGAATATCAGACTGGGCTCAGCTTGAAATCCCCCAGGGCGAAGAGGATCAAGAGGAGTTTTCAGCACTTGTGAGATGATGGGATTAGTCAGGTCCACCACGCCAAGCAGCCCTGCTCAAAACAGGCAAGTTGCAAAGCAGTTGGAATCTCTATGCCCTACGTCTGACAGAGACCCACCGTCTGACAGAGACCCGCCGTCTGACAGAGACCCGCCGTCTGACAGAGACCCGCCGTCTGACAGAGACCCGCCGTCTGACAGAGACCCGCCGTCTGACAGAGACCCGCCGTCTGACAGAGACCCGCCGTCTGACAGAGACCCGCCGTCTGACAGAGACCCGCCGTCTGACAGAGACCCGCCGTCTGACAGAGACCCACTGTCTGACAGAGACCCACCGTCTGACAGAGATCCACCGTCTGACACAGACCCACTGTCTGCACTTTAACTGGCCTTGTTTTATGGGGAAGCCAGAATGTCCAGCACCCCAGGGTGTGTGGGTAAATGTAGAGGGCCACAGAGAGCTGAAACAGATAGCTGAGCTGAGCCAGGACAGTACAACTGGCCTCAGTGTCACTGGTGGGGGGGGGGGGGCGGTGAGGACAGTCAGGCTCCCGCTGCCATTCCCATTCCAGTGACTCACCACAGAAAAACACGCGTGTGAGCACACCGGGTCATGAGCAGGGTCCGGACTTCACCGTCAGACCCCAAAGGAGAGGCTGGGGAAGGAGAGTGGGGATTAATCTAACTGTGGCCTCAGCTCCTGCTGAGAGAGGGGATGGATGTCCCGGGTCAGTTCCTGCTCCCGGGCTGACTGTATAGTCAGAGAGGAAGTGTCCAGTCAGAGAGGAAGTGTCCGGTCAGAGGAAGTGTCCAGTCAGAGGAAGTGTCCAGTCAGAGGAAGAGTCCAGTCAGAGGAAGAGTCCAGTCAGAGAGGAAGTGACCAGTCAGAGGAAGTGTCCAGTCAGAGAGGAAGTGTCCAGTCAGAGAGGAAGTGGCCAGTCAGAGAGGAAGTGGCCAGTCAGAGGAAGTGTCCAGTCAGAGAGGAAGTGACCAGTCAGAGGAAGTGTCCAGTCAGAGAGGAAGTGACCAGTCAGAGAGGAAGTGTCCAGTCAGAGGAAGTGTCCAGTCAGAGGAAGTGCCCCGTCAGAGAGGAAGTGACCAGTCAGAGGAAGTGTCCAGTCACAGAGGAAGTGTCCAGTCAGAGAGGAAGTGTCCGGTCAGAGGAAGTGTCCAGTCAGAGAGGAAGTGTCCAGTCAGAGGAAGTGTCCAGTCAGAGAGGAAGTGACCAGTCAGAGGAAGTGTCCAGTCAGAGGAAGTGTCCAGTCAGAGAGGAAGTGACCAGTCAGAGGAAGTGTCCAGTCAGAGGAAGTGTCCAGTCAGAGGAAGTGTCCAGTCAGAGAGGAAGTGACCAGTCAGAGGAAGTGTCCAGTCAGAGGAAGTGTCCAGTCAGAGAGGAAGTGACCAGTCAGAGGAAGTGTCCAGTCAGAGGAAGTGTCCAGTCAGAGGAAGTGTCCAGTCAGAGAGGAAGTGACCAGTCAGAGGAAGTGTCCAGTCAGAGGAAGTGTCCAGTCAGAGAGGAAGTGTCCAGTCAGAGAGGAAGTGTCCGGTCAGAGGAACTGTCCAGTCAGAGAGGAAGTGTCTGGTCAGAGGAAGTGTCCAGTCAGATAGGAAGTGTCCAGTCAGAGGAAGTGTCCAGTCAGAGAGGTAGTGTCCAGTCAGAGAGGAAGTGTCCAGTCAGAGAGGAAGTGTCCAGTCAGAGAGGAAGTGTCCGGTCAGAGGAAGTGTCCAGTCAGAGAGGAAGTGACCAGTCAGAGAGGAAGTGACCAGTCAGAGGAAGTGTCCAGTCAGAGGAAGTGTCCAGTCAGAGAGGAAGTGACCAGTCAGAGGAAGTGTCCAGTCAGAGGAAGTGTCCAGTCAGAGAGGAAGTGTCCAGTCAGAGAGGAAGTGTCCAGTCAGAGAGGAAGTGTCCAGTCAGAGAGGAAGTGTCCAGTCAGAGGAAGTGTCCAGTCAGAGGAAGTGTCCAGTCAGATAGGAAGTGTCCAGTCAGAGGAAGTGTCCAGTCAGAGGAAGTGTCCAGTCAGAGGAAGTGTCCAGTCAGAGAGGAAGTGTCCAGTCAGAGGAAGTGTCCAGTCAGAGAGGTAGTGTCCGGTCAGAGGAACTGTCCAGTCAGAGAGGAAGTGTCCAGTCAGAGAGGAAGTGTCCAGTCAGAGGAAGTGTCCAGTCAGAGAGGAAGTGTCCAGTCAGAGAGGAAGTGTCCAGTCAGAGGAAGTGTCCAGTCAGAGGAAGTGTCCAGTCAGAGGAAGTGTCCAGTCAGAGGAACTGTCCAGTCAGAGAGGAAGTGTCCAGTCAGAGAGGAAGTGTCCAGTCAGAGGAAGTGTCCAGTCAGAGAGGAAGTGTCCAGTCAGAGAGGAAGTGTCCAGTCAGAGAGGAAGTGTCCAGTCAGAGGAAGTGTCCAGTCAGAGGAAGTGTCCAGTCAGAGAGGAAGTGTCCAGTCAGAGAGGAAGTGTCCAGTCAGAGAGGAAGTGTCCAGTCAGAGGAAGTGTCCAGTCAGAGAGGAAGTGTCCAATCAGAGAGGAAGTGTCCAGTCAGAGAGGATGTGTCCAGTCAGAGAGGAAGTGTCCAGTCAGAGAGGAAGTGTCCAGTCAGAGAGCAAGTGTCCAGTCAGAGAGCAAGTGTCCAGTCAGAGGAAGTGTCCAGTCAAAGAGGAAGTGTCTAGTCAGAGAGGAAGTGTCCAGTCAGAGGAAGTGTCCAGTCAGAGAGGAAGTGTCCAGTCAGAGAGGAAGTGTCCAGTCAGAGAGGAAGTGTCTAGTCAGAGGAAGTGTCCAGTCAGAGGAAGTGTCCAGTCAGAGAGGAAGTGTCCAGTCAGAGAGGAAGTGTCCATTCAGAGAGGAAGTGTCCAGTCAGAGAGGAAGTGTCCAGTCAGAGAGGAAGTGTCCGGCCAGAGAGGAAGTGTCCAGTCAGAGGAAGTGTCCGGTCAGAGGAAGTGTCCGGTCAGAGAGGAAGTGTCCATTCAGAGAGGACGTGTCCAGTCAGAGAGGAAGTGTCCAGTCAGAGAGGAAGTGTCCAGTCAGAGGAAGTGTCCAGTCAGAGAGGAAGTGTCCGCTCAGAGGAAGTGTCCAGTCAGAGAGGAAGTGTCCAGTCAGAGGAAGTGTCCAGTCAGAGAGGATGTGTCCAGTCAGAGAGGAAGTGTCCAGTCAGAGAGGAAGTGTCCAGTCAGAGAGGAAGTGTCCAGTCAGAGAGCAAGTGTCCAGTCAGAGAGCAAGTGTCCAGTCAGAGGAAGTGTCCAGTCAGAGAGGAAGTGTCTAGTCAGAGAGGAAGTGTCCAGTCAGAGGAAGTGTCCAGTCAGAGAGGAAGTGTCCAGTCAGAGAGGAAGTGTCCAGTCAGAGAGGAAGTGTCCATTCAGAGAGGAAGTGTCCAGTCAGAGAGGAAGTGTCCAGTCAGAGAGGAAGTGTCTAGTCAGAGGAAGTGTCCAGTCAGAGGAAGTGTCCAGTCAGAGAGGAAGTGTCCAGTCAGAGAGGAAGTGTCCAGTCAGAGAGGAAGTGTCCATTCAGAGAGGAAGTGTCCAGTCAGAGAGGAAGTGTCCAGTCAGAGAGGAAGTGTCCGGCCAGAGAGGAAGTGTCCGGTCAGAGGAAGTGTCCGGTCAGAGGAAGTGTCCGGTCAGAGAGGAAGTGTCCATTCAGAGAGGACGTGTCCAGTCAGAGAGGAAGTGTCCAGTCAGAGAGGAAGTGTCCAGTCAGAGGAAGTGTCCAGTCAGAGAGGAAGTGTCCGCTCAGAGGAAGTGTCCAGTCAGAGAGGAAGTGTCCAGTCAGAGGAAGTGTCCAGTCAGAGAGGAAGTGTCCAGTCAGAGAGGAAGTGTCCAGTCAGAGGGGAAGTGTCCAGTCAGAGGAAGTGTCCAGTCAGAGAGGAAGTGTCAGGTCAGAGAGGAAGTGTCCAGTCAGAGAGGAAGTGTCCAGTCAGAGGAAGTGTCCAGTCAGAGAGGAAGTGTCCAGTCAGAGAGGAAGTGTCCAGTCAGAGAGGAAGTGTCCAGTCAGAGAGGAAGTGTCAGGTCAGAGAGGAAGTGTCCAGTCAGAGAGGAAGTGTCCAGTCAGAGAGGAAGTGTCAGGTCAGAGAGGAAGTGTCCAGTCAGAGAGGAAGTGTCCAGTCAGAGGAAGTGTCCAGTCAGAGAGGAAGTGTCCAGTCAGAGGAAGTGTCCAGTCAGAGAGGATGTGTCCAGTCAGAGAGGAAGTGTCCAGACAGAGAGGAAGTATCCAGACAGAGAGGAAGTGTCCAGTCAGAGAGGAAGTGTCCGGTCAGAGGAAGTGTCCAGTCAGAGAGGAAGTGTCCAGTCAGAGAGGAAGTGTCCAGTCAGAGGAAGTGTCCAGTCAGAGAGGAAGTGTCAGGTCAGAGAGGAAGTGTCCGGTCAGAGAGGAAGTGTGCGGTCAGAGAGGAAGTGTCCGGTCAGAGAGGAAGTGTCCGGTCAGAGAGGAAGTGTCCGGTCAGAGATGAAGTGTCCGGTCAGAGAGGAAGTGTGCGGTCAGAGAGGAAGTGTCCGGTCAGAGAGGAAGTGTCCAGTCAGAGGAAGTCTCCAGTCAGAGGAAGTGTCCAGTCAGAGAGGAAGTGTCAGGTCAGAGAGGAAGTGTCCAGTCAGAGAGGAAGAGTCCAGTCAGAGAGGAAGAGTCCAATCAGAGGAAGTGTCCAGTCAGAGGAAGTGTCCAGTCAGAGAGGAAGTGTCCAGTCAGAGAGGATGTGTCCGGTCAGAGAGGAAGTGTCCGGTCAGAGGAAGTGTCCAGTCAGAGATGAAGTGTCCAGTCAGAGGAAGTGTCCAGTCAGAGGAAGTGTCCAGTCAGAGAGGAAGTGTCCAGTCAGAGGAAGTGTCCGGTCAGAGGAAGTGTCCAGTCAGAGAGGAAGTGTCCAGTCAGAGGAAGTGTCCAGTCAGAGGAAGTGTCCAGTCAGAGAGGAAGTGTCCAATCAGAGATGAAGTGTCCAGTCAGAGGAAGTGTCCAGTCAGAGGAAGTGTCCAGTCAGAGGAAGTGTCCAGTCAGAGGAAGTGTCCAGTCCGAGAGGAAGTGTCCAGTCAGAGGAAGTGTCCAGTCAGAGAGGAAGTGTCCATTCAGAGGAAGTGTCCAGTCAGAGGAAGTGTCCAGTCAGAGGAAGTGTCCAGTCAGAGGAAGTGTCCAGTCCGAGAGGAAGTGTCCAGTCAGAGGAAGTGTCCAGTCAGAGAGGAAGTGTCCATTCAGAGGAAGTGTCCAGTCAGAGGAAGTGTCCAGTCAGAGGAAGTGTCCAATCAGAGGAAGTGTCCAGTCAGAGAGGAAGTGTCCATTCAGAGGAAGTGTCCAGTCAGAGGAAGTGTCCAGTCAGAGGAAGTGTCCAATCAGAGGAAGTGTCCAGTCAGAGAGGAAGTGTCCAGTCAGAGAGGAAGTGTCCAGTCAGAGAGGAAGTGTCCGGTCAGAGGAAGTGTCCAGTCAGAGGAAGTGTCCAGTCAGAGGAAGTGTCCAGTCAGAGGAAGTGTCCAGTCAGAGATGAAGTGACCAGTCAGAGAGGAAGTGTCCAATCAGAGAGGAAGTGTCCAGTCAGAGAGGAAGTGTCCGGTCAGAGGAAGTGTCCAGTCAGAGGAAGTGTCCAGTCAGAGGAAGTGTCCGGTCAGAGGAAGTGTCCAGTCAGAGGAAGTGTCCAGTCAGAGGAAGTGTCCAGTCAGAGAGGAAGTGTCCAGTCAGAGAGGAAGTGTCCAATCAGAGGAAGTGTCCAGTCAGAGAGGAAGTGTCCAGTCAGAGGAAGTGTCCAGTCAGAGAGGAAGTGTCCAATCAGAGAGGAAGTGTCCAGTCAGAGGAAGTGTCCAGTCAGAGAGGAAGTGTCCAATCAGAGATGAAGTGTCCAGTCAGAGATGAAGTGTCCAGTCAGAGGAAGTGTCCAGTCAGAGAGGAAGTGTCCAGTCAGAGAGGAAGTGTCCAGTCAGAGGAAGTGTCCAGTCAGAGGAAGTGTCCAGTCAGAGAGGAAGTGTCCAGTCAGAGGAAGTGTCCAGTCAGAGAGGAAGTGTCCAATCAGAGAGGAAGTGTCCAATCAGAGAGGAAGTGTCCAGTCAGAGGAAGTGTCCAGTCAGAGGAAGTGTCCAGTCAGAGAGGAAGTGTCCAGTCAGAGGAAGTGTCCAGTCAGAGGAAGTGTCCAGTCAGAGAGGAAGTGTCCAGTCAGAGGAAGTGTCCAGTCAGAGAGGAAGTGTCCAGTCAGAGGAAGTGTCCAGTCAGAGGAAGTGTCCAGTCAGAGAGGAAGTGTCCAATCAGAGAGGAAGTGTCCAATCAGAGAGGAAGTGTCCAATCAGAGATGAAGTGTCCAGTCAGAGGAAGTGTCCAGTCAGAGAGGAAGTGTCCCATTCCTGGCTGAGTCCCTGAGGTCCCACACAATTCTCCTCTCCTCTCCTCCCCCACCGGCTACTTTGGCGAGGCTGAGACAGGACTAATGCTGATCCAGTGGCTCCTGGCCTGGGATTGTACTCTGCAACTTTCCCGTGGGCCGCACGATTATGCTTTCACATCAAATTAGCAGACAGAACCTTGCTAAAATCACAGCGGAGACTGGCTGATAACAAACCTGAGAGTCAGGTTAATGTTTGCAGCAGGGGATTAACATCGGATAACGCTGCACTAGTGTGACTCGGTGCATATAATTCAGATTCAAGCATGTTTCACACAGGGACAGGGTGCGGGGTGTCCCGGGGACAGGGTGCAGGGTGTCCCGGGGACAGGGTGCAGGGTGTCCCGGGGACAGGGTGCAGGGAGCCCGGGGACAGGGTGCAGGGTGTCCCGGGGACAGGGTGCAGGAGCCCGGGGACAGGGTGCAGGGTGTCCCGGGGACAGGGTGCAGGGTGTCCCGGGGACAGGGTGCAGGGTGTCCCGGGGACAGGGTGCAGGGTGTCCCGGGGACAGGGTGCAGGGTGTCCCGGGGACAGGGTGCAGGGTGTCCCGGGGACAGGGTGCAGGGTGTCCCGGGGACAGGGTGCAGGGTGTCCCGGGGACAGGGTGCAGGGTGTCCCGGGGACAGGGTGCAGGGTGTCCCGGGGACAGGGTGCAGGGTGTCCCGGGGACAGGGTGCAGGGTGTCCCGGGGACAGGGTGCAGGGTGTCCCGGGGACAGGGTGCAGGGTGTCCCGGGGACAGGGTGCAGGGTGTCCCGGGGACAGGGTGCAGGGTGTCCCGGGGACAGGGTGCAGGGTGTCCCGGGGACAGGGTGCAGGGTGCCCGGGGACAGGGTGCAGGGAGCCCGGGGACAGGGTGCAGGGAGCCCGGGGACAGGGTGCAGGGAGCCCGGGGACAGGGTGCAGGGAGCCCGGGGACAGGGTGCAGGGAGCTCGGGAACAGGGTGCAGGGAGCCCGGGGACAGGGTGCAGGGTGTCCCGGGGACAGGGTGCAGGGAGACCGGGGACAGGGTGCAGGGAGCCCGGGGACAGGGTGCAGGGAGCTCGGGAACAGGGTGCAGGGAGCCCGGGGACAGGGTGCAGGGTGTCCCGGGGACAGAGTGCAGGGAGCCCAGGGACAGGGTGCAGGGAGCCCGGGGACAGGGTGCAGGGAGCCCGGGGACAGGGTGCAGGGAGCCCGGGGACAGGGTGCAGGGAGCCCGGGGACAGGGTGTCCCGGGGACAGGGTGCAGTGAGCCCGGGGACAGGGTGCAGGGAGCCCGGGGACAAGGTGCAGGGTGTCCCGGGGACAGGGTGCAGGGAGCCCGGGGACAGGGTGCAGGGTGTTCCGGGGACAGGGTGCAGGAGCCCGGGGACAGGGTGCAGGGAGCCTGGGGACAGTGTGCAGGGTGTCCCGGGGACAGGGTGCAGGGAGCCCGGGGACAGGGTGCAGGGAGCCCGGGTCAGGGTGCAGGGAGCCCGGGGACAGGGTGCAGGGAGCCCGGGGACAGGGTGCAGGGAGCCTGGGGACAGTGTGCAGGGTGTCCCAGGGACAGGGTGCAGGAGCCCGGGGACAGGGTGCAGGGAGCCCGGGTCAGGGTGCAGGGAGCCCGGGGACAGGGTGCAGGGAGCCCGGGGACAGGGTGCAGGGTGTCCCGGGGACAGGGTGCAGGGTGTCCCGGGGACAGGGTGCAGGGAGCCCGGGGACAGGGTGCAGGGTGTCCCGGGGACAGGGTGCAGGGTGTCCCGGGGACAGGGTGCAGGGAGCCCGGGGACAGGGTGCAGGGTGACCCGGGGACAGGGTGCAGGGTGTCCTGGGGACAGGGTGCAGGGTGTCCCGGGGACAGGGTGCAGGAGCCCGGGGACAGGGTGCAGGGTGTCCCGGGGACAGGGTGCAGGGAGCCCGGGGACAGGGTGCAGGGAGCCCGGGGACAGGGTGCAGGGTGTCCCGGGGACAGGGTGCAGGGTGTCCCGGGGACAGGGTGCAGGGTGTCCCGGGGACAGGGTGCAGGGAGCCCGGGGACAGGGTGCAGGGTGTCCCGGGGACAGGGTGCAGGGTGTCCCGGGGACAGGGTGCAGGGAGCCTGGGGACAGGGTGCAGGGTGTCCCGGGGACAGGGTGCAGGGAGCCCGGGGACAGGGTGCAGGGTGTCCTGGGGACAGGGTGCAGGGAGCCTGGGGACAGGGTGCAGGGTGTCCCGGGGACAGGGTGCAGGAGCCCGGGGACAGGGTGCAGGGTGTCCCGGGGACAGGGTGCAGGAGCCCGGGGACAGGGTGCAGGAGCCCGGGGACAGGGTGCAGGGTGTCCCGGGGACAGGGTGCAGGGTGTCCCGGGGACAGGGTGCAGGGAGCCCGGGGACAGAGTGCAGGAGCCTGGGGACAGGGTGCAGGAGCCCGGGGACAGGGTGCAGGGTGTCCCGGGGACAGGGTGCAGGGTGTCCCGGGGACAGGGTGCAGGGAGCCCGGGGACAGGGTGCAGGAGCCTGGGGACAGGGTGCAGGAGCCCGGGGACAGGGTGCAGGGTGTCCCGGGGACAGGGTGCAGGGTGTCCCGGGGACCGGGTGCAGGGAGCCCGGGGACAAGGTGCAGGGAGCCCGGGGACAGGGTGCAGGGTGTCCCGGGGACAGGGTGCAGGAGCCCGGGGACAGGGTGCAGGAGCCCGGGGACAGGGTGCAGGGAGCCTGGGGACAGTGTGCAGGGTGTCCCGGGGACAGGGTGCAGGGAGCCCGGGGACAGGGTGCAGGGAGCCCGGGTCAGGGTGCAGGGAGCCCGGGGACAGGGTGCAGGGAGCCTGGGGACAGTGTGCAGGGTGTCCCGGGGACAGGGTGCAGGGAGCCCGGGGACAGGGTGCAGGGAGCCCGGGTCAGGGTGCAGGGAGCCCGGGGACAGGGTGCAGGGAGCCCGGGTCAGGGTGCAGGGAGCCCGGGGACAGGGTGCAGGGAGCCCGGGTCAGGGTGCAGGGAGCCCGGGGACAGTGTGCAGGGAGCCCGGGTCAGGGTGCAGGGAGCCCGGGGACAGGGTGCAGGGAGCCCGGGTCAGGGTGCAGGGAGCCCGGGTCAGGGTGCAGGGAGCCCGGGGACAGTGTGCAGGGTGTCCCGGGGACAGGGTGCAGGGAGCCCGGGGACAGGGTGCAGGGAGCCCGGGGACAGGGTGCAGGGAGCCCGGGGACAGGGTGCAGGGAGCCCGGGTCAGGGTGCAGGGAGCCCGGGGACAGGGTGCAGGGAGCCCGGGGACAGGGTGCAGGGAGCCCGGGTCAGGGTGCAGGGAGCCCGGGTCAGGGTGCAGGGAGCCCGGGGACAGGGTGCAAGGAGCCCGGGTCAGGGTGCAGGGAGCCCGGGTCAGGGTGCAGGGAGCCCGGGTCAGGGTGCAGGGAGCCCGGGTCAGGGTGCAGGGAGCCCGGGGACAGGGTGCAGGGAGCCCGGGGACAGGGTGCAGGGTGTCCCGGGGACAGGGTGCAGGGTGTCCCGGGGACAGGGTGCAGGGTGTCCCGGGGACAGGGTGCAGGGTGTCCCGGGGACAGGGTGCAGGGTGTCCCGGGGACAGGGTGCAGGGAGCCCGGGGACAGGGTGCAGGAGCCCGGGGACAGGGTGCAGGGTGTCCCGGGGACAGGGTGCAGGGAGCCCGGGGACAGGGTGCAGGGTGTCCCGGGGACAGGGTGCAGGGTGTCCCGGGGACAGGGTGCAGGGAGCCCGGGGACAGGGTGCAGGGTGTCCCGGGGACAGGGTGCAGGGTGTCCCGGGGACAGGGTGCAGGGAGCCTGGGGACAGGGTGCAGGGAGCCCGGGGACAGGGTGCAGGGTGTCCCGGGGACAGGGTGCAGGGAGCCTGGGGACAGGGTGCAGGGTGTCCCGGGGACAGGGTGCAGGAGCCCGGGGACAGGGTGCAGGGTGTCCCGAGGACAGGGTGCAGGGTGTCCCGAGGACAGGGTGCAGGAGCCCGGGGACAGGGTGCAGGGTGTCCCGAGGACAGGGTGCAGGGTGTCCCGAGGACAGGGTGCAGGGTGTCCCGAGGACAGGGTGCAGGGTGTCCCGGGGACAGGGTGCAGGAGCCCGGGGACAGGGTGCAGGGTGTCCCGAGGACAGGGTGCAGGGAGCCCGGGGACAGGGTGCAGGGTGTCCCGGGGACAGGGTGCAGGAGCCCGGGGACAGGGTGCAGGAGCCCGGGGACAGGGTGCAGGGTGTCCCGGGGACAGGGTGCAGGGTGTCCCGGGGACAGGGTGCAGGGTGTCCCGGGGACAGGGTGCAGGGTGTCCCGGGGACAGGGTGCAGGGTGTCCCGGGGACAGGGTGCCCGGGGACAGGGTGCAGGAGCCTGGGGACAGGGTGCAGGGTATCCCGGGGACAGGGTGCAGGGAGCCCGGGGACAGGGTGCAGGAGCCTGGGGACAGGGTGCAGGAGCCCGGGGACAGGGTGCAGGGTGTCCTGGGGACAGGGTGCAGGGTGTCCCGGGGACAGGGTGCAGGGTGTCCCGGGGACAAGGTGCAGGGAGCCCGGGGACAAGGTGCAGGGTGTCCCGGGGACAGGGTGCAGGGAGCCCGGGTCAGGGTGCAGGGAGCCCGGGGACAGGGTGCAGGGTGTCCCGGGGACAGGGTGCAGGGAGCCCGGGGACAGGGTGCAGGGTGTCCCGGGGACAGGGTGCAGGGTGTCCCGGGGACAGGGTGCAGGAGCCCGGGGACAGGGTGCAGGGTGTCCCGGGGACAGGGTGCAGGGTGTCCCGGGGACAGGGTGCAGGGTGTCCCGGGGACAGGGTGCAGGGAGCCCGGGGACAGGGTGCAGGGTGTCCTGGGGACAGGGTGCAGGGAGCCCGGGGACAGGGTGCAGGGAGCCCGGGGACAGGGTGCAGGGTGTCCTGGGGACAGGGTGCAGGGTGTCCTGGGGACAGGGTGCAGGGAGCCCGGGGACAGGGTGCAGGGAGCCCGGGGACAGGGTGCAGGGTGTCCCGGGGACAGGGTGCAGGGTGTCCCGGGGACAGGTTGCAGGGAGCGCGGGGACAGGGTGCAGGGTGTCCCGGGGACAGGGTGCAGGAGCCCGGGGACAGGGTGTCCCGGGGACAGGGTGCAGGGTGTCCCGGGGACAGGGTGCAGGGTGTCCCGGGGACAGGGTGCAGGGTGTCCCGGGGACAGGGTGCAGGGTGTCCCGGGGACAGGGTGCAGGGTGTCCCGGGGACAGGTTGCAGGGAGCGCGGGGACAGGGTGCAGGGTGTCCCGGGGACAGGGTGCAGGAGCCCGGGGACAGGGTGTCCCGGGGACAGGGTGCAGGGTGTCCCGGGGACAGGGCGCAGGAGCCCGGGGACAGGGTGTCCCGGGGACAGGGTGCAGGGAGCCCGGGGACAGGGTGCAGGAGCCCGGGGACAGGGTGCAGGGAGCCCGGGGACAGGGTGCAGGGTGTCCCGGGGACAGGGTGCAGGGTGTCCCGGGGACAGGGTGCAGGGTGTCCCGGGGACAGGGTGCAGGGTGTCCCGGGGACAGGGTGCAGGGTGTCCCGGGGACAGGGTGCAGGGTGTCCCGGGGACAGGGTGCAGGGTGTCCCGGGGACAGGGTGCAGGGTGTCCCGGGGACAGGGTGCAGGGTGTCCCGGGGACAGGGTGCAGGAGCCCGGGGACAGGGTGCAGGGTGTCCCGGGGACAGGGTGCAGGGAGCCCGGGGACAGGGTGCAGGGTGTCCCGGGGACAGGGTGCAGGGTGTCCCGGGGACAGGGTGCAGGAGCCCGGGGACAGGGTGCAGGGAGCCCGGGGACAGGGTGCAGGGAGCCCGGGGACAGGGTGCAGGGAGCCCGGGGACAGGGTGCAGGGTGTCCCGGGGACAGGGTGCAGGGTGTCCCGGGGACAGGGTGCAGGGTGTCCCGGGGACAGGGTGCAGGGTGTCCCGGGGACAGGGTGCAGGGTGTCCCGGGGACAGGGTGCAGGGTGTCCCGGGGACAGGGTGCAGGAGCCCGGGGACAGGGTGCAGGAGCCCGGGGACAGGCTGCAGGGTGTCCCGGGGACAGGGTGCAGGGTGTCCCGGGGACAGGGTGCAGGGAGCCCGGGGACAGGGTGTCCCGGGGACAGGGTGCAGGAGCCCGGGGACAGGGTGCAGGGTGTCCCGGGGACAGGGTGCAGGGAGCCCGGGGACAGGGTGTCCCGGGGACAGGGTGCAGGGTGTCCCGGGGACAGGGTGCAGGAGCCCGGGGACAGGCTGCAGGGTGTCCCGGGGACAGGGTGCAGGGTGTCCCGGGGACAGGGTGCAGGGAGCCCGGGGACAGGGTGTCCCGGGGACAGGGTGCAGGAGCCCGGGGACAGGGTGCAGGGAGCCCGGGGACAGGCTGCAGGGAGCCCGGGGACAGGGTGCAGGGAGCCCGGGGACAGGGTGCAGGGTGTCCCGGGGACAGGGTGCAGGGAGCCCGGGGACAGGGTGCAGGGAGCCCCGGGGACAGGGTGCAGGGTGTCCCGGGGACAGGGTGCAGGGTGTCCCGGGGACAGGGTGCAGGGAGCCTGGGGACAGGGTGCAGGGTGTCCCGGGGACAGGGTGCAGGAGCCCGGGGACAGGGTGCAGGGTGTCCCGGGGACAGGGTGCAGGGAGCCTGGGGACAGGGTGCAGGGTGTCCCGGGGACAGGGTGCAGGAGCCCGGGGACAGGGTGCAGGGAGCCCGGGGACAGGGTGCAGGAGCCCGGGGACCGGCTGCTCCCGCGGGAATCGCCTCTTACCTTGAGCTCGGGATGTGTCTCACAATCTGTCATCATCTCTCCGCAGCTGCAGGCAGCAGACAAGTTGTGCGGACCGTCCGCTCGGCTCGGCTCGGCAGCCTGAGCGACAGCGGCCAGACCCGGGTCACATTCAAGCTGGGCACAGGCCGAGGGGGAGACGCAAAGCCCTGGCGCCACTCACTGCGCCCGCATCGCAATTCTTCCGGGAAATGAAAACGAAAGCACCGGATCTGGAGAAGAGGTGTGTGAGAGAGCGACACTTCCTTAGAGAAGGCACCGAGCCAGGAACAGGTAAAGAGCTGGTTACCCGAGCCTGGAACAGGTAAAGAGCTGGTTACCCGAGACTGGAACAGGTAAAGAGCTGGTTACCCGAGACTGGAACAGGTAAAGAGCTGGTTACCCGAGGCTGGAACAGGTAAAGAGCTGGTTACCCGAGCCTGGAACAGGTAAAGAGCTGGTTACCCGAGCCTGGAACAGGTAAAGAGCTGGTTACCCGAGACTGGAACAGGTAAAGAGCTGGTTACCCGAGACTGGAACAGGTAAAGAGCTGGTTACCTGAGACTGGAACAGGTAAAGAACTGGTTACCTGAGACTTTTCTATGTTTCTATGAGAGCGGGAATATGGTATTGAGATAGAGGATCAGCCATGATCATATTGAATGGCGGAACAGGCTCGAAGGGCTGAATGGCCGACTCCTGCTCCTATTTTTCTATGTTCTATGTTTCCATGACTTGGACAGGTAAAGAAATTATTAGACAAACATGTTACTAGAGACTTAAACAGCTAATAGGCTGGATTTACACAGATTAAGGGCTAGTTATGAGAAAAGTGGCTAGTCACACGCGTTAATGGGGTAACACATTTGTTTCCTGAGATTTGAACAGGTAGGGAGGCTAATAACTTGAGGTTTGAACAGATAACAGCTATGGGTTAACTCAGTCAGTTAATGTAGGGACATTCAGCTTTTCAGAGCTGGGGGTCGGATACATGGAGCAGAAACCGGTGAGCTAAATGATTCTGCACTAACGCAAACTCCTATATTGACAAAATCAAGAGCCTTTCCCTCCTCCTTCTCCTGGTCCTCCGAACATTAAACACTTGGAAGCTTCAACACTTCGCCAGCCTGGAGGGAACTCGAAAAGATTGCTTCCTGATTGGAGGAATGTTGACCTTCTTAGGCGGGGATTTTGAAGAGATGTCTGAACGTGCTGAGTTGCACAGAGAGCTGGTGAGAGCTTTGTGTTGGGCTACAGGCTGCACTTGTCCAGCAGGGTGCTTACTGCACAGTCCTGTCACTGCACCACCTGGTGTGGTACTGAGACCATGAAAACTGGAGCATCCTAGCTTCAGCTCTCATTCTGTGCTGAGTTAGCTGATGTCTTCCTCAGCAACAGAGGTGGAGAGCTACAATGGACCTCATTGTCCCTGGCCTAAAAACAACAACAACTTGTATTTATATAGCGCCTTTAACACAATAAAAAGTCCCAAGACGCTGTACAAGAGCGATTATCAAACAAAATTTAACACCGAGCCACACAAGAAGATATTAGGACAGATGGAGGTAGGTTTTAAGGAGCGTCTTAAAGGAGGAAAGAGAGGTAGCGAGGCGGAGAGGGCTAGGCAGGGAATTCCAGAGCTTAGGGCCTTGGCAGCTGAAGGCACGGCCACCAATGGTGGAGCAATTATAATCAGGGATGCTCAAGAGGCCAGAATTAGAGGAACGTAGAGATCTCGGAGGTTGTGGGGCTGGAGGAGATTACAGAGATAGGGAGGGGCGAGGAGGGGCCATGGCGGGATTTGAAAAAAAGGGTGAGAATTTTAAAATCGAGGTGTTGCTTAACTGGGAGCCAATGTAGGTCCGCTAGCACAGGACTTGGTACGAGTTAGGACACGGGCAGCAGAGTTTTGGATGACCTCAAGTTTACAGAGGATAGAATTTGGGTGTTGAAATCATAGACTCATAGAAATTTATGGCATTCGGCCCATCGTGTCCGTGCCAGCCCAGAAAGAGTTATCCAGCCTAATCCCCACTTTCCAGCTCTTGGTCCGTAGCCCTGTAGGTTATGGCACTTCAAGAGCATATCCAAGTACTTTTTAAATGTGGTGAGGGTTCCTGCCTCTACCACCCTTTCAGGCAGTGAGTTCCAGACCCCCACAACCCTCTGGGTGAAGAAAGCTCTCCTCAACTCCCCTCTAAACCTTCCACCAATTACTTTTAATCTGTGCCCCCTGGTTATTGACCTCTCTGCTAAAAACATAAGAAATAAGAGCAGGAGTCGGCCATACAGCCCCTCGAGCCTGCTCCACCATTCAATAAGATCATGGCTGATCATTGACCTCAGCTCCACTTTCCCGCCCGATCTCCACATCCCTCGATTCCCCTAGAGTCCAAAAATCTATCGATCTCAGTCTTGAATATACTCAACGACTGAGCCTCCACAGCCCTCTGGGGCAGAGAATTCCAAAGATTCACCATCCTCTGAATGAAGAAATTCCTCCTCATCTCGGTCTTAAATGGCCGACCCCTTATCCTCAGACTGTGCCCCCTGGTTCTAGACACTCCAGCCAGGGGAAACAACCTCTCAGCATCTACCCTGTCAATCCCCTTCAGAATCTTGTATGTTTCAATGAGATCACCTCTCATTCTTCTAAACTCCAGAGAGTATCGGCCCAATCTACACAATCTCTCCTCATAGGACAGCCCTCTCATCCCAGGAATCAATCTAGTGAACCTTCGTTGCACCGCCTCCAAGGCAAGTATATCCAAGCCATGATCTCATCGAATGGCGGAGCAGGCACGAAGGGCCGAATGGCCTACTCCTGCTCCTATCTTCTATGTATCTATGTATCCTTCCTTAGATAAGGAGACCAGAACTGTGCCCAGTACTCCAGGTGTGGTCTCACCAAGGCCCTGTACAATTGTAGCAAGACTTCCTTACTCTTATATTCCAAGCCCCTTGCAATAAAGGCCAACATGCCATTTGCCTTCCTTATTGCTTGCTGTACCTGCATGCTAGCTCTCTGTGTTTCTTGCATGAGGACACCCAAATCTCTCTGAACACCAACATTTGAAAGTTTCTCACCATTTAAAAAATATTCTGTTTTTCTATTCTTCCTACCAAAGTGAATAACCTCACATTTCCCTACATTATACTCCATCTGCCACCTTACTGCCCACTCACTCAGTCTATCTATATCCCTTTGCAGACTCTGTGTTCTCCTCACAGCTTACTGTCCCACCGAGCTTTGTATCGTCAGCAAACTTGGATACATTACACTCGGTCCCTTCATCTAGGTCATTAATATAGATTGTAAATAGCTGAGGCCCCAGCACTGATCCTTGAGGCACCCCACTAGTTACAGCCTGCCAACCCTACTCTCTGTTTTCTGTCCATTAACCAATCCTCTATCCATGCTACTATATTACCCCCAACCCCATGAGCCCCAATCTTGTGTAATAATCTTTTATGTGGCACCTTATCGAATGCCTTTTGGAAATCCAAATATACTTCATCCACTGGTTCCCCTTTATCTACCCTGCTAGTTACATCCTCAAAAAACTCTAATAAATTTGTCAAACACGATTTCCCTTTCATAGAACCATGTTGACTCGGCCTAATCATGTTATGATTTTCTAAGTGGCTCGATACCACTTCCTTAACTAATGGAAATCGGTCCTTCCTATCCACTCTATCTAGGCCCCTCATAATTTTATACATCTCAATCAAGTCTCCCCTCAGCCTCCTCTGTTCCAAAGAAAACAACCCCAGCCTATCCAATCTTTCCTCATAGCTAAAATGCAAATGGTATGTTGGCCTTCGTAGCGAGAGGGTTCGAGTACAGGAACAAGGATGTCTTGCTGCAGTTGTACAGGGCCTTGGTGAGACCACACCTTGAGTATTGTGTGCAGTTTTGGTCGCCTTATCTGAGGAAGGATGTTCTTGCCATGGAGGGAGTGCAGCGAAGATTCACCAGACTGATTCCTGGGATGGCAGGAATGACGTATGAGGAGAGATTGGGTCGATTGGGCTTATACTGGCTGGAGTTTAGAAGAATGAGAAGGGATCTCATTGAAACTTATAAAATTCTAACAGGACTGGACAGACTAGATGCAGGAAGGATGTTCCCGATGGCGGGGGAGTCCAGAACCAGGGGTCACAGACTAAAGATAAGGGGTAAGCCATTTAGGACAGAGATGAGGAGGAATTTCTTCACCCAGAGAGTGGTGAACCTGTGGAATTCTCTACCACAGAAGGCCATTGAGGCCAATTCATTAAATATATTCAAGAAGGAGTTAGATATATTTCTTAAGGCTAAAGGGATCAAGGGATATGGGGAGAAGGCAGGGACAGGGTACTGAGTTTGGATGACCAGCCATGATCTCATTGAATGGCAGAGCAGGCTCGAGGGGCCGAATGGCCTACTCCTGCTCCTATCTTCTATGTTTCTATTCCCCAGCCCAGGCAACATTGTTGTAAATCTCCTCTGTACCCCTTCTAGTGCAATCACATCTTTCCTGTAATGTGGTGACCAGAACTGCACGCAGTATTCTAGCTTGACTTAACTAGTGTTTTATACAGTTCAAGCATAACCCCCCCTGCTCTTATATTCTATGCCTCAGCTAATAAAGGAAAGTATCCTGTATGCCGTCTTAACCACCTAATCTACTTGTCCTGCTACCTTCAGGAATAGTCAACTCTAGAGGTAACATGGATGAGGGTTTCAGCAGCGGATGAGCTGAGGCAAGGGCAGAGTTGAGCGATGTTATGGAGGTGGAAATAGGCAGTCTTAGTAATGGCGCAGATATGTGGTCGGAAGCTCATTTCAGGGTCAAATATGACACCAAGGTTGTAAACAGCGTGGTTCAGCCTCAGACAGATGTTAGGGAGAGGAATGGAGTCAATGGCTAGGGAACGGAGTTGGTGGCGGGGCCCGAAGACAATGGCTTCGGTCTTCCCAATATTTAGTTGGAGGAAATTTCTGCTCATCCAGAACTGCATGTCGGACAAGCAGTCTGACAATTTAGAGACCGTGGAGGGGTCGATAAAGGTGGTAGTGAGGTAGAGCTGGGTGTTGTCAGCGTACATGTGGAAACTGACGGTATTCGATATTTAGGAAGGACAGGCAAAAAGGAAAAGGAGGTGGGGTGGCCTTGTTAGTAAAGGATGAAATCAGAGCAATAGCGAGAAAGGATATTGGCTCAGAAAATCAAGATGTAGAATCAGTCTGGGTGGAGCTAAGAAGCACCAAGGGGCAGAAAACATTGGTGGGAGTTGTCTATAGGCCTCCAAACAGTAGTGGTAATGTAGGGGACGGCATCAAACAGGAAATTAGAGATGCATGTAACAAGGGTACTACAGTAATCATGGGTGACTTTAATCTACATATAGACTGGCCAAACCAAATTAGCAATGATACTGTGGAGGATGAATTCCTGGAGTGTGTACGAGATGGTTTTTTAGACCAGTACGTTGAGGAGCCAACTAGGGAACAGGCTATCCTAGATTGGGTATTGTGCAATGAGAAGGGGTTAATTAATAATCTTGTTGTGCGGGGTCCTTTAGGGAAGAGTGACCATAACATGATAGAATTCTTCATTAAGATGGAAAGTGAAGAAGTCCAATCTGAAACTAGGGTCCTAAATCTAAACAAAGGAAACTACGAAGGTATGAGGAGTGAGTTGGCTATGATAGATTGGGGAGCTTCATTAAAAGACATGACGGTGGATAGGCAATGGCTAACATTTAAGGAACGAATGCATGAATTGCATCATTTATACATTCCTTTCTGATGCAAAAACACAAAAGGAAAAGCGGCCCAGCCATGGCTAATAAAAGAAATTAAGGATAGTATTAGTTCCAAAAAGGAGTCATATAAAGTTGCCAGAAAAAGTAGCAAGCCTGAGTGAGTGATTGGGAGCAGATTAGAATTCAGCAAAAAAGGACCAAGAGATTGATTAAGAGGGGAAAAATAGAGTATGAGAGTAAACTTGCAAGGAACATAAAAGCAGATTGTAAAAGCTTCTACAAGTATGTAAAAAGAAAAAGATTAGTGAAGACAAATGTAGGTCCCTTACAGTCAGAAACGGGATAATTTACAATGGGGAACAAGGAAATGGCATGACAATTAAACAAATACTTTAGTTCTGTCTTCATGGAAGAGGACACAAATAACTTCCCAGAAATGCTAGGGAACCAAGGGTCTAGTGAGAAGGAGGAATTAAAGGAAATTAGTATTGGTAAAAAAAATAGTGCTGGAGAAATTAATGGGACTGAAAGCCAATAAATCCCCAGGGCCTGATAATCTGCATCCCAGAGTACTAAAAGTGGTAGCCATGGAAATAGTGGATGCATTGGTTGTCATCTTCCAAAATTCTATAGATTATGGAACAGTTCCTGCAGATTGGAGGGTGGCAAATGTAACCCCATTATTTAAATACGGAGGGAGAGAGAAAACAGGGAACTACAGATCGGTTAGCCTAACATCAGTAGTAGGGAAAATGCTAGAGTCTATTATAAAGGATGTGATAACAGGACACTTAGAAAATATCAACAGGATTAGACAAAGTCAACATGGATTTATGAAAGGGAAATCGTGTTTGACAAATCTGGAGTTTTTTGAGGATGTAACTGGTAGAATAGATAAGGGAGAACCAGTAGATGTGGTGTATTTGGATTTTCAGAAGGCCTTTGATAAAGTCCCACATAAGAGGTTAGTGTGCAAAATTAAAGCACCTGGGATTGGGGTAATATACTGGCATGGATTGAAAACTGGTTAACAGACAGGAAACAGAGAGTAGGAATAAATGGGTCTTTTTCGGGGTGGCAGGCGGTGACTAGTGGGGTACTGCAGGGATCAGGGCTTGGGCCCCAGCTATTCACAATATATATCAATGATTTGGATGAGGGAACCAAATGTAATATTTCCAAGTTTGCTGACGACACGAAACTAGGTGGGATTGTGAATTGTGAGGAGGATGCAAAGAGGCTTCAAGGTGATTTAGACAAGTTGAGTGAGTGGGCAAATACATGGCAGATGCAGTATAACGTGGATAAATGTGAAGTTGTCCACTTTGATAAGAAAAAGAGAAAGGCAGGGTATTATTAAAATAGTGATAGATTGGGAAGTGTTGATGAACAATGGGACCTGGGTGTCCTTGTACACCAGTTACTGAAAGCAAACATGCAGGTGCAGCAAGCAGTCAGGAAGGCAAATGGTATGTTGGCCTTCATTGCAAGAGGATTTGAGTACAGGAGCAAGGATGTCTTACTACAGTTATACAGGGCCTTGGTGAGACCACACCTGGAGTACTGTGTGCAGTTTTGGTCTCCTTACCTAAGAAAGGATATACTTGCCATAGAGGGAGTGCAGCAAAGGTTCACCAGACTGATTCTTGGGATGGCAGGACGGTCGTATGAGGAGAGATTGGGTCGACTAGGCCTGTATTCACTCGAGTTTAGAAGAATGAGAGGGGATCTCATTGAAACGTATAAAATTCTGACAGGGCTAGACAGACTGGATGCAGGGAGGATGTTTCCCCTGGCCGGGGCGTCTAGAATGAGGGGTCACAGTCTCAGGATACGGGGTAGGACATTTAGGACTGAGATGAGGAGAAATGTCTTCACTCAGAGGGTGGTGAACCTGTGGAATTCTCTACCACAGAAGGTTGTGGAGGCCAAGTCACTGAATATATTTAAGAAGGAGATAGATAGATTTCTAGACACAAAAGTCATCAAGGGGTATGGGGAGAGAGCGGGAATATGGTATTGAGATAGAGGATCAGCCATGATCATATTGAATGGTGGAGCAGGCTCGAAGGGCCGAATGGCCTACTCCTGCTCCTATCTTTCTATGGTTTTCTATGTTTTTCGGATGATGTCGCCAAGGGGCAACATGTAGATGTGAAATAGGAGGGGCCAAGGATAGATCCTTGGGGGACACCAGAGGTAACGATGCGGGAGTGGGAAGAGAAGCCGTTGCAGGTGATTCCCTGGTTACGATTAGATAGATAAGAATGGAGCCAGGCGAGTGCAGTCCCACCCAGCTGGACGACGGTGGAGAGGCATTGGAGAAGGATGGAGTGGTCAATCATGTCAAAGGCTGCACACAAGTCAAGAAGGGCGAGGAGGGATAGTTTACCTTTGTCACAGTCACAAAGGATGTCATTTGAGACTTTGATGAGAACTGTTTCAGTACTGTGGCAAGGGCGGAAACGTGATTGGAGGGATTCAAACATGGAATTGCGGGAAAGATGGGCACGGATTTGGGAGATGACAACATGTTCAAGGACTTGAGAGGAAAGGGAGGTTGGAGATGGGGCGTAGTCTGCAAGGACGGAGGGGTCAAGGGTTGTTTTTGAGGAGAGGGGTGATGACCACTGTTCCCCCTAAGCTGCGCAGGTGCGCGGTCGGGGAGCTTTCTCGTGGGTGCTGCACGCCACGCGTTGTAGGCTGCGCAGTCCCGCAGGGGTGGGCTCCAGCACAGATTCCGGCGCATGCATGCTGAAGCCCGCTCCTGCGGGCCTAAAGAACTGGAGCCTGTGGGACGCAATTAAAGAGAGTGTGGGAGGGAGGGAGAGAGACGGAGCGAGGAGGGAGGGAGAGAGACTGAGAGGAGGGAGGGAGAGAGATGGAGCGAGGAGGGAGGGAGAGAGACTGAGAGAGGAGGGAGGGAGAGAGATGGAGGGAGGAGGGAGGGAGAGAGACGGAGGGAGGAGGGAGGGAGAGAGACTGAGGGAGGAGGGAGGGAGAGAAGCGGAGGGAGGAGGGAGGGAGAGAGACGGAGGGAGGAGGGAGGGAGAGAAGCGGAGGGAGGAGGGAGGGAGAGAGGCGGAGCGAGGAGGGAGGGAGAGAGACAGAGAGGAGGGAGGGAGAGAGACTGAGGGAGGAGGGAGGGAGAGAAGCGGAGGGAGGAGGGAGGGAGAGAGGCGGAGGGAGGAGGGAGGGAGAGAGACGGAGAGAGGAGGGAGGGAGAGAGACAGAGCGAGGAGGGAGGGAGAGAGACTGAGGGAGGAGGGAGGGAGAGAAGCGGAGGGAGGAGGGAGGGAGAGAGGCGGAGGGAGGAGGGAGGGAGAGAGACGGAGAGAGGAGGGAGGGAGAGAAGAGGAGGGAGGGAGAGAGATGGAGGGAGGAGGGAGGGAGAGAAGCGGAGGGAGGAGGGAGGGAGAGAGGCGGAGGGAGGAGGGAGGGAGAGAGACAGAGGGAGGAGGGAGGGAGAGAAGCGGAGGGAGGAGGGAGGGAGGGAGAGAGGTGGAGGGAGGAGGGAGGGAGAGAGAGACGGAGGGAGGAGGGAGGGAGAGAGACTGAGAGGAGGGAGGGAGAGAAGCAGAGGGAGGAGGGAGGGAGAGAGGTGGAGGGAGGAGGGAGGGAGAGAGAGACGGAGGGAGGAGGGAGGGAGAGAGACTGAGAGGAGGGAGGGAGAGAAGCGGAGGGAGGAGGGAGGGAGAGAGGCGGAGGGAGGAGGGAGGGAGAGAGGCGGAGGGAGGAGGGAGGGAGAGAGGTGGAGCGAGGAGGGAGGGAGAGAAGCGGAGGGAGGAGGGAGGGAGAGAGGCGGAGGGAGGAGGGAGGGAGAGAGACGGAGGGAGGAGGGAGGGAGAGAGACAGAGAGGAGGGAGGGAGAGAGGCGGAGGGAGGAGGGAGGGAGAGAGGCGGAGGGAGGAGGGAGGGAGAGAGACAGAGGGAGGAGGGGTAGGGAACGGAGGGAGGAGGGAGAGAGATGGAGGGAAGGAAAGAGAGACAGAGGGAGAAGAGGGAGAGACAGAGGGAGAAGAGGGAGAAGGGGGAGAGAGATGGAGGGACGAGGGAGGGAGAGAGAGAAAGAGGGAGGAGGGGAGAGACGGAGGGAGGAGGGGGAGAGAGACGGAGGGAGGAGGGGTAGAGAATGGAGGGAGGAGGGAGAGAGACAGAGGGAGGGAGAGAGAGAGACAGAGGGAGAAGAGGGAGAGAGGTGGAGGAAGCGGGGAGAGAGATGGAGGGAGGGAGAGAGAGACAGAGGGAGGCGGGGGAGCCAGACAGAGGGAGCAGGGAGATAGAGATGGAGGGAGAAGGGGAAGAGAGACAGAGAGAGAAGGGGAGAGAAGCAGAGGGAGAAGAGCGTGAGAGATGGAGGGACGGCGAGAGATGGAGGGAAGGAAAGAGAGTCTGAGCGAGAAGAGGGAGAGACAGAGGGAGAAGGGGGAGAGAGATGGAGGGAGGAGGGGGAGAGAGATGGAGGGAGGAGGACAGAGAGAGATAGAGGGCGGTCGCACGAAAGATGAGCTGCTGAGTTTTAATGTTTTTTAGTGTTTAAAGGGGGGGAAAAAGTTACATTTCAAGTTTTAAGAGGTATAAATTCTAGCTAAGTTAGTTCAGTTTAGTTTAGTTTAATCTAGTTTAAGTTTAAGGTTAGTTTAACTTAGTTTAAGCACAGAAAGAAAAGAAGAAAAAAGCCTGCAAAAAAAAAAAAAGCGCCAAAGACGGGACCCGAAAAAAAAAAAAAAACCAGAGGAAAGTAGAAAACAGAAAGAAAAGCCAAAGCAAAAATACAGAAGAAGGAGAGGAATATACAGACCAAGGTAGAATCCAAACAGCGGCCGCACGGGGCCAAAACAACAACCGGAGCGTGAGGTCTGAACAGCGGCCGCACGGGGCCAAAACAACAACCGGAGCGCGAGGTCTGAACAGCGGCCGCACGGGGCCAAAACAACAACCGGAGCGCGAGGTCTGAACAGCGGCCGCACGGGGCCAAAACAACAACCGGAGCGCGAGGTCTGAACAGCGGCCGCACGGGGCCAAAACAACAACCGGAGCGCGAGGTCTGAACAGCGGCCGCACGGGGCCAAAACAACAACCGGAGCGCGAGGTCTGAACAGCGGCCGCACGGGGCCTAAACAACAACCGGAGCGCGAGGTCTGAACAGCGGCCGCACGGGGCCAAAACAACAACCGGAGCACGAGGTCTGAACAGCGGCCGCACGGGGCCAAAACAACAAACTGAGCGCGAGGTCTGAACAGCGGCCGCACGGGGCCAAAACAACAACCGGAGCGCGAGGTCTGAACAGCGGCCGCACGGGGCCAAAACAACAACCGGAGCGCGAGGTCTGAACAGCGGCTGCACGGGGCCAAAACAACAAACTGAGCACGAGGTCTGAACAGCGGCCGCACGGGGCCAAAACAACAACCGGAGCGCGAGGTCTGAACAGCGGCCGCACGGGGCCAAAACAACAACCGGAGCATGAGGTCTGAACAGCGGCCGCACGGGGCCAGAACAACAACCGGAGCGCGAGGTCTGAACAGCAGCCGCACGGGGCCAGAACAACAACCGGAGCGCGAGGTCTGAACAGCAGCCGCACGGGGCCAAAACAACAACCGGAGCGCGAGGTCTGAACAGCGGCCGCACGGGGCCAAAACAACAACCGGAGCGCGAGGTCTGAACAGCGGCCGCACGGGGCCAAAACAACAAACTGAGCGCGAGGTCTGAACAGCGGCCGCACGGGGCCAAAACAACAACCGGAGCGCGAGGTCTAAACAGCGGCCGCACGGGGCCAAAAAAAAACCGGAGCGCGAGGTCTGAACAGCGGCCGCACGGGGCCAAAACAACAACCAGAGCGCGAGGTCTGAGCAGCGGCTGCACGGGGCCAAAACAACAACCGGAGCGCGAGGTCTGAACAGCGGCCGCACGGGGCCAAAACAACAACCGGAGCACAAGGTCTGAACAGCGGCCGCATGGGGCCAAAACAACAACCGGAGCGCGAGGTCTGAACAGCGGCCGCACGGGGCCAAAACAACAAACTGAGCACGAGGTCTGAACAGCGGCCGCACGGGGCCAAAACAACAACCGGAGCGCGAGGTCTGAACAGCGGCCGCACGGGGCCAAAACAACAACCGGAGCGCGACTCCTCAACAGCGGCCGCACGGGGCCAAAACGGAGGTCGGAGCATGACTCCTCAACGGCGGCCGGAACACAGGACCGTAAACCAGGGAAAGGCCAGAGGAGCCGGGCCAAGACAGAGGCCTGGAGACCTCTGAGGGAAAGGGGAGCAGCCCGAAGGCACCGTGAGGCAGCGGCTCCCAGACGCAGACAGTGAGTACGGGTCCTGGGGAGGGAACCTGAAGCCAGGGAAAGGTCCGAGGAGCCGGGCCAAGACAGAGGCTCAGAGACCTCTGAGGGGGAGGGGAGCAGCCGGGAGACACCGGGAAACAGCAAATCCCAGACGCAGACCAGGACAGTGAGTACGGGGCCTGGGGAGGGCCTGGAGAGTGAGCGAGTCCGGGGCCTGGGAAAGTTCGCGAGCCGGGAGAGGGAAACACCAAACCCGGGGCCCCAGAAAAGCATATTCTAAGGTCAACAATAATTTCTACCTCAACAATACTAAAAATGAGCGAATCAGAGGAGCCACAGCAGCTCCCGAGGCACACTGAGAGCAACCTCTTCCAGATTCCCCCCAACACCAAAAAAAATGCTAAAAAATCGCTCAAGCATGAGCAGCTGAGAGAAAAACCAGAAACTCTGTTTGCTGACTGGTACAGCACTGGGAAAAAGTGTAATCTCATTTTTTACTCCGATCAGTCAGCGGCTTGGATCACAGCAATAAAATCACACTATACCAGGGTTAAGCAGGAAAGAACTGCTAATGGGTCCAAAATGAAAATTAAGAAACCAGGGGACCCGGACAGTGCAACCACGACTGTCAACATGTACGATAACGGAACAATATTGGCGCAAGGCAACCTCGACGACTTTGAAACGGCCTTCAAAACACTGAAAGAAATAACTGAGAGGGGAAGGAACAGCCCCAGAGTGGCTAACAGGGGAAAAGCGACTCGCACTCCCCCCACCATTGACAACTCACCAGGAGTAAATCAGCCTGGTCAGGAGGTGAACGAGCCACACAGTTCTAACCAGACACTCGTCCCGGGGCCCCACAGCCACATGGTACAGCTGACCAACCCCAGCATAATTACCAGGGAGGAAGCCACACATACTCCCCCTACCACTTCCAGCTCACCAAGAGAAGAGCAGCCTAGCCAGGAAGTGAGTGAGCCCTCCAGCGCCGACCGGACACACACCCCGGGATCACACAGCCAGATACAACTAAAGGATAAATTTAACCAGTTGGAGACAGAGCTGGTTAAACTTAGAGAGGAGGTCCTTAAACTGAAACAGGAACAAAAGCAAGAGAGGGAGAGATACAGGAGAGAGCTGAATCTACTTGGGAATCAGGTGAAAGAGCTGCAGAAAAACAAAGAGAGCCATAGAGGAGAGATAGCACCATTAGACCAGCAGCCAGAGGCTAGAGATAAGACAATACAGAGCCCGACTGAACAGCTGCACTCCCACACTGAACAACAGCAGCAGACACACAATACAAGGGGTGCTACACAGACCGACCAGCATACTGAAGCTCAGTCTTCCCCCATCACTGTAGAACCACAAGCGAGCCGCTCACAAGAGGAGCGCACACACCAGACACGACCACCCCAGTCCAACACACACCCTATGAGCCCAGGCGAAAGCCACCAGACAGTAAACACCAACAAGGCTGACATCGTAATACTCATAGACTCAAATGGGAAATTTCTATGGGAGAAAAAGCTCTTCCCTAGACATATAGTAAAAAAGATCCGGTGCCCAACAACAGACAGAGCCCTGGAATGGCTGACCAAAACCCGATTAGGCTCCCCCCAACACATAATAATACACACTGGCACAAATGACCTAAAGGCCCAGCAGAAAGGGGTAGCAACATCGCTCAGAGCAGTGATTGAGAAGGCAAGCAATACATTCCCAAACACTAGAATCACTGTTTCCACAATATTGCCGAGAACAGAATTTAACAACAAAACAATTCGTGAGATAAATGCCAGCATAGCAAGAGACTGTGAATTAAAACACAACGTGCACCTGGCCCAACACCCCACCCTCGATGTAGAATGTCTTCACGACCGCGTCCATATCCACAGGAAATGAATATCGATCTTTGCTAAAGCCCTGAAGGACGTCGCTTTTAATCGGGTCCATACCCAGACTCCAAGAGGACCCCCCCCGACCACCAGAGATCAGCAGGGTACATACCAGGACCACTACAGAGACCACCACCACACCAACCGGGACCAGAGAGGATCCCCATGCACAACAACAATATCAGACCTGCACCACTCCTGTCCTACAGGGGAACAGGACCGCCCCCAGCCAGACAGAGGGAGAGATGCACAGGGTGTACGCAATACCTCAGGCAGAGACAATCCATTAAGAGACACTAAGCAGACGTGCAGCATCATCTACTTCCGCCTTATGGATCAGAAAACGAAAAAAAAAAAAAATTAAGGACTAATTACTAGAAAGAGTTGTAACCAAATAGTATTAGCATTTATAGACAATTGAGATGATCATTTTCCCCCCCATTTAGACACGACAAACACATATCATTCTTTAACCTATCATAGTAAAAGATCAAACTTAACATGAAATCCTTATATATTTCGACCTGGAATATCCAAGGTCTACGCTCCTCGGTGCTCGACGTGAAGAGTAGGACCCCAGAGTTCATAGATGAAACTAAAGATCTGGATATTATCATTTTACAGGAAACTTGGTATAGAGGAGAAGGACACACTGGCCGTCCCCAAGGGTACACAGAGCTGGTGGTCCCCTCCAATAAATTGCCAGGAGTAACCCAAGGCAGAGACTCTGGAGGCATATTGATTTGGTTTAAAACAGAGCTTAAGAATTGCATCAAATTTATAAAAAAGGGCGAAAACCACATGTGTCTCAAAATTGAGGGGGGGATTATCTCTAACACTCAAGATGTTTTCATTTGCGCACTCAATATCCCCCCAATGGAATCCCCGTACTTTAAAGAGGACACCTTCTCCAACATTGAGAGGGAGATTACCCAATTCCAGGCCCAGGGGAACGTGTTGATCTGTGGTGACCTCAATTCAAGAACTGCTGAAGAACCAGACTTCACCAATAATCAGGGAAACAGTTACATATTCGGGAATAACCACTTCGATATCCCTTCCCACCCATACAGGCATAACTGCGACAAGCAGACAAATACTAACGGAAAACAGCTCCTGCAGCTCTGACGAAGCCTGGGTCTGTACATTGTCAATGGTAGGTTCATGGGAGACCTCCTAGGAAGATCGACCTATTGCTCACCTCTTGGCTGCAGCACCATAGACTATATGATTACGGATTTGGACCCATCCTCTTTCAGAGCATTCACAGTCAAACCACAAACAACACTGTCAGACCACAGTCAAATTACTATGTTCCTCAAAAAGACAGAAACAAACAACATAGAAACACAACCCAGTAAGCTGTGCAACACCAAAAAATCGAACAGATGGGCCAAAAACAGCACAGAAAAATACCAGAAAGCAATTAGCAATCAATCAACTCAAGCTCCCTTGGACACCTTTCTGGATAACATATACACTCACAATAAAGAAGGCGTAAACCGGGCAGTGAATAACCTAAATAATATTTTTGATAATTTGGCAACAAGGTCAAACTTGAAAGCTAGCAGGAACAAACCCAAAACAAAAAACTATGAAAAATGGTTTGACCCAGATTGCCATAACATGAGGAAAAAACTTAGAAAAATATCAAACCAAAAACACAGACAGCCAGAAAACGAGGAATTACACCTTACTTATTGTCAGACACTAACACAATACAGAAACACACTCAGAACCAAAAAAGAGCAGTATATTAAGAATACACTCAGCTCCATTGAGGAATCCATTGATTCCAATTGTTTCTGGGACAACTGGAATACATTACACAAAAAACAACACGACGAATTGGCCATTCAAAATGGAGACACATGGGAAAACCACTTTGAAAAATTATACCAGAAAAACACACTAAGGCCAGAGCAACACCAAATATGCAAAAAACTGGAAAAGCTCGAAATGGCCATAAAAGATAACCAAAACCCGCTAGACTCCATAGTAACAGAAAAAGAACTATTTGAAAAACTCAAGGACCTGCGACTAGGAAAAGCTTGCGGTGCAGACGGCATACTAAGCGAGATGATTAAACACACAGACGATAAAATGAAACTGGCTATCCTAAAACTCTTCAACTTGGTTCTGAGTGTCGGTTACTTCCCTGATATCTGGAACAAAGGACTCATAACGCCCATATACAAAAGTGGGGACAAAGTCGACCCAAATAACTATCGAGGCATCTGTGTAAACAGTAACCTGGGGAAGGTATTCTGTAGTATCATAAACAAAAGACTTATAAACTTCCTTGAGGAGCACAATGTCTTGAGTAAAAGCCAAATTGGATTCCTACCAAACTATAGAACATCCGATCATATCTTCACCCTACAGACCCTAATTGACAAACACGTTCATCAAAACAAAAGCAAAATCTACGCATGCTTTATAGATTTCCAGAAGGCTTTCGATTCCATCTAGCACGACGGTCTATTCCTGAAACTTATTGAAAGCGGGGTAGGGGGAAAAACATATGATGTAATTAAATCAATGTATACAAACAACAAATGTGCAGTTAAAATTGGAGACAAACAAACAAAATACTTCCCACAGGGGCGGGGGGTGACGCAGGGCTCGCCCATCTCACCGACACTCTTTAATATTTACATAAATGAATTGGCAAAACTACTTGAACAATCTACAGCACGCGGCCTCACCCTATATGAATCCAAGGTTAAATTCCTCCTCTATGCAGATGACCTGGTTCTGCTGTCACCAACTAAGGAGGGTCTACAGCAGAACCTGGATCTGCTGGAGTCATTCTGCCAGACTTGGGCCCTGACAATAAACCCCCAAAAAACCAAAGTCCTTGTGTTCCAGCAAAGATCCAGACATCAGGGACCCAAAATAAATTTCACAGTAGGAACAACCAAAATTGAACAAACCACTCACTACACATACTTGGGCTTAAAAATCAGTTCTATGGGAAATTTTCATCTGGCTGTGAATGAACTGAAAGAGAAAGCAAGAATGGCTTTCTATGCCATTAAAAAATCAATCCAAATAGAAATTCCAATTAGCATTTGGCTCAAAATTTTTAAATCAGTAATTGAACCAATTGCACTCTATGGCAGTGAGGTGTGGGGACCACTAACACAACAAGAATTTGCAAAATGGGACAAACACCCAATTGAGATCCTACATGCAGAATTCTGTAAAAGTATCCTCCGGACTCAAAGGAAAACCGTAAACAATGCATGCAGGGCAGAACTAGGCCAATATCCATTAATAATCACTATCCAAAAAAGAGCTACCAAATTTCGGAAACACCTAAAAATGAGCAACCCCCACTGCTATCATTACGAAGCCCTGAAATGCCAAGAGAGGACCATAAAGAAGAATACCCTCAGTCAACTAGTCCTGGGACTCAGTGAAGTAACTACTAACACTACTAACAATAACCAGCCCCAGGACAGTGACAGCGTAACACAAAGAATTCGACCCAACACAATCGTCACTAAGCAAAAGGAAAAATATCTGTCATATTGGGCAGAAACAACAAAAACCCAAAACAAACTCAATTGCTACTTGGCCCTAAACAGACAATACAGCATGGCTGATTACCTGGCCTTGGTAAAGGATAGCAAACTGAGAAAAACCTTGACAATGTACAGACTTAGTGAACATAGCCTGGCGATCGAAAAAGGTAGACACAGGCAGACCCGGCTACCAAGAGAGGACAGGATATGCTCTCACTGCAGTCAGGGAGTGGTGTAGACAGAGATGCACTTCCTCACAGCTTGTAGAAAATATCAGGGCATAAGGGAGAATTTCTACCCAAAATTCACAAAAATATGCCCGGAATTCAGAAATTTGAATGACGACCAAAAACTCCCATACCTACTAGGGGAAGAGAGAAATTGTGTAACCTTAGCGGCACACTATGTTACAGCTTGCCATAAACAGAGGGACAACCACTAAATATAAGAAAAGAGTATATACAAATTATATTGAATGTATATTTATACACTCAGTGATATATCTGTTTATACACTGTATGAATAGATCTGTATTTTTTGTGTTCAACCATGAATGTTTTTTGATGCTTTGGCAACATAAGATGTACCTTGTCATGCCAATAAAGCGATTTGAATTTAATTGAATTGACAGAGGGAGGAGGGGAGAGAGCGACAGAGGGAGGAGGGGGAGAGAGACCGAGGGAGGAAAGGGAGAGAGACGGAAAGAGGGAAAGAGAGACTGAGGGAGAAGAGGGAGAGAGATGGAGGGAGGAGGGACAGAGAGAGGAGGCGGGAGAGGGACGGAGGGAGGAGGGGGCGACAGATGGATGGAGAAGGGGGGAGAGAGGTGGAGGAAGCGGGGAGAGAGATGGAGGGAGGGAGAGAGAGACAGAGGGAGGCGGGGGAGCGAGACAGAGGGAGCAGGGAGATAGAGACGGAGGGAGAAGGGGAAGAGAGACAGAGGGAGGAGGGGGAGCGAGACGGAGGGAGAAGGGGAAGAGAGGCAGAGGGAGAAGAGCGTGAGAGATGGAGGGAGGAGGGAGGGAGAGAGATGGAGGGAGGGCGAGAGATTGAGGGCGGAGGGAGGGAGAGAGATGGAGGGAGGAGGGGGAGAGAGACAGAGGAAGGAGGGGGAGAGAGATGGAGGGAGGAGGGAGGGAGAGAGATGGAGGGAGAGCGAGAGATTGAGGGCGGAGGGAGGGAGAGAGATGGAGGGAGGAGGGGGAGAGAGACAGAGGAAGGAGGGGGAGAGAGATGGAGGGAAGGAAAGAGAGACAGAGGGAGAAGAGGGACAGACAGAGGGAGAAGGGGGAGAGAGATGGAGGGAGGAGGGGGAGAGAGACAGAGGGAGGAGGATACAATACTGCATCCCACCAACACGGGGCACTGCGGGTACGGTACAGTACCGCATCCCAACACCAGGGGGCGCTGCGGGCACGATACAATACCACGTCCCACCAACAGGGAGCGCTGTGGGCATGGTACAACACCGCATCCCACCAACAGGGGGCGCTGCGGGCATGATACAATACCACATCCCCCCAAAGGGGCGCTGTGGGCACGATACAATACCACGTCCCGCCAACCGGGGGCGCTGCGGACACGATACAATACTGCGTGCCACCAACAGGGGGCGCTGCAGGCACTATATAATACCGCATCCCACCAACAGGGGGCGCTGCGGGCTTGATACAGTACCATGTCCCAGCAACAGGGGGCGCTGCTGGCAGGATACAATACCGCATCCCACCAACAGGGGGGAGCGCTGCAGGCACGATACAATACCGCGTCCCACCAACAGGGGGCGTTGCAGGCACGATACAATACCGCGTCCCACCAACAGGGGGTGCTGCGGGCATGATACAATACCGCATCCCATCAACAGGGGGCGCTGCAGGCACGATACAATACCGCATCCAACCAACAGAGGGCGCCGCGGGCACGATAAAATACTGCATAATACCAACAGGGGGCGCTGCGGGCACGATACAATACCACGTCCCAACAACAGGGGGTGCTGCGGGCATGGTACAGTACTGCATCCCAATAACAGGGGGGGCGCGCTTCGGGCATGATAGAATACAGCATCCCACCAACAGGGGGCGCTGCGGGCACGATACAATACCACATCCCAACAACAGGGGGTGCTGCGGGCACGATACAATACTGCACCCCACCAACAGGGGTCGCTGCAGGCATGATACAATACCGCATCCCACCAACAGAGGGCGCTGCGGGCATGATAAAATAGCGCGTAATACCAACAGGGGGCGCTTCGAGCACCATACAATACCATGTCCCCTCAACAGGGGATGCTGCGGGCATGGGACAATCCCGCATCCCACCTACAGTGGGCGCTGCGGGCATGGTACAATGCCATGTCCCACCAACAGGGAGCACAGCAGGCATGATACAATACCGTGTCCCCCCAACAGGGGACGCTGCGGGCATGGGACAATCCCGCATCCCACCAACAGGGGGCACTGTGGGTATGGTACAATACCACGTCCCACCTACAGGGGGCACTGCGGGCACGATACAATACCACGTCCCACCAACAGGGGGCGCTACAGGCACGATGCAATACCGTGCCCCACCAACAGGGGGCGCTGCAGGCATGGTACAATACCGCGTCCTAGCAACAGGGGACGCTGTTGGCACGGTACAATACCGTGTCCCACCATGAGGGAGCGCTGTGGGCACTATACAATACCGCATCCCACCAACAGGGGGTGCTGCAGGCACAATACAATACCACGTCCCCCCAACAGTGGTCGCTGCGGGCATGATACAGTACCGCGTCCCACCAACAGGGTATGCTGCAGGCACGGTACAATACCGCGTCCCACCAACAAGGGGCGCTGCGGGCACGGTACAATACCGCATCCCAGCAACAGGGGACGCTGTTGGCACGGTACAATACCGCGTCCCAACAACAGGGGGTGCTGCAGGCATGGTACAATACCACGTCCCACCAACAGGGGGGCACTGCGGGTATGGTACAATACCGCGTCCCACCATCAGGGTGCGCTGCGAGCACGGTACAATACCGCGTCCCTGCAACAGGGGACGCTGTTGGCACGGTACAATACCGCATCCCACCAACAGGGGGCGCTGCGAGCACGATATAATACCACACCCCACCAACAGGGTGCGCACCAGGCACGATACAATACCGCATCCCACCAACAGGGGGCGCTGTGGGCATGATACAATACAGCATCCCACCAACAGGGGGCGGTGTGAGCATGGTACATTACCACGTCCCACCAACAGGGGGCGCTGTGGGCACGCTACAATATTGCATGCCACGAACAGGGGGCGCTGCGAGCATGATACAATACCGCATCCCACCAACAGGGGGCTCTGCAGGCACTATACAATACAGCGTCCCACCAATAGGGGGGCGCTGCGGACACGATACAATACCGCGTCCCACCAACAGTGGGCGCTGCGGGCACTATAAAATAACGCATCCCACCAACAGGGGTGCTGCAGGCATGATACAATACTGCATCCCACCAACAGGGGGTGCTGCAGGCATGATACAATACCGCGTCCCACCAACAGGGGACGCTGTTGGCACGGTACAATACCGCGTCCCAACAACAGGGGGTGCTGCAGGCATGGTACAATACCGCGTCCCACCATCAGGGGGCGCTGCGAGCACGGTACAATACCGCGTTCCTGCAACAGGGGGCGCTGCGGACACGATACAATACCACGTCCCACCAACAGGGGGCGCTGCGGGCACTATACAATACAGCGTCCCACCAACAGTGGGCGCTGCGGGCACTATAAAATACTGCATCCCACCAACAAGGATGCTGCGGGCATGACACAATAATGTATCCCACAAACAGGGGGCGCTGAAGGCACGATACAATACCGCACACCACCAACAGGGGGCGCTGCAGGCACGATACAATGCTGCATCCCACCAACAGGGGGTGCTGCAGGCATGATACAATACTGTGTCCCAGCAACACGTGGCACTGCGGGCACGGTACAGTACCGCGCCCCAACTACAGAGGGCGCTGCGGGCACAGTACAATACCGCTTCCCACCAACAGGGGGGGGCGCTGCGGGCACGATGCAATACCGCGTCCCACCAATAGGGGTCGCTGCAGGCACGATACAATACCACGTCCCACCAACAGGGGGCGCTGCAGGCATTATACAATACCACTTCCCACCAACAGGGGGCGCTGTGGGCAATACCGCGTCCCACCAACGGGAGTGCACTGCGGGCACAGTACAATACCGCGTCCCACCAACAGGGGGCACTGCGGGCACGATAGAATACCGTGTTCCACCAACAGGGGCCGCTGCGGCACGATACAATACCGTGTCCCACCAACAGGGGGCGCTGCGGGCATGATACAATACCGTGTCCCACCAACAGGTGGCGCTGCGGGCACTATACAATACAGCATCCCACCAATAGGGGGCGCTGCGGACACTATACAATACCACATCCCACCAACAGGGGGCGCTGCGGGCACTATAAAATTCCGTATCCCACCAGCAGGGGTGCTGCGGGCATGATACAATACCGCATGCCACGAACAGGGGGGCGCTGCTGGCACGATACAATACCGCATTCCACCAACAGGGGGCGCTGCGGACACGATAGAATACCACGTCCCACCAACAGGGGGCGCTGCGGGCACTGTAAAATACAGCGTCCCACCAATAAGGGGCGCTGTGGGCATGATACAATACCGCATCCCACCAACAGTGAGCGCTGCGGGTATGATTCAATACCGCATCCCACCAACAGGGGGCGCTGTAGTCACGATACAATACCACATCCCAACAACAGGGGGCGCTGCGGGCAGTATACAATACCGCATCCCACCAACAGGGGGTGCTGCATGCACAATACAGTACCGCATCCCAACAACAGGGGGCGCTGCGGGCACGATACAATACCGCACCCCACCAACAGGGGGCGCTGCGGGCACGATACATACTGTTTCCCCCCAACAGGGGACGCTGCGGGCACAGGACAATACCACGTCCCACCAAACAGGGGGCACTGCGGGCATGATACAATACTGCGTGCCACCAACAGGGGGCGCTGCAGGCACTCTACAATACCGCATCCCACCAACAGGCAGCGCTGCAGGAATGATACATTACCGCGTCCCACCAACAGGGGGCGCTGAGGTCATGATACAGTACCGCGTCCCAGCAACAGGGGGCGCTGCTGGTAGGATACAATACCGCGGCCCACCAACAGGGGGGAGCGCTGCATGCACGATACAATACCGCGTCCCACCAACAGGGGAGCGCTGCGGTCATAGTACAGTACCGCACCCCACCAACAGGGGGCGCTGCGGGCACGATACAATGCTGCGTTCCACCAACAGGGGGCGCTGTAGGCACGATACAATACCGCGTCCCACCAACAGGGGAGCGCTGCGGTCATAGTACAGTACCGCACCCCACCAACAGGGGGCGCTGCGGGCATGATACAATGCTGCGTTCCACCAACAGGGGGCGCTGGAGGCACGATACAATACCGTGTCCCACCAACAGGGTTGGGGCGCTGCTGGTACGATACAATACCATGGTCCCACCAACAGTGGGCGCTGCAGGCACAATACAATATCACTTCCCACCAACAGGGGACGCTGCGTCACGGTACAATAACGTGTCCCACCAACAGGAGGCGCTGCGGGTACTGTACAATACCGCGTCCCACCAAGAGGGGGAGCTGCGGATACGACACAATACCACGTCCCCCCAACAGGTGGCGCTTCGGACACAGTACAATACCGCGTCCCACCAACAGGGGTCACTGCGGGTGCGGTACAACACCGCGTCCCACCAGTAGGTGGCATGGCGGGCATGGTACAACACTGCGTCCCACCAACAGGGGGCGCTGCAGGCATGATAAAATGCTGCGTCCCACCAACAGCGGGCGCTGCGGGCACGATACAATACCGCATCCCACCAACAGGGGGCGCTGCAGTCACGCTACAATACCGCATCCCACCAACAGAGGGGGGGTGGCTGCCGGCACACTACAATACCGCATCCCACCAACAGGGGGTGCAGCAGGCACACTACAGTACCGCATCCCACCAACAGGGTGCGCTGCGGACACGATACAACACCGCATCCCCCCAACAGGGGGCGCTGCAAGTACAATACAATACCGCGTCCCACCAACAGGGGGTGCTGCAGGCATGATACAATACCGCATCCCACTAACAGGGGGCGCTGCGGACATGGTACAATACCGCATCCCACCAACAGGGGAGCGCTGCGAGTACAATACAATACCACATCCCACCAACAGGGGGCGCTGCAAGCACGATACTGTTGGCGAAAAATAAATTCACTCGCGTCTGTCTTAAAGTAAAAGTACACAGTTTATTAACAGAACTTTCTGGGAGAAGATCATAGACCCCGCGGTCTAGTGATACCCTTCTCGTTCTCTCTTGGTTGGTACAGCTTTTAATTCTATTTTCATCCAATCACATTGTATTACAATAATCACCTGATCACATATGGCTTATTTATTCTTTTCAGTATGAGTAAAGGTTAGTTACATCTTACTATGCCTTTGGTCACAGGTCAAATCCCCATGACCCCTATATTCTGCTGTGTCTACATTTTTTAGCTAAAGCACCACATTTCTTATCGCTTACTCAGAACACACATTCTGTCTTGTCCCACAGCTGCGACTTATTTTTGTTTTGCAAAGCTTCTCTACACACTATCCTTTGTGCAAGACTAGCAAGAGTAGCATTTTTCCAGTCTGTACTGTCTTATCTTTGTTTTTTCACATAAGAAAGTTGTTAGTATGAGACTTCTTATCGCCACCTGGTTCCTTTTAGCTCTTGTTCACCTTCACATGACCCCACTCCTTTGTTCTGATTTTAATTCTGCTGGCACCACTTAATTAGTGGTTACCTCAGCTGTCTGAATTCTGAGAGGGTTCATTTTAACCCCTTCAGTCCCTCCTGTTGGTCCCACACCAAATTTAGACTTTGGCTAGGGATACCAACTTCTTTTCCACTTTTACCATCCCTGGGATTACTCCTATACTGATGGCTTAAACTTAGTATCTAAGTTCGTCTTCCCCCTCTGTCTATCTTGTTGTGCTGGGTGTGGTAGTCTGTGCAAATGACCGAAGAGCTTTACATGTATGTACCTACTTCTGTCAGTTCATTATCCCGCATTAACTGTTTGGTTTCTGGCTCAATATCGATTATATCAACTGTAGCAACCGGCACTATTCGGGACACAGCTGCCCTACAACATGCATTCAAAACCGTCATCATAACACAAAATAATACTACAACTATAATAACAATTATAAGTCCATGCGTCAGATATGAACCCCAAGATCCTCCAAATAGCCAACTCCACCAACTTCCCCTGGGGTTTCGTGCAATTTCTTCACCTCCTTTTGTATGTGCTCTGCCAGACTAGTTATATTTTCTGAACTGTCCGGGATATAAGTGCAACACTCAGCGCCGATCATTGCGCATGTCCCGCCCTCGTTAGCCAGTAGATAATCAAGGGCCATTCTATTCTGGAGAGCTACCGTTCGTATGGCCACCATTTCTGCGCTCATCTCTACCAGGGCTTCCGCCGTAACGTTTACAACTTGTTCCAATATGTCCGCTACTACCTTTCGGCTTCCGTTATTTCCCTTTTGCCTCGGGATTTTATCCCAATTCCAGGGTGTCCCCTGAGGCTGTCAAAGTGACGTATATAGGGCACCACATATCCCAGATAGCACGAGCCCATCCAGCCTTGGGGCAGCCAGGGGTAAGCTTTGTGTCCACAAATAAAATATGTGCCGTTGTATGCCGTATAGTTTGTCCATACGTTGTTCATCTTGGTGATCTTGCCCTCCCAGGGACCCCCACTGGTTTTGTTCGGGGTCCGGCTAATGTCCCATTTTCCAAAGGTCATCAGGTCACCTTGGTTACTACTGTTAACTGTCTGCAAGGGATATTGCTGTTCACAGTGGCTCCATCCCACCCCCCGTCCTCCTTTTTTATTTTGTTTTAAACATACTGGTCCTCGGGGCCTTCCAGCTCCCAAGGTGAAGACCAAGAATGGGGGTTGTTGAGTCCGATTATATTTAGGCTGGTACCATCCCTTGAAAGCGGTGAGGCTGTAACCTGCACTTCTCCAGTCCCCTGCTTCTAACTTCTGTCTAAACCCTTCCCTTCAAGGGTCCCATCGGTATCGTTTTGGCGAATTAACCACTCGGCCATCTCCGATTCATTAAAGGGGACCGGTCGCAAGGGAATTCCCCCTTTACTATGTATTGGCACATGTGAGCACACCCAACACGAACTTAGGTTCATATTCTTTGCATAGACATAAGACATATACAAGAACGTATTTACGTGTAACTCTCTTTTCCATAACGATCTCCCCTTTCGATATTCCCGGGCTGCTGAGCACCGCAAGTTAATGGGGCAAGGAGTGTCCCCGCATAGGACAGTCCAATCACTCCTGCCAGTCAATTGAGTCCTCAGACCTCTGATCAACCAGGCTGTAGTCTCGGTTTCTCCTTCCAGCCTCCAATCCTCTCGGCTTTCATCGTTAGAAGCTAAACATCGAACTGTGTCTTGGTTACACAGTCTTATGGGATTCCGTCGCCAGGGAAGGCACTTGTATTTGAACGGGGTAATGTCCATCACGCATACTGCAACTACACTAATATATATAAGCATTTTCATCTTTTTACTCTATGTTAACAACGTCCCAAAGGCTATATCGCCAACCTAACTATTTGTTGCTTGTAGATTCTGTTTTTCCTGCAGGAATACATAGATACACAATCATTAATTCGGCTCTCCCATCACAATCATTTGGATTCCTTCCTCTCTCTCAACTGGCTGCCGTCGAGGTGGGTGGGATTGTTCCCAGACGTACTTCAAAATCCACCACAAAGTGTATCCCATTAGAATAATGCATATAGTCCAGACCAGTACCCGTACCAGCGCCCATTCCCATTCCTTATACTGTCTCCAATATTCCTCGCTCTCTGTGAATGGTATTTGCTCTGGTGTAGTCATCTCTGTACTGGTGAGGGATTGTAGACCTTTAACTGTGTCCAGTGCTTCCACCGTCCCATGCCCTTTATATCAACGCAAGCACACGTATCGCTGCTGATAAGGACTTGATAAGGTCCAGACCATTTTGGGGCAAACCCTGGTTTTTCTGGTAGGACCTTAACCATTACCTTCGTTCCCGCAGGGGGAATGCATGGTAACGCAGTCAATTCTAAATCTTTGTCTTTTTCTTCCTGTCGTTCCCTAACCTGCTGTCTCATTTCTTTCAACTGTTTGCTTAACTCAAGGAAATACCGGCGGAGCTTGTCTTGCAAAGGTCTTAGCTCCTCTCCTCCCGTGATTATTCCATGGGGGAGTTGCATTGCTCGCCCTGTCATTAATTCATAGGGCGACAATCCTGTGGTGCGGTTTGGGATGGCTCTTAACTTCATTAATACAACAGGCAACACATCTACCCAACCTTGATGTTTCTCACCCAACGCTTTGGCCAATGCGGCCTTTAGGGTTCTGTTCATCCGTTCCACCATCCCGGAACTTTGGGGGTGATAGGGAATGTGTAATTGTTGTTTTATTCCCATCCATTCACACATACCCTTCATGACTGCACCTGTAAAGTGGGTTCCCTGATCTGAATCTATTTGGATCGGTACTCCCCATCTGGGAATTACTTCTTCTGCCAGTATCCGCGCCACCGTGGCCGCGGTACAATTTGGCGTGGGGAAAGCCTCTACCCGTCTGGTAAACTGATATATTATTACCAAGCAATACTTCTTCCCCCTTGACGTGGGGAATGGCCCGGTAAAATCTATCTTGGTCATGGCTGATGAACCATGCGTATTTTAATGGGGCGGCCGGGGTTGTGTTGAGCGCATGTCAGACATTGTTGGCAATATTGTGCCACATCCCTTCCTAGCCCCGGCCACCACCAGTCTGTTCCCAACAGATGGATCATGGCTCCCCTTCCTACATGGTCGGCACCATGGTGTAATTCCAGGAGTGTCCGACGGATGCAGGCGGGGGCAACCACCTTTTTATCCTTTCGCCATATCCCCTGCTCATCCTGTCTGCCACCCTTTTGGTACCATTCTTGCTTTTCCCTCGTGGACATGTCTGTCTGTAATTTTTTTATATCTATCTTTTCCACCTGGGTGCTTGCTACCATTTCTGTTATAGCATCTTGTTCTAGGGCTTGTTGTGCAGCCACATCCGCGGCTCGGTTGCCCTCCTGTTGTCGGGTTTCTACCTTTTGGTGGACCTTAATTTTTATTACCGCTGCACGCTTTGGGGCTTTAGCAGCTTCGAGGAGTTCCTCTATTAATTTCTGATGTTTAATGTGATTTCCGCCTGAGGTCACAAATCCTCGTCTCCCCCAGGCGGTCATGTAGTCATGCACCACCCCGAATGCGTATCGACTGTTGTTAAGTCTGTGTGTTATATTGAGAATTACTACACAGACCACAAGAGTAAACTTTAACAGGACTTTACTATTCGAAGGTCAGGGCGGAACTGCCCAATAAATCATTACACAGCACTTATATACTGGTGTGGTCACCACCGGTATTACAGTATACAGCAGCCAAGATAAAGTAGTGCAACTCTTAAAATAGTTCTCTTAAAGGTAGGACGGTTACATACACTACAATCCTCCCTTTTTAGCTTAACAGTATGTTTTCCATTCAATATAACATCATAACATATATACACAACTTCATGTAAAAACAGTTCACAGATTCAGTCTCTGCGGAGGCGCCTCCTGCGCTTCCTGACTCAGTCCGGATAACGCCTCGGTGGTGTAGTAGTTCTCGGTGGTGTAGTAGGTTCTCGTTGTTGGGGTGACTCATCTAATAGTCCTTCACTGGACTTAACAGCTTGAACTTTCGTAACTTCAGAACCAGCTTGAACTTTCGTAACTTCAGAACCAGCATTGCTGACTTCTAAAGGCTCGAGTACCTTGGGAAGTTTTTCTACTTCCAGACTGATTTGGCTCAGTTCGGAGGGACCACGTGCGTGACCTGGTAGGGGTGATAATGGTTCAGGTGAGTCATCATCTTCTGCTTCTTTTCTATTGTCTTCTATTTCCTCCATCACTTCAGCTTTTGCCTCTGCCAATTTCAATTTTTCATCTGCTAAGTTCAATTTTTCATCTGCTAATTTCATCTGCTCAATGTTTTTGTTCTGACTGTAAGCTTTCCACTTGCAGCTTCAGCTTTTCATTGGAAAACTTAAGTTGCCTCATCTCCTCCATGCCCAGCTGGGCGTTAATCAGCTTTTGTTCCACATCCAGACATCTCTCCTGAAGAGACTTCTTCATGTGTTCAGCTTCATCCAGCTTTTTCTGGGCTTCCTGCAAGTCTTTTACTAATGACATCACTTGTGATTTCAATACTTCAACTTCATTCGGAGATTGATTGTTCGGACTATTCAATCCCTCTACTGGAGCAGCTGTTTCAGCATTCTGTTGTTCTACATTGACGTGAGTCAGCGTACTCTTGGCATCCAAGGGCTGCTCTGCTGCAATCTTCTCAGCCTGTGTTGTAACCTCAGCTGTTTCAATAACTTTTGAGAGCTCCGAAACCCTTTCCTTTGAAGATTGAAGCTCGTGTTCAAGTTTTTCCAATTTCAGAGTCTTGTCCCTCAGCATATGAAGGAGTTGGCTGACCGTTAACTCTTCTGACATCAGACGTTTCCCAGTATCGTCGTCATGTGTTTTCGACGTATAGGCTGCAGGGCTGTTTGTAACCTTGCACTGGGGCTCCTTTGTTGCTTTTAATTCACCATCATCCGCAGCCTCCACCATTCTAATTTCAACAAATGAATCATCCGGTGATGCTGCACCCAACTTCAGTAGGAGCTCGGAATTCATGGCAACCAAATCAGCCTTTTCTGCCTGCAACCTGCTAACAAGCGCCTTCAGTTGCTGGACATCTCGCTCCACCAGGTTAGAGCACGCACCTTCAGAAACTGAATCAGCTTTGATTCGTTTGGCCTCCTCGCGCAGACGGTTTGTGTGTTCCTGCTCCATTTTCTCAATCAGCTGCTTCTGCTGTCTTCCCAGATTCTCCAACTCGGTGTCAAAGAACTTTTTCTTTTCTTTTCTTTTCTTTTCATCTCTTGCTCAAAACGGCAAATCATTTGTTCTAATTGCTGTTGTAGTTTGAAATGGAGTTGAGTTCGAGCCCGGTGTTCCTCAGAAATGTGCATGTCTGTAGACTGGACAGACTCAGAATTCTCTGTCAAACTATGTTGTTGTTGTTCAGTGGAATTCTGTTCTGATACTTTGTTCTCTTCTGAAACATATATGCACTCCTTCGTTTTTCCATCATTAGTCTGCAAGTCCATTTTAGACTTGACTTTTGCACATGGGCTGGTCTTACCATCATCAGTTCCAGAGTCTGAGCTGATTGTCTTCACCGAGTTCTCACTCTCTGCTTTGTCACTGTCACTGCTGCATATGCCCTCATCCAATATTCTGGACAATCGCTCAGGTTTGACATCTTTTCTTTTTCCGGAATCTACCGTCATTGCTTTTAGGGAGTGCCAGTCCATATTTATTTTCCTGATCCACTCCCATCCCAGAAGTGGTGGACCTCCCTCAGGTAGTACATATATGTCCATTCCTTGGTGTGCTTTGCCCTTGTGTACCACCTTGACTTTTATCTTTCCGATGGGGTATACTCTTTGCCCCGTGTATGTCTGCAATACTATCTCCGTATCCCGTAGGGGAATATGTGTGAATAACTTTTTGTAATCTTGCTTATTCATGACCGTCAACGCCGATCCGGTGTCCAAGTCCATCTTCACGTGGACTCCTGTTATCTGCAGTGTGACCCAGATAGCTTGTCGGTCAGCTTCCTTACTCACATTGTGAATTCTCAGACTACCCAGTTCCTGGCTGTTGGAGTCTGAATCCGAATTCTGTTCATCCGAACTCTTCTCAGCCACCTTATGTACCTTTCTGCACTTTTCCTGCGGTGACTTTTTGTTGCTGGTCTTCTTTCCTGACCGGCATACTTTAGCTATGTGACCAAGCTTGCCACATTTTCTACATTCCTGGTTTTTAAACCAGCATTGGTTCTGACCGTGTGTTGTCTTCCCACAACGATAACATTTCGTTGTACCCAAAACCATTTGATCTACGCCGAGTACCACTGCCTTCAGCTGCATTTCCGCAGTGCCTCTTGCTGCGGCTTCGTGCGATGCTGCAATAGAGACAGCCTTATCAAGTGTAAGATCATTCTCTTCAAGCAGCCGCTTTTGTGTTCCTTCTTTCGACAATCCACACACGAATTTGTCTCCCAGTGCCTCTGTCAGACTTTCCCCAAACTGACAGTATTTCGCTAGCTTACGCAGTTCAATTAAGTACTCCGCGTTGCTTTCCTCTTTCAGTTGTGTTCTCGCATAAAATTTAAATCGTTCTGCTAACATCAGCGGTGTGGGGTTCAAATGATCCTTCAGGACAGCAACAATATTAGTGAAAGTCTGATCCGCCGGTTTAGCTGGTGATAGAAGATGCTTCAATAGCCCGTATGTCTTTGCACCCATTGAGTTTAGTAAGGTTAGTGCTTTATCTTCATTTGATATTTTATTTGCCTTACAATATATCTCTATGCGTTCTACATACGTGGCCCAATCTTCAACATCGGGATCGAAATCGTTGATGTTACCACGCTTAGGCATCTTCGCAATCTTCTTGAGAAACAAAAAGAAATTTTTCTTTAACTTTTTTTTTTCAAAATGGCGGTTTCCCGCGCTTGTCTTTCTCCCCTGTGGGCTGTCTCTTGTCACCCCCGCTCGCTCGGTCTCGGTCTCCCTCGCTCGGTCTCCCTCGCTTGGTCTCGTTCTCCCTCGCTCGCTCGGTCTCCCTCGCTCGCTCGGTCTCGTTCTCCCTCGCTCGCTCGGTCTCGTTCTCCCTTGCTCGCTCGGTCTCCCTCGCTCGGTCTCGGTCTCCCTCGCTCGGTCTCCCTCGCTCACTCGGTCTCTTCTCTCTCCCGCTCGCTCGGTCTCGCTCGCTCGCTCGGGCTCTGTCTCTCCCGCTCGCTCGGGCTCTGTCTCTTCCGCCGGCTGTAATGGCGATTGCCGTATTGCTGCGTTCGCCCTCCCCAGCGGTTCTCGAATCGTGCCTCCCAGCCCCTCTTGCAGTCCGGTCCTTTCCCCCCCGGCTGCGGCTGAGTTCTCCGCGGTTTAAAAAAAAAAATGTTTTATTATTTTCTCCCGCGCCTTTCGCTGTCCTGGTCGCTGCGCCTCGCGGCCTCGGTAGCTGCCCGGCCTTTTTCACCGGTCGCGGTCGAGCTTGCTCTCGATGCTGTTGCGTCTCCCAGCCCGTTTGCAGCCTGGTCTCTCACACCGGCTGCGTTTGCATTCGCTGCGGTCTCTCACACCGGCTGCGTTTGCATTCACCGCGGCTTCCGTGCCTTACGCTGCCCCAGTCTCAGCGCCTCTGGCCCCGACTTCTGTCTGGCTCTTTTCCCCCGGCCATGGTCGAGTTCTCCGCCCTTATATCCTCCGTTCTTCCCTCCCCTATTTCACAGCCAACGTGGCCGACTTGCTGCTCGTCGCTGATCGGCTTACCCACCACCATGATAGAAGGGATGATCACTGCCTGTTGCTGATGGAAGGCTTCGTGTCAGAATTCTTCCTTCGCTCTGCAGACCGGAGTCTTCTCTCAGCAGAATGATGAGGGCGGATGCCTCTTCTCGACGCCCGTTAAACTGCCTTGGATGTATCTCTGCCGCAGGGTAAGATCGTACTCGTCGCCACTGTTAAGTCTGTGTGTTATATTGAGAATTACTACACAGACCACAAGAGTAAACTTTAACAGGACTTTACTATTCGAAGGTCAGGGCGGAACTGCCCAATAAATCATTACACAGCACTTATATACTGGTGTGGTCACCACCGGTATTACAGTATACAGCAGCCAAGATAAAGTAGTGCAACCCTTAAAATACTTCTCTTAAAGGTAGGACGGTTACATACACTACAACTGTCTGTATATATATTTACGGTTTTTTCTTTAGCTAGCTCCAAAGCTTTCGTTAGGGCTATTATCTCCGCCACTTGTGCTGAGACCTCTCCATCCAGCCTCCCTGATAATTCTGTTTCCAGCTGATCATTTACAACTGCCTACCCGGTTCGTGGTGCCCCATCAATATATTTCCGGGATCCATCCACATAGAGAGTGAATTGGGCCTCTTCTAGTGGCTCTTCTTCCAGTTGGTGGCTTTCTATCTCCTCATCTATGTTGGCACAATGGTGAGGCTCCCCCATTCCTAACATCCCTTCGGCCGGGTTTTCCCCGGTATCCCTAACTATCTGTACTGACTTGTCTGCAGGCAATAGCACCGCTTCCCATCGCGCCCTTCGCACGTTTGATACCGCTCTTAGTTTATGGTTGTTTACCATCTCCACCAAAGTATGTTTGGTGTGGAGGACTATCTCACCTGTCATGACAGTGGGCTCACTGACCTTCACTGCCCATGCTGCACAATCTAATGCCGCTACACATCGGGACAACCCTGCAGCGACCGGTGATTGTTGGGTAGAGTAGTATGCCACCGGTCGTCTCCTATCCCCATTTTGCTGAGTCACCACCACAGCATAAAATCCTCCCTCATTCTCACAATGGATGTGAAAGGGCTTTCTCATATCCGGTAACCCGAGTCCCAGTGCCGAAATTAAGGATTGCTTTAGTTTGTCATACGCATCTTCCTGTTCCGGACCCCAGTCAATAAGGGCGTTACCCGGGTTTCCCCCTTTTACTAGTCTTTGTATTGGCTCTGCTATTGCGGCAAAGGTAGGTATAAAGTTCCTACTGTAATTAAAGAGCCCCATCACTTTCCTAACCCCTCTGACTGACATGGGTCTCGGCATTTCTTGGATTGCCTTTCGTCGGTCTGCGGACACTGTCCTTATGCCCTGAGACAACTGTTGCCCCAGATAGGTGATGGTAGCCTGTCCAATCTGAGCTTTCTTAGGGTTCACCTTGAATCCTCCCTTTTCCAGCGCTTGTAACGTTATAGTCAGAGCCGCTATGTGCCCTCTCTCATCTTCCGAAGCTATTAATAAATCATCCACGTATTGTAGAATCGTGCTTCGGTACGGGGTGAGATCTATTGTTTCTACTAGGGAACTCATTACTCGGTGGAATATTGCTGGGCTATTGTGGAATCCCTGGGGTAACCGGGTCCAGGTATATTGTTTGTCCCCGACTGTGAAGGCGAATTTCTCCTGTGATTCTGGGTCAGTGGTAGTGACCAGAATCCATTTGCTATATCCAAGACCACAAACACTTTGTGTTCCGGACTCAGTCCATTTAGAATGGTGGCAGGGCTAGCTACTGTAGGATGCAGTTTCACAGTTACTTTGTTAAGTTCCGTATAATCAATAGTCAATCGGAATGAGCCGTCGGTTTAGTGACCGGCCATACCGGTGAGTTAGTTGTACTTTCAGTGGTCCTAACGATCCCTTTTTCTTCCAAATCTCGTATGATCCGTACTACTGCTTCTCGTGCCTCAGGCTTAATTGGGTATTGTTTATGTGGTCTGTGTACAGGACCTGGAATCACGAGGGGGTCCATATCCACTCGTCCTGTATCTTGTTTTGATACTGCCCATACTCCCTTAACACCTTCGCATACAATCCCGTAGTTCCCTTTCGCTTTCTCCCAGTCTCTAGCTAGAACTCCCGCACTGCCTACCTTTGCCAAATTATTTGCTGGTTCGGATAACTTTATTTTCTTACCATCAGCCTGAGACCAGATTATCTTCCCCTTTCTGGGGTCTATTAACAAATAAAATTCTTTTAACAGATCGATTCCTAACACTGTTCCTTCCGAATTTGGGCATACATAGAATTGTGCAGGTAGTAACCTGCCAGCTGTTTCTAACACTTGTACCTCGCTTTTGAATGCCGGTATCTTGATTCCCCCAAGTCCCATTATATACAATTTATGTTTGGTCATGGGGAGAGGTAAGTTCGTAAAAGACATGGTGGCCCCGGTGTCCACTAACATATCACACAGCTCGCCCCCTAACAGTGCTGTCACGTGGACCTGATTATCCCCATTTCCCGCGACCCCGGGGGCCGCCGCCCGTCACTGACCCTGTTTCTTTAAGTAGTGCATGAATTTTTGGTACTCTTCTTCATCCACTGTATGCTTTGGCTTACCTGGATTATCTTGCCGCTCCCAACATTTCTCTGATGGATGGCCATTCCTACCACAATGCCGGCACTGTAAAACATTTTGTTTTGGACCACGGCAGTCTTTGGCCAAATGTCTGGGCTTTCCACAGTTATAACACGCTTTCCGCTGTTGCCACGGTTTCTGGGTGGTCCTGGCTGCGGCCCTTTCTGTTTTTATCCCCTTCTCTGGTTTTTGTTCATCCTTACCATCTACCTGGCATGCCCATCTCAGTGCATCGTCATATGTGTCTGCGACTACTACTCCCATTTTCAAAATGTCCTGGTGTTCCAATGACAACCCGTCCTTAAACATTTTACAAATACTGGATCATTTCTCTGAGGATCGTTTGATCCAGACGATTCCTGGTATTGATACCACAACCGTTCCCCGTAGACGTTGGCATTTTCGCCCTTCTTCCGTCTAATTTGCATAATCAATCCCCAATTCGGGCCAGTGGCCCCCATCCCTAGTTGAACCGCATCTTTAAACAGATTCCTAGCTGTTGTTCTATTCGCGACTGTTTCTTGAATCCCAGGGATCCAGTCCCCATCCTTTATATTCTGGGTCAGACGCTCCCATCTATCCCGAGGACATTTGGCCCTGACTATGTGGTGAATATCTCTCTCATGCATATCATGAGTTTCATATAATTCTTCCAATTTCTGCCAGAACTGGATGTTCCTGGTTCGGAGTAAAAGATCCCCGAGATCTTGATTAATCATTTGTTTTTCGGCTGGTGTGAATGCTTTATATGACAACAATGGGGGCCCCCCAGGATTATTAGGATTCGCTTGTGTGGTCCAGCGCACAGGGGCTACCTTAACCACTTCTACCCCTTCTTCCTTTTCATCCATTGGAGGGGCGCTGGCTACGGCCTTCTCATATGATGGCAATGGCAATGTCGTGGCCCCCTCTAAGGACCCTTGTTTATCCTTTAGTTTTGTCAATTGTTTCTCTAATTTTGTCACTTGCTCTTGTAGATCACCAATCTCCTTATCCTTTTTCTCCATTTTCGTTTTAATTTCCTCGGTCTTTTGAATGACCGTTACTAATTGGTGTACCAATATAACTCCCGCTTTCTTTGTCTTCCTTCCCTTTTGTGTCTCCCACCATACTCGTTGGTACACTGGTACCTTAAATGGATCCCATCCATCCTTTTTCATTTTGTCTATCAAACCCGCATAGAGCCGGGTAAGGGACCCAGGGGGTCCCCATTCCATCTCTTTCCCTGACGCCATATCCAGTCCTACGTCAGTCTTACCTACTCTGCTGCGTTTCTCTGTGTGGGTTTGCCGTGATCCTGTCTTTATTCGTGGTACATCCGTGACCTGGGATTTCTCCCCTCCGTCTTACCTCTAGTAACACCCCCGGTGGTCGTAAAATACTTTTTAAGCGGTTAATTAATCACAATTAAGCACACATACATTCATTGACTTCACGATCCCAGGGTACTTTGGAGTCTCTCAGCCTACTTGATCCTGGCCATCACGTGGGGCCCAATCGCCCTCTTAATTCCGGCTCAGGCTAGGGTCAATGAGACAGGCACCCTCCTTGTCCTTGTCGATCAGTCAATCACTCATTCCTTCGCGACCTCTATTGCTACACAGTGTTCCCTTAGTTCATGCGATCCGCACTCACACAACTGTGTTCCCTCACCTCTTACAGACTTTCACTTGATGCGTGATGCTACGGCACTGTCCCTCCGCTTTCCCAGATGACTCAATTTCTGGATGGTCAAAATTTGACTTCTCGTCTGGGTGCACTGGTACGGGCGGTCTTTCAGTTCCGTAGCATCCTGCCGACTACGCCAATTTTAGTAAAAGTACACAGTTTATTGACAGAACTTTCTGGGAGAAGATCATAGACCCCACGGTCTAGTGATACCCTTCTTGTTCTCTCTTGGTTGGTACAGCTTTTTATTCTATTTTCATCCAATCACATTGTATTACAATAATCACCTGATCACATATGGCTTATTTATTCTTTTCAGTATTAGTAAAGGTTAGTTACATCTTACTATGCCTTTGGTCTCAGGTCAAATTCCCATGACCCCTATATTCTGCTGTGTCTACAATTTTTAGCTAAAGCAGCACATTTCTTATCGCTTACTCAGAACACACATTCTGTCTTGTCCCACAGCTGCGTCTTATCTTTGTTTTGCAAAGCTTTTCTAGACACTGTCCTTTGTGCAAGACTAGCGAGAGTAGCATTTTTCCAGTCTGTACTGTCTTATCTTTGTTTTTTCACATAAGAAAGTTGTTAGTATGAGACTTCTTATCGCCACCTGGTTCCTTTTAGCTCTTGTTCATCTTCACATGACCCCACTCCTTTGTTCTGATTTTAATTCTGCTGGCACCACTTAATTAGTGGTTACCTCAGCTGTCTGAATTCTGAGAGGGTTCATTTTAACCCCTTCAATACTATACCACATCCCACCAACAGGGGGCACTGCAGGAACAATACAATACCATGTCCCACCAACGGGGGGGCGTTGCGGGCATGATACAATACCGCGTCCCACCAACAGGGGGCACTGCAGGCACTGTACAATACCACGTCCCACCAAGAGGGGGCGCTGCGGGCACGATACAATACCACGTCCCACCAACAGGGGGTGCTGCGGGCACTGTACAATAATGCATCCCACCAACGGGGCACTGCGGGCACAATACAATACCGCATCCCACCAACAGGAGGCACTGCGGGCACGATACAATACTGCGTTCCACCAACGGGGCGCTGCGGGCACGATACAATATCACGTCCCAACAGGGGGCACTGTGGGCACGATACAATACTGTGTTCCACCAACAGGGGGCGCGGCGGGCACGATACAATACCGTGTCCCACCAACAGGGGGCGCTGCGGGCATGATACAATACCGCATCCCACCAACAGGGGCTGCTGCGGGCCCGATACAATACCGCGCCCCACCAAGAGAGGATCGAAGGGTGTTACTGGACAGAGAGATGGGTCTGTAGTGAGAGAATCGAAGGGTGTTACTGGACAGAGAGAGACGGGTCTGTGGTGAGAGGATCGAAGTGTGTTACTGGACAGAGACACACGGACTGTGCTCGGGTGCAAGGATTCGAGTTCTATTGTTAGTGTGCAGTAGGTTCCTGGGGTCGCAGACGGAGCGGACTCCCTCTCCCTCCCGCTGGCTCCTCTCCGGCCAGGGTCATCAGGAGAAGGTCTGGATGGGATGGCTGACATTCAAACAGGCCCAGTAACAGGCTCGGGCCATACAGCAGACGGACAGAATGATCACCACAGCCCACGCAGCATAGATACCGTGATACATCTGGGCATGTTTCCAGGTGGCAACCTGCCGGACCAGAGAGAGAGAGGGACAGAGGTCAGTGTCACAGCAGCAAAGGGGGGGATTTACCCCGTCACAGCCCACCCCCATCAGGGGGAATAACCCTCTCACAGCCCACCCCCATCAGGGGGATTAACCCCGTCACTGCCCGCCCCCATCAGGGGGATTAACCCCGTCACAGCCCGCCCCCATCAGGGGGATTAACCCCGTCACAGCCCGCCCCCATCAGGGGGATTAACCCTGTCACTGCCCGCCCCCATCAGGGGGAATAACCCTCTCACAGCCCACCCCCATCAGGGGGATTAACCCCGTCACTGCCCGCCCCCATCAGGGGGATTAACCCCGTCACAGCCCGCCCCCATCAGGGGGATTAACCCTGTCACTGCCCGCCCCCATCAGGGGGAATAACCCCCTCACAGCCCGCCCCCATCAGGAGGATTAACCCCATCACAGCCCGCCCCCATCAGGGGGATTAACCCCGTCACTGCCCGCCCCCATCAGGGGGAATAACCCCCTCACAGCCTGCCCCCATCAGGGGGATTAACCCCGTCACAGCCCACCCCAATCAGGGGGATTAACCCCGTCACTGCCCGCCCCCATCAGGGGGATTAACCCCGTCACAGCCCGCCCCCATCAGGGGGATTAACCCCGTCACAGCCCGCCCCCATCAGGGGGATTAACCCCCTCACTGCCCGCCCCCATCAGGGGGATTAACCCCCTCACAGCCCGCTCCCATCAGGGGGATTAACCCCCTCACAGCCCAACCCCATCAGGGGGATTAACCCCCTCACAGCCCAACCCCATCAGGGGGATTAACCCCCTCACAGCCCACCCCCATCGGAGGGGATTAACCCCATCACAGCGGCAAACGGGGGGGCATTAACAAAATATCGAGTTACAGGCAGAAAATTCCAGACCAGGTAAGGAGTTACAAGATGCAAGGTTGGGGGGGTGCTTTGAGGGAGTTAGACCGGTGCCAAACCATCACCTCCCCGAAGCAGACCACGCCCCGAGCGTCGGGATCAAATTGGCCAGCAGTGGTGGCTGCCATCTCCAAAACCAGAGCAGGAGACCCCGGCCCTTGTTGGGACAAGATAGTCAAGAACCTCGCCCCCCACCCCCCCTCTGCTCCGTACAAGGACGGCAAGACAAATGGAATAAAAAAACACCAGTGTGTGGGGCCACCCGAGCCAGGGCTGGGTGCCGGCCTAGGCACAGGACTGACCGAGAGGAGGCCAAAGGCCAAACATCCACAAACACTGATGATGAGGGCGAAACCACCACTGCTGCAGCCACGCAGAGGTCCCTTACCCCCGCTAGGGCCAGGGCGCGAAAAAATAACCTGGGGACGGTGGTCATAAACACCAGCCCCCTTGACCTCATGCAGTGGTGGAGAATTAGAGTCAGAGTCAAGGCTGATGAGTGACCTGATTGAGGTGGTCAAAGTTATGAGGGGCATAGAAAGGATAGATATAAAGGAACTTTTCCCATTGGTGGAGGGGTCAATAACCAAGGGGCATAGTTTCAAAGTAAGGGGCAGGAGGTTTAGAGGGGATTTGAGGAAAAACTTTTTCACCCAGAGGGTGGTTGGAATCTGGAACTCACTGCTTGAAAGGGTGGTCGAGGCAGGAACCCTCACAACATTCAAGAAGCATTTAGATGAGCACTTGAAACGCCATAGCATACAAGGCTACGGACCAAGTGCTGGAAAATGGGATTAGAATGGACAGGGCTTGATGGTTGGCGCAGACACGATGGGCCGAAGGGCCTCTTTCTGTGCTGTATAACTATGACTATAGAAACATAGAAGATAGGAGCAGGAGTAGGCCATTCAGCCCCTTGAGCCTGCTCCGCCATTCAATGAGATCATGGCTGATCATCCAAATTCAGTACCCTGTCCCTGCTTTCTCCCCATATCCCTTGATCCCTTTAGCCTTAAGAAATATATCTAACTCCTTCTTGAATATATTTAATGAATTGGCCTCAACGGCCTTCTGTGGTAGAGAATTCCATAGGTTCACCACTCTCTGGGTGAAGAAATTCCTCCTCATCTCAGTCCTAAATGGCTTACCCCTTATCCTTAGACTGTGACCCCTGGTTCTGGACTCCCCCGCCATCGGGAACATCATTCATGCATCTAGTCTATCTAGTCCTGTTAGAATTTTATAAGTTTCAATGAGATCCCCTCTCATTCCTCTAAACTCCAGCGAGTATAAGCCCAATCAACCCAATCTCTCCTCATACGTCATTCCTGCCATCCCAGGCATCAGCCTGGTGAATCTTCGCTGCACTCCCTCCATGGCAAGAACATCCATGGGGGTCATTATTCAGCGAAGTCCACCCTGGAGAAACCATCCACCGTGGCCTGGTACCCGGGCTGTGAAGGGGAGTTTGAGACCAGAACTCAAGAGGTGTCTTCCATGTCTCCAGCATAACCTGGGCAATCATTTCCAATCGGTCACTACTGCCCCCCGCCAGCCGGGCCCTGGACAACACATTCAGATAGATTTCACAGGCCCCACTCGCCATGGCGTCCTCGGGCTACAAATACTGCCTGGTGCCGATAGACAAATCCACACAATGGATCGAGGCCTTCTCCTGTAAGATGAGCACTGCCCTCACAGCAAGTGAAACTGTTGTTGCGTGAGCTGGGCTGCAGGTGGGGAATGCCAATCCAGGTAGATAGCCACCTGGGGCGGGGGGGGTGGGGGGCTCACATTTTACCGGGAAAATCTTCTCAGAACTCCTGATTATGTGTTGAACCTTCACTCCTCCATAAACCGCTTGCGACTCCGTGACCCTTTTTGGGTAATCTGTGACCAGTGATCAAATCTTACACACCTTCAATGATTTGTGCACATATACCACCCCCTCCCCCCCAGGTCTCTCTGTTCATGCACCCCCTTTAGAATTGTATGCTTTAGTTTGTATTGCCTCTCCTCGTTCTTCCTATCAAAATATCGCTTGGCACATTTCTGCGTTAAACTACATCTGCCACATGTCTGCCCATTCCACCAGCCTGTCTATGTCTTCTTGAAGTTTATCCCCATCCTACAGCGAGTATCGATCGGACGCTGTGAGTATTGATCGGATACTTACAGCGACTACAGCAGCTATAACAGCGAACAGGACCCCAAGGATGAACATATACAAGCAGCGTTTGCGAGGATATCGCCGACCTATCGATGACCTGCAAAGACCGACAGAAAGCAAAGTTAGAGAAGTAACAGGCAAGGTGGGAGCGAGGGCACCGCGGTCAGCATGCGCGCGGTGCCGGAGAGGACGGGGCGCACTGCCTTCTACTGGTGCATAAAGACCACATGTGAATAACCTTGGATAGGTTTCGAGTATAAACCCCGAGGGATATCCTACGCGTAAGTGTATAGATGTATAACTCGCTCTTAATCTCAGTCGATGTTAATAAAACCAACACGCGATTTATTTCTGGGGCTAGAATGAGAGTAGAATGGCGGTTAACATAAAAGGGAACCCAAAAATCTTCTGCCGGCATGTAAACAGGTGGGGTGGGGCCTATTAGTGACAAAGAAGGTGATATATGCTTAGAGACGCAGGGCAAGGCTAGAATACTCAATGATTACTTTGTATCGGTGTTTACTAAGGAGGTGGACGCTGACAAAATATCAGTAGAAGTGAAAAAGGTAGAAGCAATGGAAGGGGTGAAAATTTATAGACAGGATGTACAAGAAAGGCTGGGTATGCTTAGAGTGGACAAGTCACCTGGTCCAGATGGCTTGTGTTAGATCCGTGTATCTTAATGTTTGTCCTTCAATAATCAGACAAAAGACTGCAGGGAACGATCAACAGGTGTTTACTGAATGAGGGTTACTCTAGAACTAACTGTACAGATCACGACTCAGGGTTTATATACAGGTGTGGCCACTGCCGGTACTACAGTATACAGGAGCTGTAAAAAGTAGCTCTCTCCCTTAAAAGGTACATACATTACAATTCCTCCCCTTTTAGATTAACAGTACCATAACACTCATTTAACAATTAAATATCAAACTAATTACAATTAACACTTTTAACATGCAACATTAGCTGAAAATAGTCTATTTATAAATTCAGTCTTTGGGGAGGCTTCCTGATTCTTTCTGGATAACGCCTTTCCCGAGTGTCTCACTCTTGGTGCGGAGGCGATTCTAGCACCCTGTCGTCAGTTGATTCATCAGCTTCCAATGCTATTGTTTCTGAGGTAGATGCGACCTGTACGTCGGGTTCCTCACCAGGTACGTATGGCCGAGACATGGGGTTGACTCATTCCTGTGACTCTAGGATCTGGTCAGCATGGCGTCTCACAATGTTCTCCCCAACATCCACTGTGTACATTAGTGGCCCCTGCCGTGTGCATATCGTTCCTGGTTGCCATTTCTCTGTTCGGTAGTCGCGGGCCAAGACTGGTTGCCCTACATTGAAGCTCCTTGTCGGCTTCTCATTGATGTGCTGGAATTGCTTACTCTCAACATCTCTTCGTACATTTGGTCTGAGCAAATCCAGACGAGATCTCAACCTTCAGTTAAAGAACATCATGGCCGGGGCCTGGTTGGTGACTGCATGTGTCGCATTTGTGTAGGCTAACAGGAAATTGTCCACCTTATGCTGCAGTGGAATGTCGTCATCGCACATGGCCTTTACTGCTTTTTTAAAGGTTTGTACGAACCTCTCAGCCAATCCATTTGTGGCTGGATGATACGGGGCAGATGTGTAATGCCTTACCCCATTCCTTTTCATAAATCTTCGATACTCTTCGGACACAAACTGTGGTCCGTTATCAGAGCAAATCTGCTCTGGCAAGCCGTTCCTGGCAAAAATGGTCCGTAGGACTGCACTAGTTTTCTCCGTGGTGGTGGAGGACATTTTGATCACCTCAGACCATTTCGAGTGCGCATCCACGGCTATTAAAAACATTGAGTCCATGAATGGACCAGCAAAATCAATATGCACCCATTGCCATGGAGATGAGGGCCACTCCCATGGGTGTAGAGGGGCATGTGGTGGTGCATTTTGGACCTTCTGGCATCCTGAGCAGCTCTTTGTCAGGTCCTCGATTTGCTGATCGATCCCCGGCCACCACACATAAGCCCTAGCAATGCTTTTCATTTTCACCCCTCCCAGATGACCTTCGTGAAGCTCATTGAGCACTCTCTCCCTTAACTTGGGTGGAATTACCACTCGGGATCCACACATCAAGGTCCCCTGGCATACTGACAGCTGTTCTCTTCTGGATGAGAATGCTGGCAACAGTGAGTCGCCATGTGCTGGCCATCCCTTCACCGTCAAATCATATACCCGAGACAGTGTCGGGTCATTTCAGGTCTCCTCTATACCATTATAGTCGAATGGAATATTTCGACAGGATCCACTGCTGGTGCTTCCTCCGCAGTAGGCAGTGGTAGGCGTGATAGCCCATCAGCGTTTCCATGCTGTTTCGTGCCCTTATACTCGATTTCATATTGGTGCGCCCCTAGAAAAAGGGACCATCTTTGTAGCCATTGCACAGTCATCACCGGAACGCCCTTCTTTGGATTAAAGATGGAGACAAGTGGTTGGTGGTCAGTCAGCAAGGTGAACTTCTGCCCGTGCAGATAGTGATTGAACTTTTTCACTCCCCACACTAGGCTGAGGGCCTCCCTGTCAATCTGGACGTAGTTACGCTCGGCTGAGGTTAGTGACCAAGACGCAAAGGCTACTGGCCTCTCCGAGCCGTCCGGGAATTTGTGCGACATTGCCATAGGGTGATGCATCACACGCCAACCGAATTGGTAGTGCTGGGTTGAAATGAGCCAACACCTCTTTTGATGTGATCAATGCTTTGCTCTTCTGGAAAGCTCATTTACATTCGTCACTCCACTTCCATGGTACCCCCGTTTGCAGTAGGGTGTGCAGTGGGTGTAGTACGGTAGACAAATTCGGCAAGAACTTATGGTAGTAGTTCACCAGCCCGAGGAACGACCTCAGTTGTGACACATTTTCTGGTGCTGGAGCCTTGACTACTGCCTCAATCTTTTCAGGGGACTTATGTAACCCCTCTTTATCAATAATGTGGCCACAATACGAGATCTGCTTCTGGAAAAACTCGCATTTGTGGCGATTAGCTCGGAGCCCATATTCCTTCAATCTAGTGAGCACCTGCTCCAGGTTGGCGAGGTGATCACTGTCATTTTCGCCCCTGACCAGGGTGTCGTCCAAATAACACTGGGTCCCTGGAATCACTTGCAGGACTTGTTCCATTGCCCTTTGCCAAATAGCCGGAGCTGATGCTACCCCGAACACCAGCCGATTGTATTGGTAGAGACCTTTATGAGTGTTGATCGTGAGGTACTGTTTCGAGGCTTCTTCTACCTCCATTTGCAGGTACGCCTGGGCCAGATCAATCTTAGTGAAGCGTTTCCCTCCAGATAGCGAGGCAAAAATATCTTCAATCCGCGGAAGCGGATATTGTACAGTGTGAAGGACTGGGTTCACTGTCACCTTAAAGTCCCCACAGATGCGAACCTTCTTTGGTTCCCCAGGCATATTACTCAACGACCTCTTCATTATAGGAACGATGGGTGTAGCCCACTCGCTCCAGTCCACTTTGGACAGTACTCCTGAACGTTCCAAACCTTCCAGCTCTGCTTCGACGGCTGGCCGGATCGCATAAGGTACCGGCCTGGCCTTAAAAAACTTTGGGCTTGCATTTTCCTCTATTTTGATCATCGCTGTTATGCCTTTTAGTGTTCCGAGTCCCTCCTGGAACACTTCTTGTGCGTCAGTTAGCATTTTTGACAATCGTCCAGGTGAGACGTCGTCATCCTTCTTGGCATCTACAGTCAGTGCTTGTATGGAATGCCAATCTAGCTGATTCTTCCGGATCCGTTCACGTCCTACTAGTGGTGGTCCTCCATCTGGCAATACATATAGGTCCATTTTTGGTGTTTCCTTGCCGTTATATATAATGTTCACCCTTATTTTTCCTTTGGGGTAGACTTTTTGCCCCATGTACGTCTTCAAGACAATCTTTGTATCTCTCAAGGGTATATGTGAGAATAGCCGCTTGTAGTCCCTTCGGTTTATGACTGTTAGGGCTGATCCTGTGTCCAATTCCATTTTCACTTGGACTCCTGCTATCTTGAGCGTGACCCAGATAGTTTGGTGATCCTCCATTTTGATCACATTATGTAGTTTCAGACAGCCCAGCTCCTTGTTTCCGGAGTCTGTATCACTTTTCTGTTCGTCTGAACTACTCTCCATCACCTTATGTACCTTCTTGTACTTCTCCTGTGGAGATTTCTTGCTGCTGGTTTTCTTTCCCGACCTGCAGACTCTTGCTATGTGGCCTACTTTTCCACACTGTCTGCACACTTTGTCCTTGAACCAGTGATCATTATGGGCGTGTGTTGTTCTGCCGCAGCGATAGCACTTCACTGTTCCGTATGACATTTCATTTGTGCCATATTCTTGCGGTCTCCGTTGTATCTCTGCAGCGCCCCGTGCTGCTGCTTCATGTGATACTGCAATGCTGAAAGCCTTGTCCAGCGTAAGATCCTTTTCTGATAGAAGCCGTTTCTGGGTTCCTTCACTTTGAAGCCCACACACAAACTTGTCCCTTAAATTATCTGCTAGTCCCGTTCCAAACTGGCAGTGTTTCGATAGCTTGCGCAGTTCCGTTAAATACTCAGCATTACTTTCATCTTTATGCTGGTTCCTTTTGTGAAACTTAAATCTTTCTGCTATCAGCAGCGGTGTGGGGTTTAAGTGGTCCTGTAGGATTGACACTATGTTTTCAAAATCCTTTTCTACTTGCTTCTCTGGGGTTACTAGGTTTCGTAGTAAGCCATACGTTTTTGCACCCATTGAATTCAACAATACCAGCGCTTTCTTGTCATCTGGCACTTCATTCGCCTTGCAGTATACTTCTATGCGTTCGACATATGTCGTTCAATCTTCGACTTCATTGTCGAACGCTGTGATACTGCCACTCTTCGGCATTTTTGGGTGTGGATAGACTGGCTTAAAATGGCGTCTCCCGCGCTTTCCTTTCTTCCCCGCTGCAGCTTAAAATGGCTTCTCCTGTGCTGCTGCCAACGCCACTCTCGGCGGTCCTCGTGGCAAATGGCGACGCCCTGTTGGTTTTGTGCGCTGCTCCTGCACTGCTGCCAATGCCGCTCTCTGCGGTGCTCGTGGCAATGGCAGCACCTCGCGTTTTCCTGCGTGCCTCTCTCCCCCGTTGACGCTGCTCGGCCCTTGAACACCGGCTGCGCTCTGCTCTCTCTCGTCTCTCTCCCCGTTGACGCTGCTCGGTCCTGAACACCGGCTGCACCCTGTGCGCTCTGCCCTCTCTCTCTCCCCCGTCGACGCTGCTCGGCCTTTTTCTGTGCCGCTCGGTCGGCTCTAGCCACCGCTGTCCGGGAAGGGTCTGCGCAGTACCTGTTGCCAGCCCGTTTCGCTGGACCACCATGACTGGAAAGCCAAGCCTGGCTCTCAACAGCCTCCCCTGCGATGCTCAAATCTCCGCTGAATGACTGGGCGGTTGCCCGTGGTCGACGCCCGTGCTTCTGGACTCGGCCTTCTTCCACTGTTCTCCAGGAGCGAATCCCTGGGAGGTGATGCAGAGTTGCAGGTAGGTTCGAATCTGCTCGTCGCCAATGTTAGATCCGTGTATCTTAATGTTTGTCCTTCAATAATCAGACAAAAGACTGCAGGGAACGATCAACAGGTGTTTACTGAATGAGGGTTACTCTAGAACTAACTGTACAGATCACTACTCAGGGTTTATATACAGGTGTGGTCACTGCCGGTACTACAGTATACAGGAGCTGTAAAAAGTAGTTCTCTCCCTTAAAGGTACATACATTACAGCTTGTGTCCCAGGTTGCTAAGGGAATTGGGGGAGGAGATAGCGGATGGGCTTGCCATAATTTTCTAATCTTCCCTAGATGCGGGGGAGGTGCCTGAGGATTGGAAAGTGGCAAATGCGACACCATTGTTCAAGAAAGGGTGCAAGGCCAATCCTAGCACCTACAGGCTGGTAACAGGGAGGATTGATGAAGGGAATGCAATAGATGTTGTCTACATGGATTTTCGGAAGGCGTTTGACAAAGTACCACATAGAAGGCTGGTTAACAAAATTGAGGCTCATAGAATAGGTGGGTCAGTGGCAGCTTGGATAAGGAATTGGCTTAAGGACAGAAAACAGCAAGTTGTGGTAAATAGCTGTTTTTCAGACTGGAGGATGGTAGACAGTGGTGTTCCCCAAGGGTCAGTGCTGGGGCCACTGCTTTTTTTGATATATATAAATGACCTGGATATTGGAATACAGAGTAGAATTTCTAAATTTGCTGATGACACCAAACTTGGGGGTGTGGCAAACAGTGAGGATGCCAATCGACCGCAACAGGACATAGAAAGGCTAGCAGAATGGGCAGACAAGTGGCAGATGGAATTTAATACAGAGAAGTGTGAGGGGATGCATTTTGGCAGAGGAGAAGCTGGATTTGTTTTCATTAGAGCAAAGAAAGTTGAGGGGTGATTTGATGGAGGTGTACAAGATTATGACGGGTTAGGATAGGCTAGACAGGGAAAGGCTGTTCCCACTAGTTGATGGTACAAGGACTAGGGGACACAGCTTTAAGATTTTGGGCAAGAGATACAGGGGGGACGTGAGGGAAAAACTTTTTTACGCAGTGAGTGGCGAGGACCTGGAACTCGCTGCCGACGGAAGTGGTGGAAGCGGAGACACTCAAGTTTTCAAGGGGAGACTGGATAGGCACTTGAGGGAAATAAACTTGCAGGGCTACGGGGCTAGAGCAGGGGAGTGGGACTGACTGGATTACTGTACAGAGAGCCGGCACGGACTCAATGGGCCGAATGGCCCCCTTCTATGCCGTTGGGACTCTAAGACTGAGCCTATGTAATTTATGAATCCGTTCAGCTGGCCCAATGATCCTGGGTTCGCTAGCTAAATAACAGGGCCCGCGAGGGGGAGTGTGGAGGCTGCGTGAATGATCCGAGAACCCGGGGGCCGAAGATCGGCAAGTCCGGAGGAGAGAAAACACGCACAATGTGAAAGAGGTGGGCGTCTGGTGTCTGGTGTCTGGCGTCTGGCGTCTGGCGTCTGGCGTCTGGCGTCTGGCGTCTGGCGTCTGGTTTCTGGTGTCTGGTTTCTGGTGTCTGGTGTCTGGTTTCTGGTGTCTGGTTTCTGGTGTCTGGGTACAAAGGGCTGTTGGCCTTGGGTGGCGGTTGGGGGGGGAGTGAGGAAGACAGAACAGCGGGTGACTGAAGCCACCTCCTGTGATTCCTGCAGGAAGATGAATAGTGCTGACGATTATACTCACACTCACCGGCAGTGTGGACACTGGGCTAATGTCCGGTCTGTAAACTCCCTCCACTGAAAAACACAGAAAGGACTTTATACAGAACCGCTCACAACCTCACTGACCCGCAGACTCGTAGGACAGTGGGTGAAGGATACACTCACCAGGAATATGTTTTTGCAGTGGCCACAGATGACGCGAGCTCCAACTGGCTGGGGATCTGGGCTGGTCGGACCAGGATGAACAGGCCCCAGGTTTATTATCCTTTTACTGTAAGAAATCACCAAGAGAGAGAGAGAGATCAAAGGAAATTCACAGTCTCACACCAAACAAGCTGTTCAGCCCCTTGAGCCCATTACACAGGAACAGGGGGAGGCCATTTATCCCCTCGAGCTTGTTACACAGGAACAGGAGGAGGCCATTCAGTCCCTCGAGCCTGTTACACAGGAACAGGAGGAGGCCATTCAGCCCCTCGAGCCTGTTACACTGGAACAGCAGTAGGCCATTCAGTCCCTCGAGCCTGTTACACAGGAACAGGAGGAAGTCATTTATCCCCTCGAGCTTGTTACACAGGAACAGGAGGAGGCCATTTATCCCCTCGAGCCTGTTACACAGGAACAGCAGTAGGTCATTCATCCCCTCAAGCTTGTTACACAGGAACAGGAGGAGGTCATTCAGCCCCTCGAGCCTGTTCCGCCAGTTAATTCGGTCATGGCTGATCTGTACCCAACTCTTACCCAACAAAAATCTATAAATCTGAAGCTGCGATTGACCCCCAGCATCAACAGCTTTTTCTTGGGGAGAGTTCCAGATTTCCACTACTCTTTGTGTGAAGAAGTGCTTCCTGACATCACCCCTGAACGGCCTGGCTCTAATTTTAACGTTACGCCCCCTTGTTCTGGACTCCCCCCACCAAAGGAAATAGTTTCTCTCTATCTACTCCATCGAATCCTTTAATCATCTTAAACATGTACATAGATCCCTGAAGGCAGCGGAACAGGTGGATAAGGTGATTAAAAAGGCATATGGGATACTTGCCTTCATTAGCCGAGGCATAGAATATAAGAGCAGGGAGGTTATGATGGAGCTGTACAAAATGCTAGTTAGGCCACAGCTGGAGTACTGTGTGCAGTTCTGGTCGCCTCACTATAGGAAGGATGTGATTGCTTTGGAGAGGGTGCAGAGGAGATTCACCAGGATGTTACCTGGGCTGGAGCGCTTCAGCTATGAAGAGAGACTGGACAGGCTGGGGTTGTTTTCCTTGGAGCAGAGAAGGCCGAGGGGGGACCTGATTGAGGTGTACAAAAGTATGAGGGGCATAGATAGGGTCGATAGAAAGGAACTTTTCCCCTTAGTAGTGCGGTCAATAACCAGGGGGCATAGTTTCACGGTAAGGGGCAGAAGGTTTAGAGGGGATTTGAGGAAAAACATTTTTCACCCAGAGGGTGGTTGGAATCTGGAACTCACTGCCTGAAAGGGTGGTAGAGGCAGGAACCCTCACAGCATTCAAGAAGCATTGGGATGAGCACTTGAAACGCCATTGCATACAAGGCTACGGACCAAGTGCTGGAAAATGGGATTAGAATAGACAGGGCTTGATGGCCGGCGCGGACACGATGGGCCGAAGGGCCTCTTTCTGTGCTGTATAACTCTATGACCTTGATTAGATCACCTATTAATCTTCTATACTCGAAGCAATGCAAGCAGAGTCTGTGCAACCTGTCCTCGCAATTTAACCCTTTTAGCTCCCGGTGTCATTCTGGTGAATCTGGGCTTCTCCCGCTCCAAGGCCAGTATATCCTTCTGAGGGGCGGGGCCCAGAACTGAACACAAGTTACTCCAGGTGGGGATCTCCGAGCTTTATACAACAGTAACGTGGATTCCAGCCCTCGAGATAAAGCCCAACATGCCATTAACCTTCCTGATTATTTTTTTGGACATTTTCACTGGCTTTTAGTGATTTCCGTACCCGGGCCCTGAAATCTCTCGGCTCCTCCTCAGTTCCGAGTCTCTCATCATTTAGAAAAATACTTTTTTTTTACCCCCCTACCACCATGAGCAAAGGGTCCTAATCACATTTACCTGTCCTGTTCCCGTATCCTGTCACCCCCATTGCATTTATTCCCCCTCCCTCTCTCCAATCTAACCTACAATTAGTGACACAGTTTCAGCCCCAGCGGCTGACCCAGCGAGTGAATCCCACAGCCTTGCAACTCTCCTGTGCCCTGCTTTAAATCGCTTACATTTACATTTTTATCTGCAGCCCCTCATTCTGCACCCCCTCAACAACTGCAAACAGTTGGATTCTCTCGACCCTGTCGCATCCTTCCACCCTTTTAAACACATCAAAATGTGAAAATGGAAAGAGTGGGGGGGGGGGGGGGGAGGGGGGGAGAGAGGAGTGGGACTAATTGGAGAGCTCGATCAAAGAGCCAGTACAGACACGATGGGCCGAATGGCCTCCATCAGTGCTGTATCATTCTCTGATTCTATCAATTTGCCCCATAATCTGTGTTTTTTTAAATTTGTTTATGGGATGTGGGCGTCGCTGGCAGGGCCACCATTTATTGCCCATCCCTCACTGCCCTTGAGAAGGTGGTGGTGAGCCGCCTTCTTGAACCGCTGCAGTCCGTGTGGTGAAGGTTCTCCCACAGTGCTGTTAGGGAGGGAGTTCCAGGATTTTGACCCAGCGACGATGAAGGATCGGCCGATATATTTCTAAGTCAGGATGGTGTGTGACTTGGAGGGGAACTTGGAGATGGTGGTGTTCTCATGCGCCTGCTGCCCTTGTCCTTCTAGGTGGAAGAGGTTGCGGGTTTCGGAGGTGCTGCCGAAGAAGCCTTGGTGAGAGAGAGAGGGGAGAGGGGCCCGGGTCTGTCAGGGTGAGAGAGGGGAGAGGGGCCCGGATCTGTCAGGGTGAGAGAGGGGAGAGGGACCCGGATCTGTCAGGGTGAGAGAGGGGAGAGGGACCTGGATCTGTCAGGGTGAGAGAGGGGAGAGGGGCCCGGGTCTGTCACGGTGAGAGAGGGGAGGGGGGCCCGGGTCTGTCACAGTGAGAGAGGGGAGAGGGGCCCGGGTCTGTCAGGGTGAGAGAGGGGAGAGGGGCCCGGATCTGTCAGGGTGAGAGAGGGGAGAGGGACCTGGATCTGTCAGGGTGAGAGAGGGGAGAGGGACCTGGATCTGTCAGGGTGAGAGAGGGGAGAGGGGCCCGGGTCTGTCACGGTGAGAGAGGGGAGAGGGGCCCGGGTCTGTCAGGGTGAGAGAGGGGAGGGGGGCCCGGGTCTGTCACAGTGAGAGAGGGGAGAGGGGCCCGGGTCTGTCAGGGTGAGAGAGGGGAGAGGGGCCCGGGTCTGTCAGGGTGAGAGAGGGGAGAGGGACCCGGATCTGTCAGGGTGAGAGAGGGGAGAGGGACCTGGATCTGTCAGGGTGAGAGAGGGGAGAGGGGCCCGGGTCTGTCACGGTGAGAGAGGGGAGAGGGGCCCGGGTCTGTCAGGGTGAGAGAGGGGAGGGGGGCCCGGGTCTGTCACAGTGAGAGAGGGGAGAGGGGCCCGGGTCTGTCAGGGTGAGAGAGGGGAGAGGGGCCCGGGTCTGTCAGGGTGAGAGAGGGGAGAGGGGCCCGGGTCTGTCAGGGTGAGAGAGGGGAGAGGGGCCCGGGTCTGTCAGGGTGAGAGAGGGGAGAGGGGCCCGGGTCTGTCAGGGTGAGAGAGGGGAGAGGGGCCCGGATCTGTCACAGTGAGAGAGGGGAGAGGGGCCCGGGTCTGTCACGGTGAGAGAGGGGAGAGGGGCCCGGGTCTGTCAGGGTGAGAGAGGGGAAAGGGGCCCGGGTCTCTCACAGTGAGAGAGGGGAGAGGGGCCCGGGTCTGTCAGGGTCAGAGAGGGGAGAGGGGCCTGGGTCTGTCACGGTGAGAGAGGGGAGAGGGGCCCGGGTCTGTCAGGGTGAGAGAGGGGAGAGGGGCCCGGGTCTGTCAGGGTGAGAGAGGGGAGAGGGGCCTGTGTCTGTCAGAGTGAGAGGGGGGAGAGGGGCCCGGGTCTGTCACAGTGGGAGAGGGGAGAGGGGCCCGGGTCTGTCACAGTGAGAGAGGGGAGAGGGGACCGGGTCTGCCACAGTGAGATAGGGGAGAGGGTCCCGGGTCTGTCAGGGTGATAGAGGGGAGAGGGGCCCGGGTCTGTCAGGGTGAGAGGGGGGAGAAGGGCCCGGGTCTGTCACTGTGAGAGAGGGGAGAGGGGCCCGGGTCTGCGACAGTGGGAGAGGGGAGAGAGGCCTGGGCCTGTCACAGTGAGAGAGCGGAGAGGGAACCGGGTCTGTCACGGTGAGAGAGGGGAGGGGGGCCTGGGTCTGTCAGGGTGATAGAGGGGAGAGGGGCCCGGGTCTCTCACAGTGGGAGAGGGGCCTGGGACTGTCACAGTGAGAGAGGGGAGGGGGGCCCTGATCTGTCAAAGTGAGAGAGGGGAGAGGCACCCGGGTCTGTCAGGGTGAGAGAGGGGAGAGGGGACCGGGTCTGCCACAGTGAGATAGGGGAGAGGGGCCCGGGTCTGTCAGGGTGATAGAGGGGAGAGGGGACCGGGTCTGTCAGGGTGATAGAGGGGAGAGGGGACCGGGTCTGCCACAGTGAGATAGGGGAGAGGGGCCCGGGTCTGTCAGGGTGATAGAGGGGAGAGGGGACCGGGTCTGTCAGAGTGATAGAGGGGAGAGGGGACCGGGTCTGCCACAGTGAGATAGGGGAGAGGGTCCCGGGTCTGTCAGGGTGAGAGAGGGGAGAGGGGCCTTTGCCTGTCAGGATGAGGGAGGGGAGAGGGGCCCGGGTCTGTCAGGGTGATAGAAGGGAGAGGTGCCCGGGTCTGTCAGGGTGAGAGGGGTGAGAAGGGCCCGGGTCTGTCACAGTGAGAGAGCGGAGAGGGAACCTGGTCTGTCAGGGTGAGAGAGGGGAGAGGGGCCCGGGACTGTCACAGTGAGAGAGGGGAGGGGGGCCCTGATCTGTCAAAGTGAGAGAGGGGAGAGGGACCCGGGTCTGTCAGGGTGAGAGAGGGAAGAGGGGCCCGGGTCTGTCACGGTGAGAGAGGGGAGGGGGGCCCGGGTCTGTCACAGTGAGAGAGGGGAGAGGGGCCCGGGTCTGTCACAGTGAGAGAGGGGAGAGGGCGCCGGGTCTGTCACAGTCAGAGAGGGGAGAGGGGCCCGGGTCTGTCAGGGTGTTAGAGGGAAGAGGGGCCCGGGTCTGTCACAGTGAGAGAGGGTAGAGGGGCCCGGGTCTGTCAGGGTGAGAGAGTGGAGAGGGGCCCGGGTCTGTCAGGGTGTTAGAGGGAAGAGGGGCCCGGGTCTGTCACAGTGAGAAAGAGGAGAGGGGCCCGGGTCTCTCACAGTGGGACTCAGTGAAGTAACTACTAACAATACTAACAATAACCAGCCCCAGGACAGTGACAGGGTAACACAAAGAATTCGACCCAACACAATCGTCGCTAAGCAAAAGGAAAAATATCTGACATATTGGGCAGAAACAACAAAAACTCAAAGCAAACTCAATTGCTACTTGGCCCTAAACAGACAATACAACATAGCTGATTACCTGACCATGGTAAAGGATAACAAACTGAGAAGACCCTTGACAAGGTACAGACTTAGCGAACATAGCCTAGCGATCGAAAAAGGCAGACACAGGCAGACCAGGCTGCCAAGAGAAGACAGGATATGCTCTCACTGCAATCAGGGAGTAGTGGAGACAGAGATGCACTTCCTCACAGCCTGTGGAAAATATCAGGACATCAGGGAGAATTTCTACCAAAAATTCTCACAAATATGCCCTGAATTCAGAAATCTGAATGACAACCAAAAACTCCGATTCCTACTGGGAGAGGAGAGAAGCTGTGTAACACTGGCGGCACACTATGTTACAGCTTGCCATGAACAGAGGGACAACCAGTAAACTAAGAAATGAATATATATAAACAATGCGAATGTATATTTATACACTCAGGGATATACCTGTTTATACAATGTATGAATAGAACTGCGTTTATGTGCTCAACCATAAATGTATTTTGATGCTTTGGCAACATAAGATGTAACTTATCATGCCAATAAAGCGATTTGAATTGTGAATTGAATTGTGAGAGAGGGGAGAGGGGCCCGGGTCTCTCACAGTGGGAGATGGGAGAGGGACCCGGGTCTCTCACAGTGGGAGAGGTGCCCGGGTCTGTCAGGGTGAGAGAGGGGAGAGGGGCCCGTGTCTGTCAGGGTGAGAGAGGGGAGAGGGGCCCGGGTCTGTCACAGTGAGAGAGGGGAGGGGGGCCCGGATCTGTCAGGGTGAGAGAGGGGAGAGGGGCCCGGGTCTCTCACAGTGAGAGAGGGGAGAGGGGCCCGGGTCTGTCAGGGTGAGAGAGGGGAGAGGTGCCCGGGTCTCTCACAGTGGGAGAGGGGCCTGGGACTGTCACAGTGAGAGAGGGGAGGGGGGCCCTGATCTGTCAGGGTGAGAGAGGGGTGAAATAACGAATAGATTTGCCTTTCTAATCTAGGCTATATTAACTTTAAAAATCCAGTAGCACATCTTTCAACACCAGTCTCCAACCATGACTGGAGAAAACTGAATTTAAGATGGCCACCACAAATCACCTGACATCCACTACCAATGAGTTTACAGCATATATCTCAAGGTAGAAACAAACAACCAATTACAATACTTCTTACTAACACAGAGAACAACCACCGCATTCACCAATCACAATACTTCTTATTAAACATAGGAAATAATCACCACATTCACCCCTCCTTTTAAAACATGCTCCAACCTAAAATAACCTTTACAATTTATAATTAATTTATTTACAACTAAAATACAAATATAATATTTCAACAATTTTAAAACATTACTATCAATTTAGAAGTCCATTTTCAATCGGTTGACCAGATATCTTCTTCGTGTCGACCTTCTTAACCTTGGTGAAATTCCTTGCCCTCCCACACCCGGAGACACCGAAGTATCTTCTGCAGGAAGGCTAGCCATATCCCGATTATCAACGGTTTCCGGATTGGAAATCCCATCAGGAAGTAAACTAGGACGGTCATGAACATCCATCAAAGGCTGACTAATAGAAGTATAATTATCTGCAATAGGATTGGAAATATTCGTAGTATCTATAACAACATCCACATTATCTGAATCATGACTATTATTAGTATCCTCGGAAGAGGGCTGGCCACCACAAGGAGCCAAGTCTTTAATTGAAACAGTACTTTCTTTCCCATCTTGGAATCGAATATGAGCATATTGGGAATTTGCCTCCAACAGCTCCACCTCCTCCACTAAAGGATCATATTTTGACAATCTAACATGGCGTCGAAGCAGCACAGGTCCCTGCATAGTAAGCCATGAAGGTACCGAATATCCCGTAGTAGATCTCCACGGGTAATTAAAGAGCCTTTCATGGGGGGTCACATTAGTAGCCGTTGAAAGCAATGATCTAATGGAATGCAGGGCATCAGGCAGTACCATTTCCCATTGTGTATTCTTAAGGTTCCGGGATGTCAAAGCCAACATAATTGCCTTCCAGATCACCCCATTGTATCGTTCGCACTGTCCATTACCCTGGGGATTATACGGGGTAGTTCTCCTAGTAGAAATTCCCCGACTCTGAAGGTATTCCTTCAACTGGGAAGACATAAAAGAACTTCACTGATCCGAATGGATATACGCAGGCATCCCAAAGATGACAAAAAGTTGAGTCAGACATTTGATAACTGTAGCAGCTGATACATCTGCGCAAGGAAAAGCAAAAGGAAACCTTGAAAACTCATCCACAACAGTAAATATGTATCGACTTTGAGTCGTTGAAGGAAGAGGCCCCTTAAAATCAACGCTCAGACGTTCAAAAGGAGAAGTAGCCTTTATAAGATGAGCTCGTTGAGGCTGAAAGAAATTTGGTTTACACCGAGCACAGATAGAACATGATGAAGTCATCCGCTTGACGTCTTCAACTGAAAAGGGCAAATTCTTACTGCGTATGAAGTGTATCATCCTCGTAACCCCAGGATGACATAAGGCATTGTGAAGATTAATAAGCGTATCTCCGTGAATCACAGAACAATAAGCCCTCGACAGTGCATCAGCAGCAACATTATCCTTCCCCGGACGATAAACTATATCAAAATGGTAACATGCCAACTCAATCCTCCACCTCATTATTTTATCATTTTTGATCTTTCCAAAATGTTTAACATCAAACATAAAGGACACAGATTTTTGATCGGTTACCAATGTAAAATGTCGCCCCGATAAATAATGTCTCCATTTACGCAGTGCTTCTACTATTGCATATGCCTCTTTCTCTATTGAAGAATGTCTTTTTTCACTATTGTTCAAAGTGCGTGAGAAAAAGGCCACAGGTCTTCCATTTTGGTTCAGAGTAGCCCCAATTGCAAAATCAGAAGCATCCGTCTCAATCACAAAGGGGACCTGCTCATCAATAGAATGCACAACTGCTCCTAGGATATCCTTTTTAAATTTATGAAAGCATGTCCTGGCCTCCCATGATAGAGGATATGTCGTAACCCATATAAGGGGCCGGATCTTCTGCAAAAAGTTTGCAATCCAATTAGAATAGTAAGAAAACAGTCCAACAACTCGTTGCAAAGCCTTAGAATTAGTAGGATAAGGTAAATCGATCAATGGTCGCAGACGTTCTGGATCTGGTTTAATCTTATTTCCCGAGATAATATACTCCAGTAGGTTTACCTCAGTAGTCAAAAAGATACACTTCTCTTTATTAAAAGTTAAACCAACTTTTTCCGCAGCTTGAAGGAATCTTTCTAAATTAGAATCATGCTCCACCCTTGATTTACCACACACCGTGATATCATCTAAATATGAAAAGGTGTCAGAGAGAGAGTTATCACTTATAAAAGCATCCATTGCCCGTTGAAAACAAGCAACACCATTAGTAACACCAAATGGTATTCGGCAAAACTGATGCAGCTTTCCACCAGCCTCAAAGGCTGTATATGGTTGATCCCTCTTAACAATAGGAATCTGATGATAAGCACTCTTTAAATCAATAGTGCTAAAAAACTTATACTGAGATACTTTGTTGATAAGCTCATCAATCTTAGGCAAAGGGTACGCATCTAATTGAGTATACCTATTAATAGTTTGAGAGTAGTCTATCACCCTTCATTTCTTATGCCTCTCGTTAGTGGTGACAACTACCTGAGCCCGCCAAGGCGAACAACTAGGTTCAATGATTCCTTCCAATAAAAGACGTTGGACTTCAGAATTAATAAATTCTCTATCCTGACTGCTATACCTTCTTGACTTGGTAACAATTGGCTTACAATCCAGCATCAAATTGGAAAAAAGTGATAATGGAGAAATGGATAAAGAAGTTAATCCACAAATGGATAAGGGTGGCTTAGTCCCTCCAAACGAAAGACTGAGAGACTCGTGTAATTTAAGCACATCATGACCAATCAAAATATCCGCACAAAGATTAGGCAAAACAGATAGGCATATATCAGTATACGTATTACCTAGAAGAATCAATTTCACAAGGCAACAACCAGCTACTTGTGAAGTAAGGGTCGTCTGAGCCATACACACCTGATAAGTAACAGGCAAGATTTTCAAACACTTTTCCTTCGCAAACTGAAGACTTATAAAACTCTCGGTACTGCCCGTATCCATGAGAGCCTTCACTTCTAACCCATTAACTTGGGCCATAACTATAGCTTTGTTTAGGCCATGAGCAAATGCAGCAGAAATTGATGCAATAAACGCCCTCTCTACAGGTTGAATAGTCGCAGAAGAGGAGGTAATTGAACCTAATGATTTACAAACACGTGCATAATGACCTCTCTTGCCGCATTTACTACACACAGCCTCCCGGGCAGGACACTTCAAACGAGGATGCCGGACATTCCCACAAAAATAACACTTCTGAATCCTAGAGGCAACAGCCGCCGAAGTAGAAACTGTTTCAGAATCTAGTAAACCACTCCCATTAAGTCCACCTAATTCCTTTTCGTCCGGAACTGCCGAAACCAGTCGCTGGCCGATTAGAAAGAGCATAAGAATCCAAACTTCTCTGAGCCGTATCCAATGTAGAAGCTTGCTCAAAAGCACTCTTGAGATCCAAAGTCTTATTTTCTAACAACCGCTGACGAATTGATCGAGACTGTAGTCCATTAATAAAAGCATCCCGTACCGATTCTTCCTTATATTCTTCGGCCGTCACGGCTTTATAATTACAGTTAGCACTAAGGTGCCGAAGTGTTTGTAAATAAGTATCCAAAGATTCTCCCACCTGCTGCCTACGGGCAGATAGAAGATAACGTGCAAATACCTCATTCTTTGGTTTAACAAAAATCTTCTCCAATGTAGAAATAGCCAATTCGTAAGTTTTACAGTCCAAAATATACTTATACACATCCGGAGCAATGTAGTTGATCAGCATATTCAGCTTATTCAGAGAATCTTGTTCCAACACACCCAAAAAGTTTGTAAATGTACAATACCAATGTTTCCATTTATCATCCACTCCTGCAGAATTAGGGTCAGAATTGAATCATTCCGGTTGAAGATATCGCTCCATTCTGATAAAAAGTTAATAAATTGAAATAAAGAATAGATTTGCCTTTCTAATTTAGGCTATATTAACTTTAAAAATCCAGTAGCACATCTTTCAACACCAGTCTCCAACCATGACTGGAGAAAAATGAATTTAAGATGGCCACCACAAATCACCTGACATCCACTACCAATGAGTTTACAGCATATATCTCAAGGTAGAAACAAACAACCAATTACAATACTTCTTACTAACACAGAGAACAACCACCCCATTCACCAATCACAATACTTCTTATTAAACATAGGAAATAATCACCACAAGGGGAGAGTGGCCCGGGTCTGTCACAGTGAGAGAGGGGAGGGGGGCCCGGGTCTGTCAGGGTGATAGAGGGGAGAGGGGCCCGGGTCTGCCACAGTGGGAGAGGGGAGAGAGGCCCGGGTCTGTCACAGTGCGAGAGCGGAGAGGGAACCTGGTCTGTCACGGTGAGAAAGGGGAGAGGGGCCCGGGTCTCTCACAGTGGGACTCAGTGAAGTAACTACTAACAATACTAACAATAACCAGCCCCAGGACAGTGACAGGGTAACACAAAGAATTCGACCCAACACAATCGTCGCTAAGCAAAAGGAAAAATATCTGACATATTGGGCAGAAACAACAAAAACCCAAAGCAAACTCAATTGCTACTTGGCCCTAAACAGACAATACAACATAGCTGATTACCTGACCATGGTAAAGGATAACAAACTGAGAAGAACCTTGACAAGGTACAGACTTAGCGAACATAGCCTAGCGATCGAAAAAGGCAGACACAGGCAGACCAGGCTGCCAAGAGAAGACAGGATATGCTCTCACTGCAATCAGGGAGTAGTGGAGACAGAGATGCACTTCCTCACAGCCTGTGGAAAATATCAGGACATCAGGGAGAATTTCTACCAAAAATTCTCACAAATATGCCCTGAATTCAGAAATCTGAATGACAACCAAAAACTCCGATTCCTACTGGGAGAGGAGAGAAGCTGTGTAACACTGGCGGCACACTATGTTACAGCTTGCCATGAACAGAGGGACAACCAGTAAACTAAGAAATGAATATATATAAACAATGCGAATGTATATTTATACACTCAGGGATATACCTGTTTATACAATGTATGAATAGAACTGCGTTTATGTGCTCAACCATAAATGTATTTTGATGCTTTGGCAACATAAGATGTAACTTATCATGCCAATAAAGCGATTTGAATTGTGAATTGAATTGTGAGAGAGGGGAGAGGGGCCCGGGTCTCTCACAGTGGGAGATGGGAGAGGGACCCGGGTCTCTCACAGTGGGAGAGGTGCCCGGGTCTGTCAGGGTGAGAGAGGGGAGAGGGGCCCGGGTCTGTCAGGGTGAGAGAGGGGAGAGGGGCCCGGGTCTGTCACAGTGAGTGAGGGGAGAGGGGCCCGGGTCTGTCACAGTGAGAGAGGGGAGAGGGATTGGGTCGGTCACAGTGAGAGAGGGGAGAGGGTCCCGGGTCTGTCACGGTGAGAGAGGGCTGAGGGACCCGGGTCTATCAGGGTGAGAGAGGGGAGAGGGACCCTGGTCTGTCACAGTGAGAGAGGGGAGAGGGGCCCGGGTCTGTCACAGTGAGAGAGGGGTGAGGAGCCCGGGTCTGTCAGGGTGAGAGAGTGGAGAGGGGCCCGGGTCTGTCAAGGTGAGAGAGGGGAGAGGGGCCCGGGTCTGTCAGTGTGAGAGGGGGGAGAAGGGCCCGGGTCTGTCACTGTGAGAGAGGGGAGAGGGGCCCGGGTCTGTCACAGTGAGAGAGGGGAGAGAGGCCCGGGTCTGTCACAGTGAGAGAGCGGAGAGGGAACCTGGTCTGTCAGGGTGAGAGAGGTGAGAGGGGCCCGGGTCTGCCACAGTGGGAGAGGGGAGAGAGGCCCGGGTCTGTCACAGTGCGAGAGCGGAGAGGGAACCTGGTCTGTCACGGTGAGAGAGGGGAGGGGGGCTCGGGTCTGTCAGGGTGATAGAGGGGAGAGGGGCCCGGGTCTGTCAGGGTGAGAGAGGGGAGAGGTGCCCGGGTCTCTCACAGTGAGAGAGGGGAGAGGTGCCCGGGTCTGTCAGGGTGAGAGAGGGGAGAGGTGCCCGGGTCTCTCACAGTGGGAGAGGGGCCCAGTTCTGTCACAGTGAGAGAGGGGAGGGGGGCCCTGATCTGTCAGGGTGAGAGAGGGGTGAAATAATGAATAGATTTGCCTTTCTAATCTAGGCTATATTAACTTTAAAAACCCAGTAGCACATCTTTCAACACCAGTCTCCAACCATGACTGGAGAAAACTGAATTTAAGATGGCCACCACAAATCACCTGACATCCACTACCAATGAGTTTACAGCATATATCTCAAGGTAGAAACAAACAACCAATTACAATACTTCTTACTAACACAGAGAACAACCACCCCATTCACCAATCACAATACTTCTTATTAAACATAGGAAATAATCACCACAAGGGGAGAGTGGCCTGGGTCTGTCACAGTGAGAGAGGGGAGAGGGGCCCGGGTCTGTCACAGTGAGAGAGGGGAGAGGGACACGGGTCTGTCAGGGTGATAGAGGGAAGAGGGGCCCGGGTCTGTCACGGTGAGAGAGGGGAGGGGGGGCCCGGGTCTGTCACAGTGAGAGAGGGGAGAGGGGCGCGGGTCTGTCAGGGTGAGAGAGGGAAGAGGGGCCCGGGTCTGTCACGGTGAGAGAGGGGAGAGGGGCCTGGGTCTGTCACGGTGAGAGAGGGGAGAGGGGCCCGGGTCTGTCAGGGTGAGAGAGGGGAGAGGGGCCTGGGTCTGTCAGGGTGAGAGAGGGGAGAGGGGCCCGGGTCTGTCAGGGTGAGAGAGAGGAGAGGGGCCTGGGTCGGTCACAGTTAGAGAGGGGTGAGGGGCCAGGGTCTGTGAGGGTGAGAGAGGGGAGAGGGGCCCGGGTCTGTCAGGATGAGAGAGGGGAGAGGGGCCCGGGCCTGTCACAGTGAGAGAGAGGAGAGGGGCCCGGGCCTGTCAGGGTGAGAGAGGGGAGAGGGGCCCGGGTCTGTCAGGGTGAGAGAGGGGAGAGTGGCACGGGTCTGTCACGGTGAGAGAGGGGAGAGGGCCCCGGGTCTGTCACAGTGAGAGAGGGTAGATGGGTCGGGTCTGTCAGGGTGAGAGAGTGGAGAGGGGCCCGGGTCTGTCACAGTTAGAGAGGGGTGAGGGGCCCGGGTCTGTCAGGGTGAGAGAGGGGAGAGGGGCCCGTGTCCGTCATAGTGAGAGAGGGGAGAGGGGCCTGGGTCTGTCACAGTGAGTGAGGGGTGAGGGGACCGGGACTGTCATGGTGAGAGAGGGAAGAGGGGCCCGGGTCTGTCAGGGTGAGAGAGGGGAGAGGGGCCCGGGTCTGTCAAAGTGAGAGAGGCGAGAGGGTCCCGGGTCTGTCACGGTGGGAGAGGGTCCCGGGTCTGTCACCGTGAGAGATGGGAGAGGGACCCGGGTCTGTCACGGTGAGAGTGGGGAGGGGGGCCCGGGTCTGTCAGGGTGAGAGAGGGGAGAGGGGCCCGGGTCTGTCACAGTGAGAAAGGGGAGAGGGGCCCGGGTCTATCAGGGTGAGAGAGGGGAGAGGGGCCCGGGTCTGTGGGCTTAAAAATCAGTTCTACGGGAAACTTCAAACTGGCTGTGAATGAACTGAAAGAGAAAGCAAGAAGGGCTTTCTATGCCATCAAAAAATCAATCCAAATAGAAATCCCAATTAGCATTTGGCTCAAAATTTTCAAATCAGTAATTGAACCAATTGCACTCTATGGCAGTGAGGTATGGGGACCGCTAACTCAACAAGAATTTGCAAAATGGGACAAACACCCAATTGAGATCCTACATGCAGAATTCTGTAAAAGTATCCTCCGGACTCAAAGGAAAACAGTAAACAATGCATGCAGGGCGGAACTCGGCCAATATCCATTAATAATCACTATCCAAAAAAGAGCCACCAAATTTTGGAATCACCTACAAATGAGCAATCCCCAATGCTATCACTACGACGCCCTGAAATGCCAAGAGCTGACCATAAAGAAGAATACCCTCAGTCAACTAGTCCTGGGACTCAGTGAAGTAACTACTAACAATACTAACAATAACCAGCCCCAGGACAGTGACAGGGTAACACAAAGAATTCGACCCAACACAATCGTCGCTAAGCAAAAGGAAAAATATCTGACATATTGGGCAGAAACAACAAAAACCCAAAGCAAACTCAATTGCTACTTGGCCCTAAACAGACAATACAACATAGCTGATTACCTGACCATGGTAAAGGATAACAAACTGAGAAGAACCTTGACAAGGTACAGACTTAGCGAACATAGCCTAGCGATCGAAAAAGGCAGACACAGGCAGACCAGGCTGCCAAGAGAGGAAAGGATATGCTCGCACTGCTGTCAGGGAGTGGTGGAGACAGAGATGCACTTCCTCACAGCTTGTGGAAAATATCAGGGCATCAGGGAGAATTTCTACCAAAAATTCTCACAAATATGCCCTGATTTCAGAAATCTGAATGACAACCAAAAACTCCCATTCCTACTGGGAGAGGAGAGAAGCTGTGTAACACTGGCGGCACGCTATGTTGCAGCTTGCCATGAACAGAGAGCCAACCAGTAAACTAAGAAAAGAATATATATAAACGATGCGAGTGTATGTTTGTACACTCGGGGATATACCTGTTTATACACTGTATGAATGGAACTGCGTTTATGTGGTAAACCATAGATGTATTTTGATGCTTTGGCAACATAAGATGTAACTTGTCATGCCAATAAAGCGATTTGAATTGTGAATTGTGAATTGAGAGAGGGGAGAGGGGCCAGGGTCTGTCACAGTGGGAGAGGGGAGAGGGGACCGAGTCTGTCACAGTGAGAGAGGGGAGAGGGTCCCGGGTCTGTCAGGGTGAGAGAGGGGAGCGGGGCCTTTGCCTGTCAGGGTGAGGGAGGGGAGAGGGGCCCGGGTCTGTCAGGGTGAGAGGGGGGAGAAGGGCCCGGGTCTGTCACAGTGAGAGAGGGGAGAGGGAACCGGGTCTGTCAGGGTGAGAGAGGGGAGAGGGGCCCGGGTCTGTCACAGTGGGAGAGGGGAGAGAGGCCCGGGTCTGTCACAGTGAGAGAGCGGAGAGGGAACCGGGTCTGTCAGGGTGAGAGAGGGGAGAGGGGCCCGGGTCTGTCACAGTGGGAGAGGGGAGAGAGGCCCGGGTTTTTCACAGTGAGAGAGCGGAGAGGGAACCGCGTCTGTCACGGTGAGAGAGGGGAGGGGGGCCCGGGTCTGTCAGGGTGATAGAGGGGAGAGGGGCCTGGGTCTGTCAGGGTGAGAGACGGGAGAGGGGCCCTCGTCTCTCACAGTGGGAGAGGGGCCCGGGTATGTCACAGTGAGAGAGAGGAGGGGGGCCCTGATCTGTCAGGGTGAGAGAGGGGAGAGGGGCCCGAGTCTCTCACAGTGAGAGAGAGGAGAGGGGCCCGGGTCTGTCACAGTGAGAGAGGGGAGAGGGACCCGGGTCTGTCAGGGTGAGAGAGGGGAGAGGGGCCCGGGTCTCTCACAGTGAGAGAGTGGAGAGGGGCCCGGGTCTGTCACAGTGAGAGAGGGGAGAGGGACCCGGGTCTGTCAAGGTGAGAGAGGGGAGAGGGGCTCGGGTCTGTCACGGTGAGAGAGGGGAGGGGAGCCCGGGTCTGTCAAAGTGAGAGGGGGAGAGGGGCCCGGGTCTGTCACAGTGAGAGAGGGGAGAGGGTCCCGGGTCTGTCACAGTGAGAGAGGGGAGAGGGGCCCGGGTCTGTCAGGGTGAGAGAGGGAAGAGGGGCCCGGGTCTGTCACAGTGAGTGAGGGGTGAGGGGACCGGGACTGTCATGGTGAGAGAGGGAAGAGGGGCCCGGGTCTGTCAGGGTGAGAGAGGGGAGAGGGTCCCGGGTCTGTCACAGTGAGAGATGGGAGAGGGACCCGGGTCTGTCACGGTGAGAGGGGGGAGGGGGGCCCGGGTCTGTCAGGGTGAGAGAGGGGAGAGGGGCCCGGGTCTGTCACAGTGAGAAAGGGGAGAGGGGCCCGGGTCTATCAGGGTGAGAGAGGGGAGAGGGGCCCGGGTCTGTCAGGGTGAGAGAGGGGAGAGGGGCCTGGGTCTGTCAGGGTGAGAGAGGGGAGAGGGGCCAGGGTCTGTCATCGTGGGAGAGGGGAGAGGGGACCGAGACTGTCACAGTGAGAGAGGGGAGAGGGGAGAGGATCCCGGGTCTGTCAGGGTGAGAGAGGGGAGCGGGGCCTTTGCCTGTCAGGGTGAGGGAGGGGAGAGGGGCCCGGGTCTGTCACAGTGGGAGAGGGGCCCGGGTATGTCACAGTGAGAGAGAGGAGGGGGGCCCTGATCTGTCAGGGTGAGAGAGGGGAGAGGGGCCCGGGTCTCTCACAGTGAGAGAGAGGAGAGGGGCCCGGGTCTGTCACAGTGAGAGAGGGGAGAGGGACCCGGGTCTGTCAGGGTGAGAGATGGGAGAGGGGCCCGGGTCTCTCACAGTGAGAGAGTGGAGAGGGGCCCGGGTCTGTCACAGTGAGAGAGGGGAGAGTGGCACGGGTCTGTCTCGGTGAGAGAGGGGAGAGGGCCCCGGGTCTGTCACAGTGAGAGAGGGTAGAGGGGTCGGGTCTGTCAGGGTGAGAGAGTGGAGAGGGGCCTGGGTCTGTCACAGTTAGAGAGGGGTGAGGGGCCCGGGTCTGTCAGGGTGAGAGAGGGGAGAGGGGCCTGGGTCTGTCACAGTGAGTGAGGGGTGAAGGGACCGGGACTGTCATGGTGAGAGAGGGAAGAGGGGCCCGGGTCTGTCAGGGTGAGAGAGGGGAGAGGGTCCCGGGTCTGTCACAGTGAGAGATGGGAGAGGGACCCGGGTCTGTCACGGTGAGAGGGGGGAGGGGGGCCCGGGTCTGTCAGGGTGAGAGAGGGGAGAGGGGCCCGGGTCTGTCACAGTGAGAAAGGGGAGAGGGGCCCGGGTCTATCAGGGTGAGAGAGGGGAGAGGGGCCCGGGTCTGTCAGGGTGAGAGAGGGGAGAGGGGCCTGGGTCTGTCAGGGTGAGAGAGGGGAGAGGGGCCAGGGTCTGTCATCGTGGGAGAGGGGAGAGGGGACCGAGACTGTCACAGTGAGAGAGGGGAGAGGGGAGAGGATCCCGGGTCTGTCAGGGTGAGAGAGGGGAGCGGGGCCTTTGCCTGTCAGGGTGAGGGAGGGGAGAGGGACCCGGGTCTGTCACAGTGAGAGAGGGGAGAGGGAACCGGGTCTGTCAGGGTGAGAGAGGGGAGAGGGGCCCGGGTCTGTCACAGTGGGAGAGGGGAGAGAGGCCCGGGTCTGTCACAGTGAGAGAGCGGAGAGGGAACCGGGTCTGTCAGGGTGAGAGAGGGGAGAGGGGCCCGGGTCTGTCACAGTGGGAGAGGGGAGAGAGGCCCGGGTTTTTCACAGTGAGAGAGCGGAGAGGGAACCGCGTCTGTCACGGTGAGAGAGGGGAGGGGGGCCCGGGTCTGTCAGGGTGATAGAGGGGAGAGGGGCCTGGGTCTGTCAGGGTGAGAGAGGGGAGAGGGGCCCTCGTCTCTCACAGTGGGAGAGGGGCCCGGGTCTGTCACAGTGAGAGAGAGGAGGGGGGCCCTGATCTGTCAGGGTGAGAGAGGGGAGAGGGGCCCGGGTCTCTCACAGTGAGAGAGTGGAGAGGGGCCCGGGTCTGTCACAGTGAGAGAGGGGAGAGGGACCCGGGTCTGTCAGGGTGAGAGAGGGGAGAGGGGCTCGGGTCTCTCACAGTGAGAGAGTGGAGAGGGGCCCGGGTCTGTCACAGTGAGAGAGGGGAGAGGGGCCCGGGTCTGTCACAGTGAGAGAGGGGAGAGGGGCTCGGGTCTGTCACGGTGAGAGAGGGGAGGGGAGCCCGGGTCTGTCAAAGTGAGAGGGGGAGAGGGGCCCGGGTCTGTCACAGTGAGAGAGGGGAGAGGGTCCCGGGTCTGTCACAGTGAGAGAGGGGAGAGGGGCCCGGGTCTGTCAGGGTGAGAGAGGGGAGAGGTGCCCGGGTCTCTCACAGTGAGAGAGGGGAGAGGGGCCCGGGTCTGTCAGGGTGAGAGAGGGGAGAGGTGCCCGGGTCTCTCACAGTGGGAGAGGGGCCCAGTTCTGTCACAGTGAGAGAGGGGAGGGGGGCCCTGATCTGTCAGGGTGAGAGAGGGGTGAAATAATGAATAGATTTGCCTTTCTAATCTAGGCTATATTAACTTTAAAAACCCAGTAGCACATCTTTCAACACCAGTCTCCAACCATGACTGGAGAAAACTGAATTTAAGATGGCCACCACAAATCACCTGACATCCACTACCAATGAGTTTACAGCATATATCTCAAGGTAGAAACAAACAACAAATTATAATACTTCTTACTAACACAGAGAACAACCCCCCCATTCACCAATCACAATACTTCTTATTAAACATAGGAAATAATCACCACAAGGGGAGAGTGGCCTGGGTCTGTCACAGTGAGAGAGGGGAGAGGGGCCCGGGTCTGTCACAGTGAGAGAGGGGAGAGGGACACGGGTCTGTCAGGGTGATAGAGGGAAGAGGGGCCCGGGTCTGTCACGGTGAGAGAGGGGAGGGGGGCCCGGGTCTGTCACAGTGAGAGAGGGGAGAGGGGCGCGGGTCTGTCAGGGTGAGAGAGGGAAGAGGGGCCCGGGTCTGTCACGGTGAGAGAGGGGAGAGGGGCCTGGGTCTGTCACGGTGAGAGAGGGGAGAGGGGCCCGGGTCTGTCAGGGTGAGAGAGGGGAGAGGGGCCTGGGTCTGTCAGGGTGAGAGAGGGGAGAGGGGCCCAGGTCTGTCAGGGTGAGAGAGAGGAGAGGGGCCTGGGTCGGTCACAGTTAGAGAGGGGTGAGGGGCCCGGGTCTGTGAGGGTGAGAGAGGGGAGAGGGGCCCGGGTCTGTCAGGGTGAGAGAGGGGAGAGGGGCCCGGGCCTGTCACAGTGAGAGAGAGGAGAGGGGCCCGGGCCTGTCAGGGTGAGAGAGGGGAGAGGGGCCCGGGTCTGTCACAGTGAGAAAGGGGAGAGGGGCCTGGGTCTGTCAGAGTGAGAGAGGGGAGAGGGGCCAGGGTCTGTCACAGTGGGAGAGGGGAGAGGGGACCGAGTCTGTCACAGTGAGAGAGGGGAGAGGATCCCGGGTCTGTCAGGGTGAGAGGGGGGAGAAGGGCCCGGGTCTGTCACAGTGAGAGAGGGGAGAGGGAACCGGGTCTGTCAGGGTGAGAGAGGGGAGAGGGGCCCGGGTCTGTCACAGTGGGAGAGGGGAGAGAGGCCCGGGTCTGTCACAGTGAGAGAGCGGAGAGGGAACCGGGTCTGTCAGGGTGAGAGAGGGGAGAGGGGCCCGGGTCTGTCACAGTGGGAGAGGGGAGAGAGGCCCGGGTTTTTCACAGTGAGAGAGCGGAGAGGGAACCGCGTCTGTCACGGTGAGAGAGGGGAGGGGGGCCCGGGTCTGTCAGGGTGATAGAGGGGAGAGGGGCCCGGGTCTGTCAGGGTGAGAGAGGGGAGAGGGGCCTGGGTCTGTCAGGGTGAGAGAGGGGAGAGGGGCCCTCGTCTCTCACAGTGGGAGAGGGGCCCGGGTATGTCACAGTGAGAGAGAGGAGGGGGGCCCTGATCTGTCAGGGTGAGAGAGGGGAGAGGGGCCCGGGTCTCTCACAGTGAGAGAGTGGAGAGGGGCCCGGGTCTGTCACAGTGAGAGAGGGGAGAGGGACCCGGGTCTGTCAGGGTGAGAGAGGGGAGAGGGGCCCGGGTCTCTCACAGTGAGAGAGTGGAGAGGGGCCCGGGTCTGTCACAGTGAGAGACAGCCAGACAGCCAGACAGAGTGAATACACACGCTGAAGATGGGCTGCTGAATTTTTAGTGTTTTTAGTGTTTAAAGTGGGGAAAAAAAAGGTTCATTTCAAGTTTAAAAAGGTTTTAAAGTTAAATTTAGTTCTAGTTAAGTTAGTTTAGTTTGTTTAGTTAAGTTTAAGTTTAGTTTAGTCTAGATTAAGTAAGGAAGGAAAAGACCACCAAAGGAAAAAAAACCAGAGGAAACTAGAAAAAAAAAAGCCAAAGAATAAAAAAGAAATAAGGGAAAAAAACAAACAAACGGGGCCACAGCAGCAGCAGAAGCAAGGTGACTCGGCCGCATCGGGAACCGAGGCGCGAAGGCCGCACGGAGACGCAGCGGCAGCCGGAGCGAGGAGACTCGGGGAGGCCGCTTCGGGAAACGAGGCGAATCGGGGAGGCCGCACGGAGACGCAGCGGCAGCCGGAACGAGGTGACTCGGGGAGCCCGAGCGGCGAACGAGACACGGCCCGATCGGCGGCCGCAGTCCAGCACCCGAGCGACGACCGCAGTCCAGCACCCGAGCGACGGCCGCAGTCCAGCACCCGAGCGACGACCGCAGTCCAGCACCCGAACGGCGAACGAGGCACAGCCCGAGCGGCGGCTGGGCTAGAAAGCCCGGGAAAGGCCCGAGGAGCCAGGCCCAGAGACCTCTGAGGAGAAGGGGAGCAACCAGAAGGCTTCCAGAAGCAAACCAAGACTGTGAGTATAGGGCCCAGGGAGGGAGACTGAAGCCAGGGAAAGGCCCGAGGAGCCAGGCCGAGACAGAGGCACAGAGGCCTCTGAGGGGGAGGGGAACAGCCCGAAGGCACCGGGAAACAGCGGCTCACAGACCCAGACCTGAGAAGGGTGAACCCAGAAGCCGAGGCCCAGGGACCACGGGGTCGGAGAGGGGGACCGGGAAAGTTCGCGAACAGGGAGAGGGAAACACCAAACCCGGGGCCCCAGAAAAGCTTATTCTAAGATCAACAATACTTTACCAAAAATGAGCGAATCAGAAGATCCACAACAGCCCCGCTTCCAGATTCCCCCCAACACCGCAAAAAAAGCTATAAAAGCGATCAAGCATGAGCAGATGAGAGAAAAACCAGAAACACTTTTTGCTGACTGTTACAACAATGGGACAAAAAGTAACCTCATTTTCTACTCAGATCAGCCAGTGGCTTGGATCACAGCAATAAAATCACACTATACCAATGTTAAGCTAGAAAATACCGCAAATGGGTCCATAATGAAAATTAACACACCAGGAGACAGTTCAACTACGACGGTCAACGCGTACAATACCGGGACAATATTAGTGCAAGGCAACCTCGACAAATTTGCAACGGCCTTCAGGACACTGAAAAAATTAACTAAGGGGGGAAGGAACAGCCCCAGAGTGGCCCGCACTCCCCCCAACATTGACAACTTACCAGGAGAAAATCTGCCTGGTCAGGAGGTGAACGAGCCACACAGTTCAAACCAGACACTAACCCCGGGGAACCACAGCCACACGATACAACTGACAAACCCCAGCATAACTACCAGGGAGGAAGCCACACATAGTCCCCCTACCATTCCCAGCTCACCAAGAGAAGAGCAGCATAGCCAGGAAGTGAGTGAGCCCTCCAGGGCCGACCAGCCTAGCCAGGAAGTGAGTGAGCCTACCAGGGCCGACCAGACACATACCCCGGGATCACACAGCCAGATACAACCAAAAGATAAATTTAATCAATTAGAGATAGAGATGGTTAAACTTAGAGAGGACTTCCTCAAAATGAATGACAATCAAAATCAGGAGAGGGAGAGACACAAGAGAGAGCTGAAGCTACTTGAGAACCAGGTGAATCTACTTAGGAATCAGGTGAAAGAGCTGCAGGAAAAAGAAGAGAGCCATAGAGGAGAGAAAACACCATTAGACCAGCAACCAGAGGCTAGAGATAAGACAAGACAGAGCCGGACGGAACGGCTGCACTCCCACACGGAACAAAAGCAACAGACACACAATACAAGGGGTGCCACACAGACCGACCAGCATACTGATTCGCAATCTTCCCCCACCACCGTGGAACCACAAGCGGGCCGCTCACAAGAGGTACGCACACACCAGACACCCCAGCCCAGCACACACACTATGAGTCCAAGCGAAAGCCACCAGACAGTAAACACAAACAAGGCTGACGTCGTAATACTCATAGACTCAAATGGGAAATTTCTATGGGAGAAAAAGCTATTCCCTAGAAGTAAAGTAGAAAAGATCTGGTGCCCAACAACAAACAGAGCCATGGGATGGCTGACCAAAGCCAGATTAGGCTCCCCCCAACACATAATAATACACACGGGCACAAATGACCTAAAGACCCAACAGAAAGAAGTAGCAACATCGCTCAGAGCAATGATTAGGAAAGCAAGCAGTACATTTCCAAACACTAGAATCACTGTTTCCACAATATTGCCGAGAACAGACTTCAACAACAACACAATTCATGAGATAAATGCCAGCATAGCAAGAGACTGCGAATCAAACCACAACGTACACCTGGCCCAACACCCCACCCTCGATGAGGAATGTCTTTACGGCCACGTCCACATCCAAAGGCAAAGAATATCGATCCTTGCTAAAGCCCTGAAGGACGTCGCTTTTAACCGGGTCCATACCCAGACTCCAAGAGGACTCCCCCCCGACCACCAGAGATCAGCGGGGTACATATCAGGAACACTACAAGGACCACCAACACACCAACCGAGACCAGAGAGGATCCCCATGCAAAACAACAATGTCAGACCTGCACCACTCCTGTCCCACAGGGGAATAGGACTGCTCCCAGCCAGACAGAGGGAGAGATGCACAGGACGTACGCAATACCTCAGACAGAAACAATCCATTAAGAGACAATAAGCAGATGTGCAGCAGCATCTACTTCCGCCTTATGGATCAAGGACTAATTAATAGAAAGAACTGTAACCAAATTGTATTAACTTTTGTAGACAACTGATGTGATCTTTTTTTTCCCACACTTAGACACGACAAACACGTACCACTCTTTAACCTATCATAGTAAAAGATCAAACTTAACATGAAATCCTTATATATTTCGACCTGGAATATCCAAGGTCTACGCTCTTCACTGCGAGAAGTGAAAAGTAGGACCCCAGAGTTCATAGATGAAACTAAAGACCTAGATATTATCATTTTACAGGAAACTTGGTATAAAGGAAAAGGACACACTGGCTGTCCCCAAGGGTACACTGAGCTGGTGGTGCCCTCCAATAAATTACCAAGTGTAACCCAAGGCAGAGACTCCGGAGGCATACTGATCTGGTTTAAAACAGAACTTAAGAATTACATCAAATTTATAAAAAAGGGCGAAAACCATATGTGGCTCAAACTTGAGAGGGAGATTATCTCAAACACCCAAGATGTTTACATTTGCGCACTTTATATCCCTCCAATCGATTCCCCGTACTTTAAAGAGGACACCTTCTCCAACATGGAGGGGGAAATTATCCAATACCAGGCCCAGGGGAACGTGTTGATCTGTGGGGACCTCAATTCAAGAACGGGCGAAGAACCAGACTTCACCAATAATCAGGGAAACAATTACGTATTCGGGAATAACCACTTTGACATCCCTTCCCTTCCATACAGGCATAACTGCGACAAGCAGTCAAATACCAATGGAAAACAGCTACTACAGCTCTGTCGAAACCTGGGTCTGTACATTGTCAATGGTAGGTTCATAGGAGACCTCCTAGGAAGATCGACCTATTGCTCACCTCTTGGCTGCAGCACAGTAGACTATATGATTACAGACTTAGACCCATCCTCTTTCAGAGCATTCACAGTCAAACCACAAACAACACTGTCAGATCACAGTCAAATTACTATGTTCCTCAAAAAGACAGAAACAAACAACATAGAAACACAACCCAGTAAACTGTACAACACCAAAAAATCGTACAGATGGGCCAAAAACGACACGGAAAAATACCAGAAAACAATTAGCAATGCATCAACTCAAGCTCTCTTAGACACCTTTCTGGATAACATATACACTCACAATAAAGAAGGCGTAAACCGGGCAGTTAGTAAACTAAACAATATTTTTGATAATTTGGCAACAAATGCAAACTTGAAAGCTCGCAAGAACAAACCCAAAACAAAAAACTATGAAAAATGGTTTGACCGAGATTGCCATAACATGAGGAAAAAACTTAGAAAAATATCAAACCAAAAACACAGACATCCAGAAAACGAGGAACTACGCCTTACTTATTGTCAGACACTAACACAATACAGAAACACACTCAGAACCAAAAAAGAGCAATATATTAAGAATACACTCAGCTCCATGGAGGAATCCATTGATTCCAATTGTTTCTGGGAAAACTTGAAAACACTACACAAAAAACAACACGACGATTTGGCCATTCAAAATGGGGACACATGGGTAAACCACTTTGAAAAATTATACCAGAAAAAAACACTAAGACCAGAGCAACACCAAATATGCAAAAAACTGGAAAAGCTAGAAATGGCCATAAAAGATAACCAAAACCCGCTGGACGCCATAATAACAGAAAAAGAACTTCTTGAAAAACTCAAGGACCTGCGACCAGGAAAAGCCTGCGGGACAGACGGCATACTAAACGAGATGATTAAACACACAGACAACAAAATGAAACTGGCTATCCTAAAACTCTTCAACTTGGTTCTGAGTGTCGGTTATTTCCCTGATATCTGGAACAAAGGACTCATAACGCCCATATACAAAAGTGGGGACAAAATCGACCCAAACAACTATCGAGGCATCTGTGTAAACAGTAACCTGGGGAAGGTATTCTGTAGCATCATAAACAAAAGACTTATAAACTTCCTTGAGGAGCACAATGTCTTGAGTAAAAGCCAAATTGGATTCCTGCCAAACTATAGAACATCCGATCATATCTTCACCCTACAGACCCTAATTGACAAACACGTTCACAATAACAAAAGCAAAATCTACGCATGCTTTGTAGATTTCCAGAAGGCTTTCGACTCCATCTGGCATGACGGTTTATTCCTGAAACTTATCGAAAGTGGGGTAGGAGGGAAAACATATGATGTAATTAAATCAATGTATACAAACAACAAATGTGCAGTTAAAATTGGAGACAAACAAACAAAATACTTCCCACAGGGGCGGGGGGTGACGCAGGGCTCGCCAATCTCACCGACACTCTTTAATATTTACATAAATGGATTGGCAAAACTACTTGAACAATCTACAGCACCCGGCCTCACCCTATATGAATCCAAGGTTAAATTCCTCCTCTATGCAGACGACCTGGTTCTGCTGTCACCTACTAAAGAGGGGCTACAGCAAAACCTGGACCTGCTAGAGTCGTACTGCCAGACTTGGGCCCTGACAATAAATCCCCAAAAAACCAAAGTCCTTGTGTTCCAGCAAAGATCCAAACATCAGGGACCCAAAATAAATTTCACAGTAGGAACAACCAAAATTGAACAAACCACTAACTACACATACTTGGGCTTAAAAATCAGTTCTACGGGAAACTTCAAACTGGCTGTGAATGAACTGAAAGAGAAAGCAAGAAGGGCTTTCTATGCCATCAAAAAATCAATCCAAATAGAAATCCCAATTAGCATTTGGCTCAAAATTTTCAAATCAGTAATTGAACCAATTGCACTCTATGGCAGTGAGGTATGGGGACCGCTAACTCAACAAGAATTTGCAAAATGGGACAAACACCCAATTGAGATCCTACATGCAGAATTCTGTAAAAGTATCCTCCGGACTCAAAGGAAAACAGTAAACAATGCATGCAGGGCGGAACTAGGCCAATATCCATTAATAATCACTATCCAAAAAAGAGCCACCAAATTTTGGAATCACCTACAAATGAGCAACCCCCAATGCTATCAGTACGACGCCCTGAAATGCCAAGAGCTGACCATAAAGAAGAATACCCTCAGTCAACTAGTCCTGGGACTCAGTGAAGTAACTACTAACAATACTAACAATAACCAGCCCCAGGACAGTGACAGGGTAACACAAAGAATTCGACCCAACACAATCGTCGCTAAGCAAAAGGAAAAATATCTGACATATTGGGCAGAAACAACAAAAACCCAAAGCAAACTCAATTGCTACTTGGCCCTAAACAGACAATACAACATAGCTGATTACCTGACCATGGTAAAAGATAACAAACTGAGAAGAACCTTGACAAGGTACAGACTTAGCGAACATAGCCTAGCGATCGAAAAAGGCAGACACAGGCAGACCAGGCTGCCAAGAGAGGACAGGATATGCTCTCACTGCAGTCAGGGAGTGGTGGAGACAGAGATGCACTTCCTCACAGCTTGTGGAAAATATCAGGGCATCAGGGAGAATTTCTACCAAAAATTCTCACAAATATGCCCTGATTTCAGAAATCTGAATGACAACCAAAAACTCCCATTCCTACTGGGAGAGGAGAGAAGCTGTATAACACTGGCGGCGCACTATGTTACAGCTTGCCATGAACAGAGGGACAACCAGTAAACTAAGAAAAAAATATATATAAACAATGCGAATGTATATTTATACACTCAGGGATATACCTGTTTATACACTGTATGAATAGAACTGCGTTTATGTGCTAAACCATAAATGTCTTTTGATGCTTTGGCAACATAAGATGTAACTTATCATGCCAATAAAGCGATTTAAATTGTAAAAATTGTAAATTGAGAGAGGGGAGAGGGACCCGGGTCTGTCAGGGTGAGAGAGGGGAGAGGGGCTCGGGTCTGTCACGGTGAGAGAGGGGAGGGGAGCCCGGGTCTGTCAAAGTGAGAGGGGGAGAGGGGCCCGGGTCTGTCACAGTGAGAGAGGGGAGATGGTCCCGGGTCTGTCACAGTGAGAGAGGGGAGAGGGGCCCGGGTCTGTCAGGGTGAGAGAGGGAAGAGGGGCCCGGGTCTGTCACAGTGACAGAGGGGAGAGGGTCCCGGGTCTGTCACAGTGAGAGAGGGGAGAGGGGCCCGGGCCTGTCAGGGTGAGAGAGGGGAGAGGGGCCCGGGTCTGTCAGGGTGAGAGAGGGGAGAGGGGCCCGGGTCTGCCACAGTGAGAGAGGGGAGAGGGGCTCGGGTCTGTCAGGGTGATAGAGGGAAGAGGGGCCCAGGTCTGTCACAGTGTGAGAGGGGAGAGGGGCCCGGGTCTGTCACAGTGAGAGAGGGGAGAGGGGACGGGTCTGTCAGGGTGATAGAGGGAAGAGGGGCCCAGGTCTGTCACAGTGTGAGAGGGGAGAGGGGCCCGGGTCTGTCACAGTGAGAGAGGGGATAGGGGCCCGGGTCTGTCAGTGAGAGAGGGGAGAGGTGCCCGGGTCTGTGAGGGTGAGAGAGGGGAGAGGGACCCGGGTCTGTCACGGTAAGAGAGGGGAGAGGGGCCCGGGTCTCTCACAGTGGGAGAGGGGCCCGGGTCTGTCACAGTGAGAGAGGGGAGGGGGGCCCGGGTCTGTCACAGTGAGAGAGGGGAGAGGGGCGCGGGTCTGTCAGGGTGAGAGAGGGAAGAGGGGCCCGGGTCTGTCAGGGTGAGAGAGAGGAGAGGGGCCTGGGTCGGTCACAGTTAGAGAGGGGTGAGGGGCCCGGGTCTGTGAGGGTGCGAGAGGGGAGAGGGGCCCGGGTCTGTCAGGGTGATAGAGAGGAGAGGGGCCCGGGCCTGTCAGGGTGAGAGAGGGGAGAGGGGCCCGGGTCTGTCAGGGTGAGAGAGGGGAGAGTGGCACGGGTCTGTCTCGGTGAGAGAGGGGAGAGGGCCCCGGGTCTGTCACAGTGAGAGAGGGTAGAGGGGTCGGGTCTGTCAGGGTGAGAGAGTGGAGAGGGGCCCGGGTCTGTCACAGTTAGAGAGGGGTGAGGGGCCCGGGTCTGTCACGGTGAGAGGGGGGAGGGGGGCCCGGGTCTGTCAGGGTGAGTGAGGGGTGAGGGGACCGGGACTGTCATGGTGAGAGAGGGAAGAGGGGCCCGGGTCTGTCAGGGTGAGAGAGGGGAGAGGGTCCCGGGTCTGTCACAGTGAGAGATGGGAGAGGGACCCGGGTCTGTCACGGTGAGAGGGGGGAGGGGGGCCCGGGTCTGTCAGGGTGAGAGAGGGGAGAGGGGCCCGGGTCTGTCACAGTGAGAAAGGGGAGAGGGGCCCGGGTCTATCAGGGTGAGAGAGGGGAGAGGGGCCCGGGTCTGTCAGGGTGAGAGAGGGGAGAGGGGCCTGGGTCTGTCAGGGTGAGAGAGGGGAGAGGGGCCAGGGTCTGTCATAGTGGGAGAGGGGAGAGGGGACCGAGTCTGTCACAGTGAGAGAGGGGAGAGGATCCCGGGTCTGTCAGGGTGAGAGAGGGGAGCGGGGCCTTTGCCTGTCAGGGTGAGGGAGGGGAGAGGGGCCCGGGTCTGTCACAGTGAGAGAGGGGAGAGGGAACCGGGTCTGTCAGGGTGAGAGAGGGGAGAGGGGTCCGGGTCTGTCACAGTGGGAGAGGGGAGAGAGGCCCGGGTCTGTCACAGTGAGAGAGCGGAGAGGGAACCGGGTCTGTCAGGGTGAGAGAGGGGAGAGGGGCCCGGGTCTGTCACAGTGGGAGAGGGGAGAGAGGCCCGGGTTTTTCACAGTGAGAGAGCGGAGAGGGAACCGCGTCTGTCACGGTGAGAGAGGGGAGGGGGGCCCGGGTCTGTCAGGGTGATAGAGGGGAGAGGGGCCTGGGTCTGTCAGGGTGAGAGAGGGGAGAGGGGCCCTCGTCTCTCACAGTGGGAGAGGGGCCCGGGTATGTCACAGTGAGAGAGAGGAGGGGGGCCCTGATCTGTCAGGGTGAGAGAGGGGAGAGGGGCCCGGGTCTCTCACAGTGAGAGAGTGGAGAGGGGCCCGGGTCGGTCACAGTGAGAGAGGGGAGAGGGACCCGGGTCTGTCAGGGTGAGAGAGGGGAGAGGGGCTCGGGTCTCTCACAGTGAGAGAGTGGAGAGGGGCCCGGGTCTGTCACAGTGAGAGAGGGGAGAGGGACCCGGGTCTGTCAGGGTGAGAGAGGGGAGAGGGGCTCGGGTCTGTCACGGTGAGAGAGGGGAGGGGAGCCCGGGTCTGTCAAAGTGAGAGGGGGAGAGGGGCCTGGGTCTGTCACAGTGACAGAGGGGAGAGGGGCCCGGGCCTGTCAGGGTGAGAGAGGGGAGAGGGGCCCGGGTCTGTCAGGGTGAGAGAGGGGAGAGGGGCCCGGGTCTGCCACATTGAGAGAGGGGAGAGTGGCCCGGGTCTGCCACAGTGAGAGAGGGGAGAGGGGCCCGGGTCTGTCAGGGTGATAGAGGGAAGAGGGGCCCAGGTCTGTCACAGTGTGAGAGGGGAGAGGGGCCCGGGTCTGTCACAGTGAGAGAGGGGAGAGGGGCCCGGGTCTGTCACAGTGAGAGAGGGGAGAGGGGCCCGGGTCTGTCAGTGAGAGAGGGGAGAGGGGCCCGGGTCTGTCACAGTGAGAGAGGGGAGAGGGGCCCGGGTCTGTGAGGGTGAGAGAGGGGAGAGGGACCCGGGTCTGTCACGGTGAGAGAGGGGAGAGGGGCCCGGGTCTCTCACAGTGGGAGAGGGGCCCGGGTCTGTCACAGTCAGAGAGGGGAGGGGGGCCCGGGTCTGTCAGGGTGAGAGAGGGGAGGGGGGCCCGGGTCTGTCACAGTGAGAGAGGGGAGAGGGGCCCGGGTCTCTCACAGTGGGAGATGGGAGAGGGACCCGGGTCTCTCACAGTGGGAGAGGGGCCCGGGACTGTCAGGGTGAGAGAGGGGAGAGGGGCCCGTGTCTGTCACAGTGAGTGAGGGGAGAGGGTCCCGGGTCTGTGAGGGTGAGAGAGGGGAGAGGGGCCCGGGTCTGTCAGGGTGAGAGACGGGAGAGGGGCCCGGGTCTGTCAAAGTGAGAAAGGGGAGAGGGGCCCGGGTCTGTCACAGTGAGAGAGGGGAGAGGGGCCCGGGTCTGTCAGGGTGAGAGAGGGAAGAGGGACCTGGGTCTGTCACAGTGAGATAGGGGAGAGGTCCCGGGTGTGTCAGGGTGAGAGAGGGGAGAGGGGCCTTTGCCTGTCAGGGTGAGGGAGGGGAGAGGGGCCCGGGTCTGTCAGGGTGATAGAGGGGAGAGGGGCCCGGGTCTGTCAGGGTGAGAGAGGGGAGAGGGGCCCGGGTCTGTCAGGGTGATAGAGGGGAGAGGGGCCTGGGTCTGTCAGGGTGAGAGAGGGGAGAGGGGCCCGGGTCTGTCAGGGTGAGAGAGGGGAGAGGGGCCTGTGTCTGTCAGAGTGAGAGAGGGGAGAGGGGCCCGTGTCTGTCACAGTGGGAGAGGGGAGAGGGGCCCGGGTCTGCCACAGTGAGATAGGGGAGAGGCTCCCGGGTCTGTCAGGGTGAGAGAGGGGAGAGGGGCCTTTGCCTGTCAGGGTGAGGGAGGGGAGAGGGGCCCGGGTCTGTCAGGGTGATAGAGGGGAGAGGGGCCCGGGTCTGTTACAGTGAGAGAGCGGAGAGGGAACCGGGTCTGTCACGGTGAGAGAGGGGAGGGGGGGCCGGGTCTGTCAGGGTGATAGAGGGGAGAGGGGCCCGGGTCTGTCAGGGTGAGAGAGGGAAGAGGGGCCCGGGTCTGTCACGGTGAGAGAGGGGAGGGGGGCCCGGGTCTGTCACAGTGAAGGAGGGGAGAGGGGCCCGTGTCTGTCACAGTGAGAGAGGGGAGAGGGGCCCGGGACTGTCAGGGTGAGAGAGTGGAGAGGGGCCCGGGTCTGTGAGGGTGAGAGAGGGGAGAGGGACCCGGGTCTGTCACGGTGGGAGAGGGGAGAGGGGCCCGGGTCTCGCACAGTGGGAGAGGGGCCCGGGTCTGTCACAGTCAGAGAGGGGAGGGGGGCCCGGGTCTGTCAGGGTGAGAGAGGGGAGGGGGGCCCGGGTCTGTCACAGTGAGAGAGGGGAGAGGGGCCCGGGTCTGTCAGTGAGAGAGGGGAGAGGGGCCCGGGTCTGTCACAGTGAGAGAGGGGAGAGGGGCCCGTGTCTGTGAGGGTGAGAGAGGGGAGAGGGACCCGGGTCTGTCACGGTGAGAGAGGGGAGAGGGGCCCGGGTCTCTCACAGTGGGAGAGGGGCCCGGGTCTGTCACAGTCAGAGAGGGGAGGGGGGCCCGGGTCTGTCAGGGTGAGAGCGGGGAGGGGGGCCCGGGTCTGTCACAGTGACAGTCTGTCCCTCCAATCGATTCCCCGTACTTTAAAGAGGACACCTTCTCCAACATGGAGGGGGAAATTATCCAATACCAGGCCCAGGGGAACGTGTTGATCTGTGGGGACCTCAATTCAAGAACGGGCGAAGAACCAGACTTCACCAATAATCAGGGAAACAATTACATTTTCGGGAATAACCACTTTGACATCCCTTCCCTTCCATACAGGCATAACTGCGACAAGCAGTCAAATACCAACGGAAAACAGCTACTACAGCTCTGTCGAAACCTGGGTCTGTACATTGTCAATGGTAGGTTCATAGGAGACCTCCTAGGAAGATCGACCTATTGCTCACCTCTTGGCTGCAGCACAGTAGACTATATGATTACAGACTTAGACCCATCCTCTTTCAGAGCATTCACAGTCAAACCACAAACAACACTGTCAGATCACAGTCAAATTACTATGTTCCTCAAAAAGACAGAAACAAACATAGAAACACAACCCAGTAAACTGTACAACACCAAAAAATCGTACAGGTGGGCCAAAAACGACACGGAAAAATACCAGAAAACAATTAGCAATGCATCAACTCAAGCTCTCTTAGACACCTTTCTGGATAACATATACACTCACAATAAAGAAGGCGTAAACCGGGCAGTTAGTAAACTAAACAATATTTTTGATAATTTGGCAACAAATGCAAACTTGAAAGCTCGCAAGAACAAACCCAAAACAAAAAACTATGAAAAATGGTTTGACCGAGATTGCCATAACATGAGGAAAAAACTTAGAAAAATATCAAACCAAAAACACAGACATCCAGAAAACGAGGAACTACGCCTTACTTATTGTCAGACACTAACACAATACAGAAACACACTCAGAACCAAAAAAGAGCAATATATTAAGAATACACTCAGCTCCATGGAGGAATCCATTGATTCCAATTGTTTCTGGGAAAACTTGAAAACACTACACAAAAAACAACACGACGATTTGGCCATTCAAAATGGGGACACATGGGTAAACCACTTTGAAAAATTATACCAGAAAAACACACTAAGACCAGAGCAACACCAAATATGCAAAAAACTGGAAAAGCTAGAAATGGCCATAAAAGATAACCAAAACCCGCTGGACGCCATAATAACAGAAAAAGAACTTCTTGAAAAACTCAAGGACCTGCGACCAGGAAAAGCCTGCGGGACAGACGGCATACTAAACGAGATGATTAAACACACAGACAACAAAATGAAACTGGCTATCCTAAAACTCTTCAACTTGGTTCTGAGTGTCGGTTATTTCCCTGATATCTGGAACAAAGGACTCATAACGCCCATATACAAAAGTGGGGACAAAATCGACCCAAACAACTATCGAGGCATCTGTGTAAACAGTAACCTGGGGAAGGTATTCTGTAGCATCATAAACAAAAGACTTATAAACTTCCTTGAGGAGCACAATGTCTTGAGTAAAAGCCAAATTGGATTCCTGCCAAACTATAGAACATCCGATCATATCTTCACCCTACAGACCCTAATTGACAAACACGTTCACAATAACAAAAGCAAAATCTACGCATGCTTTGTAGATTTCCAGAAGGCTTTCGACTCCATCTGGCATGACGGTTTATTCCTGAAACTTATCGAAAGTGGGGTAGGAGGGAAAACATATGATGTAATTAAATCAATGTATACAAACAACAAATGTGCAGTTAAAATTGGAGACAAACAAACAAAATACTTCCCACAGGGGCGGGGGGTGACGCAGGGCTCGCCAATCTCACCGACACTCTTTAATATTTACATAAATGGATTGGCAAAACTACTTGAACAATCTACAGCACCCGGCCTCACCCTATATGAATCCAAGGTTAAATTCCTCCTCTATGCAGACGACCTGGTTCTGCTGTCACCTACTAAAGAGGGGCTACAGCAAAACCTGGACCTGCTGGAGTCGTACTGCCAGACTTGGGCCCTGACAATAAATCCCCAAAAAACCAAAGTCCTTGTGTTCCAGCAAAGATCCAAACATCAGGGACCCAAAATAAATTTCACAGTAGGAACAACCAAAATTGAACAAACCACTAACTACACATACTTGGGCTTAAAAATCAGTTCTACGGGAAACTTCAAACTGGCTGTGAATGAACTGAAAGAGAAAGCAAGAAGGGCTTTCTATGCCATCAAAAAATCAATCCAAATAGAAATCCCAATTAGCATTTGGCTCAAAATTTTCAAATCAGTAATTGAACCAATTGCACTCTATGGCAGTGAGGTATGGGGACTGCTAACTCAACAAGAATTTGCAAAATGGGACAAACACCCAATTGAGATCCTACATGCAGAATTCTGTAAAAGTATCCTCCGGACTCAAAGGAAAACAGTAAACAATGCATGCAGGGCGGAACTAGGCCAATATCCATTAATAATCACTATCCAAAAAAGAGCCACCAAATTTTGGAATCACCTACAAATGAGCAATCCCCAATGCTATCACTACGATGCCCTGAAATGCCAAGAGCTGACCATAAAGAAGAATACCCTCAGTCAACTAGTCCTGGGACTCAGTGAAGTAACTACTAACAATACTAACAATAACCAGCCCCAGGACAGTGACAGGGTAACACAAAGAATTCGACCCAACACAATTGTCGCTAAGCAAAAGGGAAAATATCTGACATATTGGGCAGAAACAACAAAAACCCAAAGCAAACTCAATTGCTACTTGGCCCTAAACAGACAATACAACATAGCTGATTACCTGACCATGGTAAAGGATAACAAACTGAGAAGAACCTTGACAAGGTACAGACTTAGCGAACATAGCCTAGCGATCGAAAAAGGCAGACACAGGCAGACCAGGCCGCCAAGAGAGGACAGGATATGCTCTCACTGCAGTCAGGGAGTGGTGGAGACAGAGATGCACTTCCTCACAGCTTGTGGAAAATATCAGGGCATCAGGGAGAATTTCTACCAAAAATTCTCACAAATATGCCCTGATTTCAGAAATCTGAATGACAACCAAAAACTCCCATTCCTACTGGGAGAGGAGAGAAGCTGTATAACACTGGCGGCACACTGTTACAGCTTGCCATGAACAGAGGGACAACCAGTAAACTAAGAAAAGAATATATATAAACAATGCGAATGTATATTTATACACTCAGGGATATACCTGTTTATACACTGTATGAATAGAACTGCGTTTATGTGCTAAACCATAAATGTATTTTGATGCTTTGGCAACATAAGATGTAACTTATCATGCCAATAAAGCGATTTGAATTGAATTGAATTGAGAGAGGGGAGAGGGGCCCGGGTCTCTCACAGTGGGAGATGGGAGAGGGACCCGGGTCTCTCACAGTGGGAGAGGGGCCCGGGACTGTCAGGGTGAGAGAGGGGAGGGGGGCCCGGATCTGTCAGGGTGAGAGAGGGGAGAGGGGCCCGTGTCTGTCACAGTGAGTGAGGGGAGAGGGTCCCGGGTCTGTCAGGGTAAGAGAGGGGAAAGGGGCCCAGGTCTGTGAGGGTGAGAGAGGGGAGAGGGGCCCGGGTCTGTCACGGTGAGAGAGGGGAAAGGGGCCCGAGTCTGTCAGGGTGAGAGAGGGGATAGGGGCCCGGGTCTGTCACAGTGAGAAAGGGGAGAGGGGCCCGGGTCTGTCACAGTGAGAGAGGGGAGAGGGACCCGGGTCTGTCAGGGTGAGAGAGGGGAGAGGGGCTGGGTCTGTCACAGTGAGAGAGGGGAGAGGTGTCTGGGTCTGTCACAGTGAGAGAGGGGAGAGGGGCTGGGTCTGTCACAGTGAGAGAGGGGAGAGGGGCTGGGTCTGTCACAGTCAGAGAGGGGAGAGGGGCTGGGTCTGTCACAGTGAGAGAGGGGAGAGGGACCCGGGTCTGTCACAGTGAGAGAGGGGAGAGGGGCCCGGGTCTGTCACAGTGAGAGAGGGGAGAGGGGCTGGGTCTGTCACAGTGAGAGAGGGGAGAGGGGCTGGGTCTGTCACAGTGAGAGAGGGGAGAGGGACCCGGGTCTGTCACAGTGAGAGAGGGGAGAGGGGCCCGGGTCTGTCACAGTGAGAGAGGGGAGAGGGACCCGGGTCTGTCACAGTGAGAGAGAGGAGAGGGGCTGGGTCTGTCACAGTGAGAGAGGGGTGAGGGGCCCGGGTGTGTCACAGTGAGAGAGGGGAGAGGGTCCCGGGTCAGTCACGGTGAGAGAGGGCTGAGGGACCCGGGTCTATCAGGGTGAGAGAGGGGAGATGGACCCGGGTCTGTCACAGTGGGAGAGGTGAGAGGGGCCCGCTCTGCCACAGTGAGATAGGGGAGAGGGTCCCGGGTCTGTCAGGGTGAGAGAGGGGAGAGGGGCCTTTGCCTGTCAGGGTGAGGGAGGGGAGAGGGGCCCGGGTCTGTCAGGGTGATAGAGGGGAGAGGGGCCCGGGTCTGTCAGGGTGAGAGAGGGGAGAGGGGCCCGGGTCTGTCAGGGTGATAGAGGGGAGAGGGGCCTGGGTCTGTCAGGGTGAGAGAGGGGAGAGGGGCCCGGGTCTGTCAGGGTGAGAGAGGGGAGAGGGGCCTGTGTCTGTCAGAGTGAGAGAGGGGAGAGGGGCCCTTGTCTGTCACAGTGGGAGAGGGGAGAGGGGCCCGGGTCTGCCACAGTGAGATAGGGGAGAGGGTCCCGGGTCTGTCAGGGTGAGAGAGGGGAGAGGGGCCTTTGCCTGTCAGGGTGAGGGAGGGGAGAGGGGCCCGGGTCTGTCAGGGTGATAGAGGGGAGAGGGGCCCGGGTCTGTCACAGTGAGAGAGCGGAGAGGGAACCGGGTCTGTCACGGTGAGAGAGGGGAGGGGGGGCCGGGTCTGTCAGGGTGATAGAGGGGAGAGGGGCCCGGGTCTGTCAGGGTGAGAGAGGGAAGAGGGGCCCGGGTCTGTCACGGTGAGAGAGGGGAGGGGGGCCCGGGTCTGTCACAGTGAGAGAGGGGAGAGGGGCCCGTGTCTGTCACAGTGGGAGAGGGGAGAGGGGCCCGGGTCTGTCACGGTGGGAGAGGGGAGAGGGGCCCGGGTCTGTCAAGGTGAGAGAGGGGCGAGGGGCCCGTGTCCGTCATAGTGAGAGAGGGGTGAGGGGACCGGGACTGTCATGGTGAGAGAGGGAAGAGGGGCCCGGGTCTGTCAGGGTGAGAGAGGGGAGAGGGGCCAGGGTCTGTCACAGTGAGAGAGGCGAGAGGGGACCGAGTCTGTCACAGTGAGAGAGGGGAGAGGATCCCGGGTCTGTCAGGGTGAGAGAGGGGAGCGGGGCCTTTGCCTGTCAGGGTGAGGGAGGGGAGAGGGGCCCGGGTCTGTCAGGGTGAGAGGGGGGAGAAGGGCCCGGGTCTGTCACAGTGAGAGAGGGGAGAGGGAACCGGGTCTGTCAGGGTGAGAGAGGGGAGAGGGGCCCGGGTCTGTCACAGTGGGAGAGGGGAGAGAGGCCCGGGTCTGTCACAGTGAGAGAGCGGAGAGGGAACCGGGTCTGTCAGGGTGAGAGAGGGGAGAGGGGCCCGGGTCTGTCACAGTGGGAGAGGGGAGAGAGGCCCGGGTTTTTCACAGTGAGAGAGCGGAGAGGGAACCGCGTCTGTCACGGTGAGAGAGGGGAGGGGGGCCCGGGTCTGTCAGGGTGATAGAGGGGTGAGGGGCCTGGGTCTGTCAGGGTGAGAGAGGGGAGAGGGGCCCTCGTCTCTCACAGTGGGAGAGGGGCCCGGGTATGTCACAGTGAGAGAGAGGAGGGGGGCCCTGATCTGTCAGGGTGAGAGAGGGGAGAGGGGCCCGGGTCTCTCACAGTGAGAGAGTGGAGAGGGGCCCGGGTCTGTCACAGTGAGAGAGGGGAGAGGGACCCGGGTCTGTCAGGGTGAGAGAGGGGAGAGGGGCCCGGGTCTCTCACAGTGAGAGAGGGGAGAGGGTCCCGGGTCTGTCACAGTGAGAGAGGGGAGAGGGGCCCGGGTCTGTCAGGGTGAGAGAGGGAAGAGGGGCCCGGGTCTGTCACAGTGACAGAGGGGAGAGGGGCCCGGGCCTGTCAGGGTGAGAGAGGGGAGAGGGGCCCGGGTCTGTCAGGGTGAGAGAGGGGAGAGGGGCCCGGGTCTGCCACAGTGAGAGAGGGGAGAGGGGCTCGGGTCTGTCAGGGTGATAGAGGGAAGAGGGGCCCAGGTCTGTCACAGTGTGAGAGGGGAGAGGGGCCCGGGTCTGTCAGTGAGAGAGGGGAGAGGTGCCCGGGACTGTCAGGGTGAGAGAGTGGAGAGGGGCCCGGGTCTGTCACAGTGAGAGAGGGGATAGGGGCCCGGGTCTGTCAGTGAGAGAGGGGAGAGGTGCCCGGGACTGTCAGGGTGAGAGAGTGGAGAGGGGCCCGGGTCTGTGAGGGTGAGAGAGGGGAGAGGGACCCGGGTCTGTCACGGTAAGAGAGGGGAGAGGGGCCCGGGTCTCTCACAGTGGGAGAGGGGCCCGGGTCTGTCATGGTGAGAGAGGGGAGGGGGGCCCGGGTCTGTCACAGTGAGAGAGGGGAGAGGGGCGCGGGTCTGTCAGGGTGAGAGAGGGAAGAGGGGCCTGGGTCTGTCAGGGTGAGAGAGGGGAGAGGGGCCCGGGTCTGTCAGGGTGAGAGAGAGGAGAGGGGCCTGGGTCGGTCACAGTTAGAGAGGGGTGAGGGGCCCGGGTCTGTGAGGGTGCGAGAGGGGAGAGGGGCCCGGGTCTGTCAGGGTGATAGAGAGGAGAGGGGCCCGGGCCTGTCAGGGTGAGAGAGGGGAGAGGGGCCCGGGCCTGCCAGGGTGAGAGAGTGGAGAGGGGCCCGGGTCTGTCAGGGTGAGAGAGGGGAGAGTGGCACGGGTCTGTCTCGGTGAGAGAGGGGAGAGGGCCCCGGGTCTGTCACAGTGAGAGAGGGTAGAGGGGTCGGGTCTGTCAGGGTGAGAGAGTGGAGAGGGGCCCGGGTCTGTCACAGTTAGAGAGGGGTGAGGGGCCCGGGTCTGTCAGGGTGAGAGAGGGGAGAGGGGCCTGGGTCTGTCACAGTGAGTGAGGGGTGAGGGGACCGGGACTGTCATGGTGAGAGAGGGAAGAGGGGCCCGGGTCTGTCAGGGTGAGAGAGGGGAGAGGGTCCCGGGTCTGTCACAGTGAGAGATGGGAGAGGGACCCGGGTCTGTCACGGTGAGAGGGGGGGAGGGGGGGCCCGGGTCTGTCAGGGTGAGAGAGGGGAGAGGGGCCCGGGTCTGTCACAGTGAGAAAGGGGAGAGGGGCCTGGGTCTGTCAGGGTGAGAGAGGGGAGAGGGGCCAGGGTCTGTCATCGTGGGAGAGGGGAGAGGGGACCGAGTCTGTCACAGTGAGAGAGGGGAGAGGAGAGAGGATCCCGGGTCTGTCAGGGTGAGAGAGGGGAGCGGGGCCCGGGTCTGTCAGGGTGAGAGGGGGGAGAAGGGCCCGGGTCTGTCACAGTGAGAGAGGGGAGAGGGAACCGGGTCTGTCAGGGTGAGAGAGGGGAGAGGGGCCCGGGTCTGTCACAGTGGGAGAGGGGAGAGAGGCCCGGGTCTGTCACAGTGAGAGAGCGGAGAGGGAACCGGGTCTGTCAGGGTGAGAGAGGGGAGAGGGGCCCGGGTCTGTCACAGTGGGAGAGGGGAGAGAGGCCCGGGTTTTTCACAGTGAGAGAGCGGAGAGGGAACCGCGTCTGTCACGGTGAGAGAGGGGAGGGGGGCCCGGGTCTGTCAGGGTGATAGAGGGGAGAGGGGCCTGGGTCTGTCAGGGTGAGAGAGGGGAGAGGGGCCCTCGTCTCTCACAGTGGGAGAGGGGCCCGGGTATGTCACAGTGAGAGAGAAGAGGGGGGCCCTGATCTGTCAGGGTGAGAGAGGGGAGAGGGGCCCGGGTCTCTCACAGTGAGAGAGTGGAGAGGGGCCCGGGTCGGTCACAGTGAGAGAGGGGAGAGGGACCCGGGTCTGTCAGGGTGAGAGAGGGGAGAGGGGCTCGGGTCTCTCACAGTGAGAGAGTGGAGAGGGGCCCGGGTCTGTCACAGTGAGAGAGGGGAGAGGGACCCGGGTCTGTCAGGGTGAGAGAGGGGAGAGGGGCTCGGGTCTGTCACGGTGAGAGAGGGGAGGGGAGCCCGGGTCTGTCAAAGTGAGAGGGGGAGAGGGGCCCGGGTCTGTCACAGTGAGAGAGGGGAGAGGATCCCGGGTCTGTCACAGTGAGAGAGGGGAGAGGGGCCCGGGTCTGTCAGGGTGAGAGAGGGGAGAGGTGCCCGGGTCTCTCACAGTGAGAGAGGGGAGAGGGGCCCGGGTCTGTCAGGGTGAGAGAGGGGAGAGGTGCCCGGGTCTCTCACAGTGGGAGAGGGGCCCAGTTCTGTCACAGTGAGAGAGGGGAGGGGGGCCCTGATCTGTCAGGGTGAGAGAGGGGTGAAATAATGAATAGATTTGCCTTTCTAATCTAGGCTATATTAACTTTAAAAACCCAGTAGCACATCTTTCAACACCAGTCTCCAACCATGACTGGAGAAAACTGAATTTAAGATGGCCACCACAAATCACCTGACATCCACTACCAATGAGTTTACAGCATATATCTCAAGGTAGAAACAAACAACCAATTACAATACTTCTTACTAACACAGAGAACAACCACCCCATTCACCAATCACAATACTTCTTATTAAACATAGGAAATAATCACCACAAGGGGAGAGTGGCCTGGGTCTGTCACAGTGAGAGAGGGGAGAGGGGCCCGGGTCTGTCACAGTGAGAGAGGGGAGAGGGACACGGGTCTGTCAGGGTGATAGAGGGAAGAGGGGCCCGGGTCTGTCACGGTGAGAGAGGGGAGGGGGGCCCGGGTCTGTCACAGTGAGAGAGGGGAGAGGGGCGCGGGTCTGTCAGGGTGAGAGAGGGAAGAGGGGCCCGGGTCTGTCACGGTGAGAGAGGGGAGAGGGGCCTGGGTCTGTCACGGTGAGAGAGGGGAGAGGGGCCCGGGTCTGTCAGGGTGAGAGAGGGGAGAGGGGCCTGGGTCTGTCAGGGTGAGAGAGGGGAGAGGGGCCCGGGCCTGTCACAGTGAGAGAGAGGAGAGGGGCCCGGGTCTATCAGGGTGAGAGAGGGGAGAGGGGCCCGGGTCTGTCAGGGTGAGAGAGGGGAGAGGGGCCTGGGTCTGTCAGAGTGAGAGAGGGGAGAGGGGCCAGGGTCTGTCACAGTGAGAGAGGGGAGAGGGGCCCGGGTCTATCAGGGTGAGAGAGGGGAGAGGGGCCCGGGTCTGTCAGGGTGAGAGAGGGGAGAGGGGCCCGGGTCTGTCACAGTGAGAAAGGGGAGAGGGGCCCGGGTCTATCAGGGTGAGAGAGGGGAGAGGGGCCCGGGTCTGTCAGGGTGAGAGAGGGGAGAGGGGCCTGGGTCTGTCAGAGTGAGAGAGGGGAGAGGGGCCAGGGTCTGTCACAGTGGGAGAGGGGAGAGGGGGACCGAGTCTGTCACAGTGAGAGAGGGGAGAGGATCCCGGGTCTGTCAGGGTGAGAGAGGGGAGCGGGGCCTTTGCCTGTCAGGGTGAGGGAGGGGAGAGGGGCCCGGGTCTGTCAGGGTGAGAGGGGGGAGAAGGGCCCGGGTCTGTCACAGTGAGAGAGGGGAGAGGGAACCGGGTCTGTCAGCGTGAGAGAGGGGAGAGGGGCCCGGGTCTGTCACAGTGGGAGAGGGGGAGAGAGGCCCGGGTCTGTCACAGTGAGAGAGCGGAGAGGGAACCGGGTCTGTCAGGGTGAGAGAGGGGAGAGGGGCCCGGGTCTGTCACAGTGGGAGAGGGGAGAGAGGCCCGGGTTTTTCACAGTGAGAGAGCGGAGAGGGAACCGCGTCTGTCACGGTGAGAGAGGGGAGGGGGGCCCGGGTCTGTCAGGGTGATAGAGGGGAGAGGGGCCCTCGTCTCTCACAGTGGGAGAGGGGCCCGGGTATGTCACAGTGAGAGAGAGGAGGGGGGCCCTGATCTGTCAGGGTGAGAGAGGGGAGAGGGGCCCGGGTGTCTCACAGTGAGAGAGTGGAGAGGGGCCCGGGTCTGTCACAGTGAGAGAGGGGAGAGGGACCCGGGTCTGTCAGGGTGAGAGAGGGGAGAGGGGCCCGGGTCTCTCACAGTGAGAGAGTGGAGAGGGGCCCGGGTCTGTCACAGTGAGAGAGGGGAGAGGGACCCGGGTCTGTCAGGGTGAGAGAGGGGAGAGGGGCTCGGGTCTGTCACGGTGAGAGAGGGGAGGGGACCCCGGGTCTGTCAAAGTGAGAGGGGAGAGGGTCCCGGGTCTGTCACAGTGAGAGAGGGGAGAGGGGCCCGGGTCTGTCAGGGTGAGAGAGGGAAGAGGGGCCCGGGTCTGTCACAGTGACAGAGGGGAGAGGGGCCCGGGCCTGTCAGGGTGAGAGAGGGGAGAGGGGCCCGGGTCTGTCAGGGTGAGAGGGGGGGAGAGGGGCCCGGGTCTGCCACAGTGAGAGAGGGGAGAGGGACTCGGGTCTGTCAGGGTGATAGAGGGAAGAGGGGCCCAGGTCTGTCACAGTGTGAGAGGGGAGAGGGGCCCGGGTCTGTCACAGTGAGAGAGGGGAGAGGGGACGGGACTGTCAGGGTGATAGAGGGGAGAGGGGCCCGGGTCTGTCACAGTGAGAGAGGGGATAGGGGCCCGGGTCTGTCAGTGAGAGAGGGGAGAGGTGCCCGGGACTGTCAGAGTGAGAGAGTGGAGAGGGGCCCGGGTCTGTGAGGGTGAGAGAGGGGAGAGGGACCCGGGTCTGTCACGGTAAGAGAGGGGAGAGGGGCCCGGGTCTCTCACAGTGGGAGAGGGGCCCGGGTCTGTCACGGTGGAGAGAGGGGAGGGGGGCCCGGGTCTGTCACAGTGAGAGAGGGGAGAGGGGCGCGGGTCTGTCAGGGTGAGAGAGGGAAGAGGGGCCCGGGTCTGTCAGGGTGAGAGAGAGGAGAGGGGCCTGGGTCGGTCACAGTTAGAGAGGGGTGAGGGGCCCGGGTCTGTGAGGGTGCGAGAGGGGAGAGGGGCCCGGGTCTGTCAGGGTGATAGAGAGGAGAGGGGCCCGGGCCTGTCAGGGTGAGAGAGGGGAGAGGGGCCCGGGCCTGTCAGGGTGAGAGAGTGGAGAGGGGCCCGGGTCTGTCAGGGTGAGAGAGGGGAGAGTGGCACGGGTCTGTCTCGGTGAGAGAGGGGAGAGGGCCCCGGGTCTGTCACAGTGAGAGAGGGTAGAGGGGTCGGGTCTGTCAGGGTGAGAGAGTGGAGAGGGGCCCGGGTCTGTCTCAGTTAGAGAGGGGTGAGGGGCACGGGTCTGTCAGGGTGAGAGAGGGGAGAGGGGCCTGGGTCTGTCACAGTGAGTGAGGGGTGAGGGGACCGGGACTGTCATGGTGAGAGAGGGAAGAGGGGCCCGGGTCTGTCAGGGTGAGAGAGGGGAGAGGGTCCCGGGTCTGTCACAGTGAGAGATGGGAGAGGGACCCGGGTCTGTCACGGTGAGAGGGGGGAGGGGGGGCCCGGGTCTGTCAGGGTGAGAGAGAGGAGAGGGGCCCGGGTCTGTCACAGTGAGAAAGGGGAGAGGGGCCCGGGTCTATCAGGGTGAGAGAGGGGAGAGGGGCCCGGGTCTGTCAGGGTGAGAGAGGGGAGAGGGGCCAGGGTCTGTCATAGTGGGAGAGGGGAGAGGGGACCGAGTCTGTCACAGTGAGAGAGGGGAGAGGGGAGAGGATCCCGGGTCTGTCAGGGTGAGAGAGGGGAGCGGGGCCTTTGCCTGTCAGGGTGAGGGAGGGGAGAGGGGCCCGGGTCTGTCACAGTGAGAGAGGGGAGAGGGAACCGGGTCTGTCAGGGTGAGAGAGGGGAGAGGGGCCCGGGTCTGTCACAGTGGGAGAGGGGAGAGAGGCCCGGGTCTGTCACAGTGAGAGAGCGGAGAGGGAACCGCGTCTGTCACGGTGAGAGAGGGGAGGGGGGCCCGGGTCTGTCAGGGTGATAGAGGGGAGAGGGGCCTGGGTCTGTCAGGGTGAGAGAGGGGAGAGGGGCCCTCGTCTCTCACAGTGGGAGAGGGGCCCGGGTATGTCACAGTGAGAGAGAGGAGGGGGGCCCTGATCTGTCAGGGTGAGAGAGGGGAGAGGGGCCCGGGTCTCTCACAGTGAGAGAGTGGAGAGGGGCCCGGGTCGGTCACAGTGAGAGAGGGGAGAGGGACCCGGGTCTGTCAGGGTGAGAGAGGGGAGAGGGGCTCGGGTCTCTCACAGTGAGAGAGTGGAGAGGGGCCCGGGTCTGTCACAGTGAGAGAGGGGAGAGGGACCCGGGTCTGTCAGGGTGAGAGAGGGGAGAGGGGAGAGGGTCTGTCACGGTGAGAGAGGGGAGGGGAGCCCAGGTCTGTCAGGGTGAGAGAGGGGAGAGGGGAGAGGGTCTGTCACGGTGAGAGAGGGGAGAGGGGAGAGGGTCTGTCACGGTGAGAGAGTGGAGAGGGACCCGGGTCTGTCAGGGTGAGAGAGGGGAGAGGGGAGAGGGTCTGTCACGGTGAGAGAGGGGAGGGGAGCCCAGGTCTGTCAGGGTGAGAGAGGGGAGAGGGGAGAGGGTCTGTCACGGTGAGAGAGGGGGAGAGGGGAGAGGGTCTCTCACAGTGAGAGAGTGGAGAGGGGCCCGGGTCTGTCACAGTGAGAGAGGGGAGAGGGACCCGGGTCTGTCAGGGTGAGAGAGGGGAGAGGGGAGAGGGTCTGTCACGGTGAGAGAGGGGAGAGGGGAGAGGGTCTGTCACGGTGAGAGAGGGGAGGGGAGCCCAGGTCTGTCAGGGTGAGAGAGGGGAGAGGGACCCGGGTCTGTCAGGGTGAGAGAGGGGAGAGGGGAGAGGGTCTGTCACGGTGAGAGAGGGAAGAGGGGCCCGGGTCTGTCACAGTGACAGAGGGGAGAGGGGCCCGGGCCTGTCAGGGTGAGAGAGGGGAGAGGGGCCCGGGTCTGTCAGGGTGAGAGAGGGGAGAGGGGCCCGGGTCTGCCACATTGAGAGAGGGGAGAGGGGCCCGGGTCTGTCAGGGTGATAGAGGGAAGAGGGGCCCAGGACTGTCAGGGTGAGAGAGGGGAGGGGGGCCCGGGTCTGTCAGGGTGAGAGAGGGGAGGGGGGCCCGGGTCTGTCAGGGTGAGAGAGGGGAGAGGGGCCCGGGTCTGTCAGGGTGAGAGAGGGGAGGGGGGCCCGGGTCTGTCAGGGTGAGCGAGGGGAGAGGGGCCCGGGTCTGTCACAGTGAGAGAGGGGAGAGGGGCCCGGGTCTGTCAGTGAGAGAGGGGAGAGGGGCCCGGGTCTGTCACAGTGAGAGAGGGGAGAGGGGCCCGGGTCTGTGAGGGTGAGAGAGGGGAGAGGGACCCGGGTCTGTCACGGTGAGAGAGGGGAGAGGGGCCCGGGTCTCTCACAGTGGGAGAGGGGCCCGGGTCTGTCACAGTCAGAGAGGGGAGGGGGGGCCCGGGTCTGTCAGGGGTGAGAGAGGGGAGGGGGGCCCGGGTCTGTCACAGTGAGAGAGGGGAGAGGGGCCCGGGTCTGTCACAGTGAGAGAGGGGAGAGGGGCCCGGGTCTCTCACAGTGGGAGATGGGAGAGGGACCCGGGTCTCTCACAGTGGGAGAGGGGCCCGGGAGTGTCAGGGTGAGAGAGGGGAGGGGGGCCCGGATCTGTCAGGGTGAGAGAGGGGAAAGGGGCCCAGGTCTGTGAGGGTGAGAGAGGGGAGAGGGGCCCGGGTCTGTCACGGTGAGAGAGGGGAGAGGGGCCCGAGTCTGTCAGGGTGAGAGAGGGGATAGGGGCCCGGGTCTGTCAGGGTGAGAGACGGGAGAGGGGCCCGGGTCTGTCACAGTGAGAAAGGGGAGAGGGGCCCGGGTCTGTCAGGGTGAGAGAGGGGAGAGCGGCTGGGTCTGTCAGAGTGAGAGAGGGCAGAGGGACCTGGGTCTGTCACAGTGAGAGAGGGGAGAGGGGCCCGGGTCTGTCACGAGGGGAGAGGGGCCCGGGTCTGTCAGTGAGAGAGGGGAGAGGGGCCCGGGTCTGTCACAGTGAGAGAGGGGAGAGGGGCCCGGGTCTGTGAGGGTGAGAGAGGGGAGAGGGACCCGGGTCTGTCACGGTGAGAGAGGGGAGAGGGGCCCGTGTCTGTCACAGTGAGTGAGGGGAGAGGGTCCCGGGTCTGTCAGGGTGAGAGAGGGGAAAGGGGCCCAGGTCTGTGAGGGTGAGAGAGGGGAGAGGGGCCCGGGTCTGTCACGGTGAGAGAGGGGAGAGGGGCCCGAGTCTGTCAGGGTGAGAGAGGGGATAGGGGCCCGGGTCTGTCAGGGTGAGAGACGGGAGAGGGGCCCGGGTCTGTCACAGTGAGAAAGGGGAGAGGGGCCCAGGTCTGTCAGGGTGAGAGAGGGGAGAGGGGCTGGGTCTGTCAGAGTGCGAGAGGGCAGAGGGACCTGGGTCTGTCACAGTGAGAGAGAGGAGAGGGGCTGGGTCTGTCACAGTGAGAGAGGTGAGAGGGGCCCGGGTCTATCAGGGTGAGAGAGGGGAGATGGACCCGGGTCTGTCACAGTGAGAGAGGGGAGAGGGGCCCGGGTCTGTCACAGTGAGAGAGGTGAGAGGGGCCCGCTCTGCCACAGTGAGATAGGGGAGAGGTCCCGGGTCTGTCAGGGTGAGAGAGGGGAGAGGGGCCTTTGCCTGTCAGGGTGAGGGAGGGGAGAGGGGCCCGGGTCTGTCAGGGTGATAGAGGGGGAGAGGGGCCCGCGTCTGTCAGGGTGAGAGAGGGGAGAGGGGCCCGGGTCTGTCAGGGTGATAGAGGGGAGAGGGGCCTGGGTCTGTCAGGGTGAGAGAGGGGAGAGGGGCCCGGGTCTGTCAGGGTGAGAGAGGGGAGAGGGGCCTGTGTCTGTCAGAGTGAGAGAGGGGAGAGGGGCCCGTGTCTGTCACAGTGGGAGAGGGGAGAGGGGCCCGGGTCTGCCACAGTGAGATAGGGGAGAGGGTCCCGGGTCTGTCAGGGTGAGAGAGGGGAGAGGGGCCTTTGCCTGTCAGGGTGAGGGAGGGGAGAGGGGCCCGGGTCTGTCAGGGTGATAGAGGGGAGAGGGGCCCGGGTCTGTCACAGTGAGAGAGCGGAGAGGGAACCGGGTCTGTCACGGTGAGAGAGGGGAGGGGGGGCCGGGTCTGTCAGGGTGATAGAGGGGAGAGGGGCCCGGGTCTGTCAGGGTGAGAGAGGGAAGAGGGGCCCGGGTCTGTCACGGTGAGAGAGGGGAGGGGGGCCCGGGTCTGTCACAGTGAGAGAGGGGAGAGGGGCCCGTGTCTGTCACAGTGAGAGAGGGGAGAGGGGCCCGGGACTGTCAGGGTGAGAGAGTGGAGAGGGGCCCGGGTCTGTGAGGGTGAGAGAGGGGAGAGGGACCCGGGTCTGTCACGGTGGGAGAGGGGAGAGGGGCCCGGGTCTCGCACAGTGGGAGAGGGGCCCGGGTCTGTCACAGTCAGAGAGGGGAGGGGGGCCCGGGTCTGTCAGGGTGAGAGAGGGGAGGGGGGCCCGGGTCTGTCACAGTGAGAGAGGGGAGAGGGGCCCGGGTCTGTCAGTGAGAGAGGGGAGAGGGGCCCGGGTCTGTCACAGTGAGAGAGGGGAGAGGGGCCCGTGTCTGTGAGGGTGAGAGAGGGGAGAGGGACCCGGGTCTGTCACGGTGAGAGAGGGGAGAGGGGCCCGGGTCTCTCACAGTGGGAGAGGGGCCCGGGTCTGTCACAGTCAGAGAGGGGAGGGGGGCCCGGGTCTGTCAGGGTGAGAGCGGGGAGGGGGGCCCGGGTCTGTCACAGTGACAGTCTGTCCCTCCAATCGATTCCCCGTACTTTAAAGAGGACACCTTCTCCAACATGGAGAGGGAAATTATCCAATACCAGGCCCAGGGGAACGTGTTGATCTGTGGGGACCTCAATTCAAGAACGGGCGAAGAACCAGACTTCACCAATAACCAGGGAAACAATTACATTTTCGGGAATAACCACTTTGACATCCCTTCCCTTCCATACAGGCATAACTGCGACAAGCAGTCAAATACCAACGGAAAACAGCTACTACAGCTCTGTCGAAACCTGGGTCTGTACATTGTCAATGGTAGGTTCATAGGAGACCTCCTAGGAAGATCGACCTATTGCTCACCTCTTGGCTGCAGCACAGTAGACTATATGATTACAGACTTAGACCCATCCTCTTTCAGAGCATTCACAGTCAAACCACAAACAACACTGTCAGATCACAGTCAAATTACTATGTTCCTCAAAAAGACAGAAACAAACATAGAAACACAACCCAGTAAACTGTACAACACCAAAAAATCGTACAGATGGGCCAAAAACGACACGGAAAAATACCAGAAAACAATTAGCAATGCATCAACTCAAGCTCTCTTAGACACCTTTCTGGATAACATATACACTCACAATAAAGAAGGCGTAAACCGGGCAGTTAGTAAACTAAACAATATTTTTGATAATTTGGCAACAAATGCAAACTTGAAAGCTCGCAAGAACAAACCCAAAACAAAAAACTATGAAAAATGGTTTGACCGAGATTGCCATAACATGAGGAAAAAACTTAGAAAAATATCAAACCAAAAACACAGACATCCAGAAAACGAGGAACTACGCCTTACTTATTGTCAGACACTAACACAATACAGAAACACACTCAGAACCAAAAAAGAGCAATATATTAAGAATACACTCAGCTCCATGGAGGAATCCATTGATTCCAATTGTTTCTGGGAAAACTTGAAAACACTACACAAAAAACAACACGACGATTTGGCCATTCAAAATGGGGACACATGGGTAAACCACTTTGAAAAATTATACCAGAAAAACACACGAAGACCAGAGCAACACCAAATATGCAAAAAACTGGAAAAGCTAGAAATGGCCATAAAAGATAACCAAAACCCGCTGGACGCCATAATAACAGAAAAAGAACTTCTTGAAAAACTCAAGGACCTGCGACCAGGAAAAGCCTGCGGGACAGACGGCATACTAAATGAGATGATTAAACACACAGACAACAAAATGAAACTGGCTATCCTAAAACTCTTCAACTTGGTTCTGAGTGTCGGTTATTTCCCTGATATCTGGAACAAAGGACTCATAACGCCCATATACAAAAGTGGGGACAAAATCGACCCAAACAACTATCGAGGCATCTGTGTAAACAGTAACCTGGGGAAGGTATTCTGTAGCATCATAAACAAAAGACTTATAAACTTCCTTGAGGAGCACAATGTCTTGAGTAAAAGCCAAATTGGATTCCTGCCAAACTATAGAACATCCGATCATATCTTCACCCTACAGACCCTAATTGACAAACACGTTCACCATAACAAAAGCAAAATCTACGCATGTTTTGTAGATTTCCAGAAGGCTTTCGACTCCATCTGGCATGACGGTTTATTCCTGAAACTTATCGAAAGTGGGGTAGGAGGGAAAACATATGATGTAATTAAATCAATGTATACAAACAACAAATGTGCAGTTAAAATTGGAGACAAACAAACAAAATACTTCCCACAGGGGCGGGGGGTGACGCAGGGCTCGCCAATCTCACCGACACTCTTTAATATTTACATAAATGGATTGGCAAAACTACTTGAACAATCTACAGCACCCGGCCTCACCCTATATGAATCCAAGGTTAAATTCCTCCTCTATGCAGACGACCTGGTTCTGCTGTCACCTACTAAAGAGGGGCTACAGCAAAACCTGGACCTGCTGGAGTCGTACTGCCAGACTTGGGCCCTGACAATAAATCCCCAAAAAACCAAAGTCCTTGTGTTCCAGCAAAGATCCAAACATCAGGGACCCAAAATAAATTTCACAGTAGGAACAACCAAAATTGAACAAACCACTAACTACACATACTTGGGCTTAAAAATCAGTTCTACGGGAAACTTCAAACTGGCTGTGAATGAACTGAAAGAGAAAGCAAGAAGGGCTTTCTATGCCATCAAAAAATCAATCCAAATAGAAATCCCAATTAGCATTTGGCTCAAAATTTTCAAATCAGTAATTGAACCAATTGCACTCTATGGCAGTGAGGTATGGGGACCGCTAACTCAACAAGAATTTGCAAAATGGGACAAACACCCAATTGAGATCCTACATGCAGAATTCTGTAAAAGTATCCTCCGGACTCAAAGGAAAACAGTAAACAATGCATGCAGGGCGGAACTAGGCCAATATCCATTAATAATCACTATCCAAAAAAGAGCCACCAAATTTTGGAATCACCTACAAATGAGCAATCCCCAATGCTATCACTACGATGCCCTGAAATGCCAAGAGCTGACCATAAAGAAGAATACCCTCAGTCAACTAGTCCTGGGACTCAGTGAAGTAACTACTAACAATACTAACAATAACCAGCCCCAGGACAGTGACAGGGTAACACAAAGAATTCGACCCAACACAATTGTCGCTAAGCAAAAGGGAAAATATCTGACATATTGGGCAGAAACAACAAAAACCCAAAGCAAACTCAATTGCTACTTGGCCCTAAACAGACAATACAACATAGCTGATTACCTGACCATGGTAAAGGATAACAAACTGAGAAGAACCTTGACAAGGTACAGACTTAGCGAACATAGCCTAGCGATCGAAAAAGGCAGACACAGGCAGACCAGGCCGCCAAGAGAGGACAGGATATGCTCTCACTGCAGTCAGGGAGTGGTGGAGACAGAGATGCACTTCCTCACAGCTTGTGGAAAATATCAGGGCATCAGGGAGAATTTCTACCAAAAATTCTCACAAATATGCCCTGATTTCAGAAATCTGAATGACAACCAAAAACTCCCATTCCTACTGGGAGAGGAGAGAAGCTGTATAACACTGGCGGCACACTGTTACAGCTTGCCATGAACAGAGGGACAACCAGTAAACTAAGAAAAGAATATATATAAACAATGCGAATGTATATTTATACACTCAGGGATATACCTGTTTATACACTGTATGAATAGAACTGCGTTTATGTGCTAAACCATAAATGTATTTTGATGCTTTGGCAACATAAGATGTAACTTATCATGCCAATAAAGCGATTTGAATTGAATTGAATTGAGAGAGGGGAGAGGGGCCCGGGTCTCTCACAGTGGGAGATGGGAGAGGGACCCGGGTCTCTCACAGTGGGAGAGGGGCCCGGGACTGTCAGGGTGAGAGAGGGGAGGGGGGCCCGGATCTGTCACAGTGAGTGAGGGGAGAGGGTCCCGGGTCTGTCAGGGTAAGAGAGGGGAAAGGGGCCCAGGTCTGTGAGGGTGAGAGAGGGGAGAGGGGCCCGGGTCTGTCACGGTGAGAGAGGGGAAAGGGGCCCGGGTCTGTCAGGGTGAGAGACGGGAGAGGGGCCCGGGTCTGTCACAGTGAGAAAGGGGAGAGGGGCCCGGGTCTGTCACAGTGAGAGAGGGGAGAGGGACCCGGGTCTGTCACAGTGAGAGAGGGCAGAGGGACCTGGGTCTGTCACAGTGAGAGAGGGGAGAGGGGCCCGGGTCTGTCACAGTGAGAAAGGGGAGAGGGGCCCGGGTCTGTCACAGTGAGAGAGGGGAGAGGGACCTGGGTCTGTCACAGTGAGAGAGAGGAGAGGGGCTGGGTCTGTCACAGTGAGAGAGGGGTGAGGGGCCCGGGTGTGTCACAGTGAGAGAGGGGAGAGGGTCCCGGGTCAGTCACGGTGAGAGAGGGCTGAGGGACCCGGGTCTATCAGGGTGAGAGAGGGGAGATGGACCCGGGTCTGTCACAGTGGGAGAGGGGAGAGGGGCCCGGGTCTGTCACAGTAAGAGAGGTGAGAGGGGCCCGCTCTGCCACAGTGAGATAGGGGAGAGGGTCCCGGGTCTGTCAGGGTGAGAGAGGGGAGAGGGGCCTTTGCCTGTCAGGGTGAGGGAGGGGAGAGGGGCCCGGGTCTGTCAGGGTGATAGAGGGGAGAGGGGCCCGGGTCTGTCAGGGTGAGAGAGGGGAGAGGGGCCCGGGTCTGTCAGGGTGATAGAGGGGAGAGGGGCCTGGGTCTGTCAGGGTGAGAGAGGGGAGAGGGGCCCGGGTCTGTCAGGGTGAGAGAGGGGAGAGGGGCCTGTGTCTGTCAGAGTGAGAGAGGGGAGAGGGGCCCTTGTCTGTCACAGTGGGAGAGGGGAGAGGGGCCCGGGTCTGCCACAGTGAGATAGGGGAGAGGGTCCCGGGTCTGTCAGGGTGAGAGAGGGGAGAGGGGCCTTTGCCTGTCAGGGTGAGGGAGGGGAGAGGGGCCCGGGTCTGTCAGGGTGATAGAGGGGAGAGGGGCCCGGGTCTGTCACAGTGAGAGAGCGGAGAGGGAACCGGGTCTGTCACGGTGAGAGAGGGGAGGGGGGGCCGGGTCTGTCAGGGTGATAGAGGGGAGAGGGGCCCGGGTCTGTCAGGGTGAGAGAGGGAAGAGGGGCCCGGGTCTGTCACGGTGAGAGAGGGGAGGGGGGCCCGGGTCTGTCACAGTGAGAGAGGGGAGAGGGGCCCGTTTCTGTCACAGTGAGAGAGGGGAGAGGGCGCCGGGTCTGTCACAGTGAGAGAGGGGAGAGGGGCCCGGGACTGTCAGGGTGAGAGAGTGGAGAGGGGCCCGGGTCTGTGAGGGTGAGAGAGGGGAGAGGGACCCGGGTCTGTCACAGTGAGAGAGGGGAGAGGGGCCCGGGACTGTCAGGGTGAGAGAGTGGAGAGGGGCCCGGGTCTGTGAGGGTGAGAGAGGGGAGAGGGGCCCGGGTCTGTCACAGTCAGAGAGGGGAGGGGGGCCCGGGTCTGTCAGGGTGAGAGAGGGGAGGGGGGCCCGGGTCTGTCACAGTGAGAGAGGGGAGAGGGGCCCGGGTCTGTCACAGTGAGAGAGGGGAGAGGGGCCCGGGTCTGTCAGGGTGAGAGAGGGGAAAGGGGCCCAGGTCTGTGAGGGTGAGAGAGGGGAGAGGGGCCCGGGTCTGTCACAGTGAGAGAGGGGAGAGGGACCCGGGTCTGTCAGGGTGAGATATGGGAGAGGGGCCCGGGTCTGTCACAGTGAGAAAGGGGAGAGGGGCCCGGGTCTGTCACAGTGAGAAAGGGGAGAGGGACCCGGGTCTGTCAGGGTGAGAGAGGGGATAGGGGCCCGGGTCTGTCAGGGTGAGAGACGGGAGAGGGGCCCGGGTCTGTCACAGTGAGAGAGGGGAGAGGGACCCGGGTCTGTCACAGTGAGAGAGGGGAGAGGTACCCGGGTCTGTCACAGTGAGAGTGGGGAGAGGTACCCGGGTCTGTCACAGTGAGAGAGGGGAGAGGGACCTGGGTCTGTCACAGTGAGAGAGGGGAGAGGGGCTGGGTCTGTCACAGTGAGAGAGGGGTGAGGGGCCCGGGTGGTGTCACAGTGAGAGAGGAGAGAGGGTCCCGGGTCAGTCACAGTGAGAGAGGGCTGAGGGACCCGGGTCTATCAGGGTGAGAGAGGGGAGATGGACCCGGGTCTGTCACAGTGAGAGAGGGGAGAGGGGCCCGGGTCTGTCACAGTGAGAGAGGTGAGAGGGGCCCGCTCTGCCACAGTGAGATAGGGGAGAGGGTCCCGAGTCTGTCAGGGTGAGAGAGGGGAGAGGGGCCTTTGCCTGTCAGGGTGAGGGAGGGGAGAGGGGCCCGGGTCTGTCAGGGTGATAGAGGGGAGAGGGGCCCGGGTCTGTCAGGGTGAGAGAGGGGAGAGGGGCCCGGGTCTGTCAGGGTGAGTGAGGTGAGAGGGGCCTGCGTCTGTCACAGTGAGAAAGGGGAGAGGGGCCTGGGTCTGTCAGGGTGAGAGAGGGGAGAGGGGCCCGGGTCTGTCAGGGTGAGAGAGGGGAGAGGGGCCTGTGTCTGTCAGAGTGAGAGAGGGGAGAGGGGCCCGTGTCTGTCACAGTGGGAGAGGGGAGAGGGGCCCGGGTCTGCCACAGTGAGATAGGGGAGAGGGTCCCGGGTCTGTCAGGGTGAGAGAGGGGAGAGGGGCCTTTGCCTGTCAGGGTGAGGGAGGGGAGAGGGGCCCGGGTCTGTCAGGGTGATAGAGGGGAGAGGGGCCCGGGTCTGTCACAGTGAGAGAGTGGAGAGGGAACCGGGTCTGTCACGGTGAGAGAGGGGAGGGGGGCCCGGGTCTGTCAGGGTGATAGAGGGGAGAGGGGCCCGGGTCTGCCACAGTGAGAGAGGGGAGGGGGGCCCGGGTCTGTCAGGGTGAGAGAGCGGAGAGGGACCCGGGTCTGTCAGGGTGAGAGAGGGAAGAGGGGCCCGGGTCTGTCACGGTGAGAGAGGGGAGGGGGGCCCGGGTCTGTCACAGTGAGAGAGGGGAGAGGGGCCCGTGTCTGTCACAGTGAGAGAGGGGAGAGGGCGCCGGGTCTGTCACAGTGAGAGAGGGGAGAGGGGCCCGGGTCTGTCAGGGTGTTAGAGGGGAGAGGGGCCCGGGTCTGTCACAGTGAGAGAGGATAGAGGGGCCCGGGTCTGTCAGGGTGAGAGAGTGGAGAGGGGCCCGGGTCTGTCAGGGTGAGAGAGGGGAGAGGGGCCCGGGTCTCTCAGAGTGATAGAGGGGAAAGGGGCCCGGGTCTGTCAGGGTGAGAGGTGGGTGACGGGCCCGGGTCTGTCACAGTGAGAGATGGGATAACATATACACTCACAATAAAGAAGGCGTAAACCGGGCAGTTAGTAAACTAAACAATATTTTTGATAATTTGGCAACAAATCCAAACTTGAAAGCTCGCAAGAACAAACCCAAAACAAAAAACTATGAAAAATGGTTTGACCGAGATTGCCATAACATGAGGAAAAAACTTAGAAAAATATCAAACCAAAAACACAGACATCCAGAAAACGAGGAACTACGCCTTACTTATTGTCAGACACTAACACAATACAGAAACACACTCAGAACCAAAAAAGAGCAATATATTAAGAATACACTCAGCTCCATGGAGGAATCCATTGATTCCAATTGTTTCTGGGAAAACTTGAAAACACTACACAAAAAACAACACGACGATTTGGCCATTCAAAATGGGGACACATGGGTAAACCACTTTGAAAAATTATACCAGAAAAACACACTAAGACCAGAGCAACACCAAATATGCAAAAAACTGGAAAAGCTAGAAATGGCCATAAAAGATAACCAAAACCCGCTGGACGCCATAATAACAGAAAAAGAACTTCTTGAAAAACTCAAGGACCTGCGACCAGGAAAAGCCTGCGGGACAGACGGCATACTAAACGAGATGATTAAACACACAGACAACAAAATGAAACTGGCTATCCTAAAACTCTTCAACTTGGTTCTGAGTGTCGGTTATTTCCCTGATATCTGGAACAAAGGACTCATAACGCCCATATACAAAAGTGGGGACAAAATCGACCCACACAACTATCGAGGCATCTGTGTAAACAGTAACCTGGGGAAGGTATTCTGTAGCATCATAAACAAAAGACTTATAAACTTCCTTGAGGAGCACAATGTCTTGAGTAAAAGCCAAATTGGATTCCTGCCAAACTATAGAACATCCGATCATATCTTCACCCTACAGACCCTAATTGACAAACACGTTCACCATAACAAAAGCAAAATCTACGCATGCTTTGTAGATTTCCAGAAGGCTTTCGACTCCATCTGGCATGACGGTTTATTCCTGAAACTTATCGAAAGTGGGGTTGGAGGGAAAACATATGATGTAATTAAATCAATGTATACAAACAACAAATGTGCAGTTAAAATTGGAGACAAACAAACAAAATACTTCCCACAGGGGCGGGGGGTGACGCAGGGCTCGCCAATCTCACCGACACTCTTTAATATTTACATAAATGGATTGGCAAAACTACTTGAACAATCTACAGCACCCGGCCTCACCCTATATGAATCCAAGGTTAAATTCCTCCTCTATGCAGACGACCTGGTTCTGCTGTCACCTACTAAAGAGGGGCTACAGCAAAACCTGGACCTGCTGGAGTCGTACTGCCAGACTTGGGCCCTGACAATAAATCCCCAAAAAACCAAAGTCCTTGTGTTCCAGCAAAGATCCAAACATCAGGGACCCAAAATAAATTTCACAGTAGGAACAACCAAAATTGAACAAACCACTAACTACACATACTTGGGCTTAAAAATCAGTTCTACGGGAAACTTCAAACTGGCTGTGAATGAACTGAAAGAGAAAGCAAGAAGGGCTTTCTATGCCATCAAAAAATCAATCCAAATAGAAATCCCAATTAGCATTTGGCTCAAAATTTTCAAATCAGTAATTGAACCAATTGCACTCTATGGCAGTGAGGTATGGGGACCGCTAACTCAACAAGAATTTGCAAAATGGGACAAACACCCAATTGAGATCCTACATGCAGAATTCTGTAAAAGTATCCTCCGGACTCAAAGGAAAACAGTAAACAATGCATGCAGGGCAGAACTAGGCCAATATCCATTAATAATTGCTATCCAAAAAAGAGCCACCAAATTTTGGAATCACCTACAAATGAGCAATCCCCAATGCTATCACTACGACGCCCTGAAATGCCAAGAGCTGACCATAAAGAAGAATACCCTCAGTCAACTAGTCCTGGGACTCAGTGAAGTAACTACTAACAATACTAACAATAACCAGCCCCAGGACAGTGACAGGGTAACACAAAGAATTCGACCCAACACAATTGTCGCTAAGCAAAAGGAAAAATATCTGACATATTGGGCAGAAACAACAAAAACCCAAAGCAAACTCAATTGCTACTTGGCCCTAAACAGACAATACAACATAGCTGATTACCTGACCATGGTAAAGGATAACAAACTGAGAAGAACCTTGACAAGGTACAGACTTAGCGAACATAGCCTAGCGATCGAAAAAGGCAGACACAGGCAGACCAGGCTGCCAAGAGAAGACAGGATATGCTCTCACTGCAATCAGGGAGTAGTAGAGACAGAGATGCACTTCCTCACAGCCTGTGGAAAATATCAGGACATCAGGGAGAATTTCTACCAAAAATTCTCACAAATATGCCCTGAATTCAGAAATCTGAATGACAACCAAAAACTCCGATTCCTACTGGGAGAGGAGAGAAGCTGTGTAACACTGGCGGCACACTATGTTACAGCTTGCCATGAACAGAGGGACAACCAGTAAACTAAGAAATGAATATATATAAACAATGCGAATGTATATTTATACACTCAGGGATATACCTGTTTATACACTGTATGAATAGAACTGCGTTTATGTGCTCAACCATAAATGTATTTTGATGCTTTGGCAACATAAGATGTAACTTATCATGCCAATAAAGCGATTTGAATTGAATTGTGAATTGTGAATTGGGTCCCGGGTCTGTCAGTGTGAGAGAGGGAAAGGGGCCCGGGACTGTCACAGTGAGACTGGGGTGAGGGGCCCGGGACTGTCACGGTGAGAGAGGGGCGAGGGCCACGGGTCTGTCACAGTGAGAGAGGGGTGAGTGGACTGGGTCTGTCAGGGTGAGAGAGGGGAGAGGGGCCCGGGTCTGTCACAGTGAGAGATGGGAGAGGGACCCGGGTCTGTCAGGGTGAGAGAGGGGAGAGGGGCCCGGGTCTGTCACGGTGAGAGAGGGGAGAGGGGCCTGTGTCTCTCAGAGTGAGAGAGGGGAGAGGGGCCCGGGTCTGTCACAGTGGGAGAGGGGAGAGGGGCCCGGGTCTGTCACAGTCAGAGAGGGGAGAGGGGCCCGGGTCTCTCACAGTGGGAGAGGGGCCCGGGTCTGTCAGGGTGAGAGAGGGGAGAGGGGCCCGGGTCTGTCACAGTGAGAGAGGGGAGGGGGGCCCGGATCTGTCAGGGTGAGAGAGGGGTGAGAGGCCCGGGTCTGTCACAGTGAGAGAGGGGAGAGGTGCCCGGGTCTGTCAGTGTGAGGGAGGGAAAGGGGCCTGGGTCTGTCAAGGTGAGAGAGGGGAGAGGGGCCCGGGTCCGTCACAGTGAGAGAGGGGAGAGGGGCACGGGTCTGTCATGGTGAGAGAGGGGAGAGGGGCCCGGGTCTGTCAGGGTGAGAGAGGGGAGAGGGGCCCGGGTCTGTCACAGTGAGTGAGGCGAGAGGGTCCCGGGTCTGTCACGGTGAGAGAGGGGAGAGGGGCCCGGGTCTGTCACAGTGAGAGAGGCGAGAGGGTCCCGGGTCTGTCACGGTGAGAGAGGCGAGAGGGTCCCGGGTCTGTCACAGTGAGAGAGGGGAGAGGGGCCTGGGTCTGTCGGGGTGAGAGAGGGGAGAGGGGCCCGGGTCTGTCAGGGTGAGAGAGGCGATAGGGGCCCGGGTCTGGCAGGGTGAGAGAGGCGAGAGGGTCCCGGGTCTGTCACGGTGAGAGAGGGGAGAGGGGCCCTGGTCTGTCAGTGTGAGGGAGGGAAAGGGGCCTGGGTCTGCCAAGGTGAGAGAGGGGAGAGGGGCCCGGGTCCGTCACAGTGAGAGAGGGGAGAGGGGCCCGGGTCTGTCAGGGTGAGAGAGGGGAGAGGGGCTGGGTCTGTCACAGTGAGAGAGGGGAGAGGGACCCGGGTCTGTCACAGTGAGAGAGGGGAGAGGGACCTGGGTCTGTCACAGTGAGAGAGGGGAGAGGGGCTGGGTCTGTCACAGTGAGAGAGGGGTGAGGGGCCCGGGTGTGTCACAGTGAGAGAGGGGAGAGGGTCCCGGGTCAGTCACGGTGAGAGAGGGCTGAGGGACCCGGGTCTATCAGGGTGAGAGAGGGGAGATGGACCCGGGTCTGTCACAGTGAGAGAGGGGAGAGGGGCCCGGGTCTGTCACAGTGAGAGAGGTGAGAGGGGCCAGCTCTGCCACAGTGAGATAGGGGAGAGGGTCCCGGGTCTGTCAGGGTGAGAGAGGGGAGAGGGGCCTTTGCCTGTCAGCGTGAGGGAGGGGAGAGGGGCCCGGGTCTGTCAGGGTGATAGAGGGGAGAGGGGCCCGGGTCTGTCAGGGTGAGAGAGGGGAGAGGGGCCCGGGTCTGTCAGGGTGATAGAGGGGAGAGGGGCCTGGGTCTGTCAGGGTGAGAGAGGGGAGAGGGGCCCGGGTCTGTCAGGGTGAGAGAGGGGAGAGGGGCCTGTGTCTGTCAGAGTGAGAGAGGGGAGAGGGGCCCGTGTCTGTCACAGTGGGAGAGGGGAGAGGGGCCCGAGTCTGCCACAGTGAGATAGGGGAGAGAGTCCCGGGTCTGTCAGGGTGAGAGAGGGGAGAGGGGCCTTTGCCTGTCAGGGTGAGGGAGGGGAGAGGGGCCCGGGTCTGTCACGGTGAGAGAGGGGAGAGGGGCCCGGGACTGTCAGGGTGAGAGAGTGGAGAGGGGCCCGGGTCTGTGAGGGTGAGAGAGGGGAGAGGGACCCGGGTCTGTCACGGTGGGAGAGGGGAGAGGGGCCCGGGTCTCTCACAGTGGGAGAGGGGCCCGGGTCTGTCACAGTCAGAGAGGGGAGGGGGGCCCGGGTCTGTCAGGGTGAGAGAGGGGAGGGGGGCCTGGGTCTGTCACAGTGAGAGAGGGGAGAGGGGCCCGGGTCTGTCACAGTGAGAGAGGGGAGAGGGGCCCGGATCTGTCAGGGTGAGAGAGGGGAGAGGGGCCCGTGTCTGTCACAGTGAGTGAGGGGAGAGGGTCCCGGGTCTGTCAGGGTGAGAGAGGGGAGAGGGGCCCAGGTCTGCGAGGGTGAGAGAGGGGAGAGGGGCCCGGGTCTGTCACGGTGAGAGAGGGGAGAGGGGCCCGGGTCTGTCAGGGTGAGAGAGGGGAGAGGGACCTGGGTCTGTCACAGTGAGAGAGGGGAGAGGGGCTGGGTCTGTCACAGTGAGAGAGGGCAGAGGGGCCCGGGTGTGTCACAGTGAGAGAGGGGAGAGGGTCCCGGGTCAGTCACGGTGAGAGAGGGCTGAGGGACCCGGGTCTATCAGGGTGAGAGAGGGGAGATGGACCCGGGTCTGTCACAGTGAGAGAGGGGAGAGGGTCCCGGGTCTGTCAGGGTGATAGAGGGGAGAGGGGCCTTTGCCTGTCAGGGTGAGGGAGGGGAGAGGGGCCCGGGTCTGTCAGGGTGATAGAGGGGAGAGGGGCCCGGGTCTGTCACAGTGAGAGAGTGGAGAGGGGCCCGGGTCTGTCAGGGTGATAGAGGGGAGAGGGGCCTTTGCCTGTCAGGGTGAGTGAGGTGAGAGGGGCCTGCGTCTGTCACAGTGAGAAAGGGGAGAGGGGCCTGGGTCTGTCAGGGTGAGAGAGGGGAGAGGGGCCCGGGTCTGTCAGGGTGAGAGAGGGGAGAGGGGCCTGTGTCTGTCAGAGTGAGAGAGGGGAGAGGGGCCTGTGTCTGTCACAGTGGGAGAGGGGAGAGGGGCCCGGGTCTGCCACAGTGAAATAGGGGAGAGGGTCCCGGGTCTGTCAGGGTGAGAGAGGGGAGAGGGGCCTTTGCCTGTCAGGGTGAGGGAGGGGAGAGGGGCCCGGGTCTGTCAGGGTGATAGAGGGGAGAGGGGCCCGGGTCTGTCACAGTGAGAGAGTGGAGAGGGAACCGGGTCTGTCACGGTGAGAGAGGGGAGGGGGGCCCGGGTCTGTCAGGGTGATAGAGGGGAGAGGGGCCCGGGTCTGTCACAGTGAGAGAGGGGAGGGGGGCCCGGGTCTGTCAGGGTGAGAGAGCGGAGAGGGACCCGGGTCTGTCAGGGTGAGAGAGGGAAGAGGGGCCCGGGTCTGTCACGGTGAGAGAGGGGAGGGGGGCCCGGGTCTGTCACAGTGAGAAAGGGGAGAGGGGCCCGGGCCTGTCACAGTGAGAGAGGGGAGAGGGACCCGGGTCTGTCAGGGTGAGAGAGGGGAGAGGGGCTGGGTCTGTCACAGTGAGAGAGGGGAGAGGGACCCGGGTCTGTCAGGGTGAGAGAGGGGAGAGGGGCTGGGTCTGTCACAGTGAGAGAGGGGAGAGAGGCCCGTGTCTGTCACAGTGAGAGAGGGGAGAGGGCGCCGGGTCTGTCACAGTGAGAGAGGGGAGAGGGGCCCGGGTCTGTCAGGGTGTTAGAGGGGAGAGGGGCCCGGGTCTGTCAGGGTGAGATAGGGGAGAGGGGCCCGGGTCTCTCAGAGTGATGGAGGGGAAAGGGGCCCAGGTCTGTCAGGGTGAGAGGTGGGTGACGGGCCCGGGTCTGTCACAGTGAGAGATGGGATAACATATACACTCACAATAAAGAAGGCGTAAACCGGGCAGTTAGTAAACTAAACAATATTTTTGATAATTTGGCAACAAATGCAAACTTGAAAGCTCGCAAGAACAAACCCAAAACAAAAAACTATGAAAAATGGTTTGACCGAGATTGCCATAACATGAGGAAAAAACTTAGAAAAATATCAAACCAAAAACACAGACATCCAGAAAACGAGGAACTACGCCTTACTTATTGTCAGACACTAACACAATACAGAAACACACTCAGAACCAAAAAAGAGCAATATATTAAGAATACACTCAGCTCCATGGAGGAATCCATTGATTCCAATTGTTTCTGGGAAAACTTGAAAACACTACACAAAAAACAACACGACGATTTGGCCATTCAAAATGGGGACACATGGGTAAACCACTTTGAAAAATTATACCAGAAAAACACACTAAGACCAGAGCACCACCAAATATGCAAAAAACTGGAAAAGCTAGAAATGGCCATAAAAGATAACCAAAACCCGCTGGACGCCATAATAACAGAAAAAGAACTTCTTGAAAAACTCAAGGACCTGCGACCAGGAAAAGCCTACGGGACAGACGGCATACTAAACGAGATGATTAAACACACAGACAACAAAATGAAACTGGCTATCCTAAAACTCTTCAACTTGGTTCTGAGTGTCGGTTATTTCCCTGATATCTGGAACAAAGGACTCATAACGCCCATATACAAAAGTGGGGACAAAATCGACCCACACAACTATCGAGGCATCTGTGTAAACAGTAACCTGGGGAAGGTATTCTGTAGCATCATAAACAAAAGACTTATAAACTTCCTTGAGGAGCACAATGTCTTGAGTAAAAGCCAAATTGGATTCCTGCCAAACTATAGAACATCCGATCATATCTTCACCCTACAGACCCTAATTGACAAACACGTTCACCATAACAAAAGCAAAATCTACGCATGCTTTGTAGATTTCCAGAAGGCTTTCGACTCCATCTGGCATGACGGTTTATTCCTGAAACTTATCGAAAGTGGGGTAGGAGGGAAAACATATGATGTAATTAAATCAATGTATACAAACAACAAATGTGCAGTTAAAATTGGAGACAAACAAACAAAATACTTCCCACAGGGGCGAGGGGTGACGCAGGGCTCGCCAATCTCACTGACACTCTTTAATATTTACATAAATGGATTGGCAAAACTACTTGAACAATCTACAGCACCCGGCCTCACCCTATATGAATCCAAGGTTAAATTCCTCCTCTATGCAGACGACCTGGTTCTGCTGTCACCTACTAAAGAGGGGCTACAGCAAAACCTGGACCTGCTGGAGTCGTACTGCCAGACTTGGGCCCTGACAATAAATCCCCAAAAAACCAAAGTCCTTGTGTTCCAGCAAAGATCCAAACATCAGGGACCCAAAATAAATTTCACAGTAGGAACAACCAAAATTGAACAAACCACTAACTACACATACTTGGGCTTAAAAATCAGTTCTACGGGAAACTTCAAACTGGCTGTGAATGAACTGAAAGAGAAAGCAAGAAGGGCTTTCTATGCCATCAAAAAATCAATCCAAATAGAAATCCCAATTAGCATTTGGCTCAAAATTTTCAAATCAGTAATTGAACCAATTGCACTCTATGGCAGTGAGGTATGGGGACCGCTAACTCAACAAGAATTTGCAAAATGGGACAAACACCCAATTGAGATCCAACATGCAGAATTCTGTAAAAGTATCCTCTGGACTCAAAGGAAAACAGTAAACAATGCATGCAGGGCAGAACTAGGCCAATATCCATTAATAATCACTATCCAAAAAAGAGCCACCAAATTTTGGAATCACCTACAAATGAGCAATCCCCAATGCTATCACTACGACGCCCTGAAATGCCGAGAGCTGACCATAAAGAAGAATACCCTCAGTCAACTAGTCCTGGGACTCAGTGAAGTAACTACTAACAATACTAACAATAACCAGCCCCAGGACAGTGACAGGGTAACACAAAGAATTCGACCCAACACAATTGTCGCTAAGCAAAAGGAAAAATATCTGACATATTGGGCAGAAACAACAAAAACCCAAAGCAAACTCAATTGCTACTTGGCCCTAAACAGACAATACAACACAGCTGATTACCTGACCATGGTAAAGGATAACAAACTGAGAAGAACCTTGACAAGGTACAGACTTAGCGAACATAGCCTATCGATCGAAAAAGGCAGACACAGGCAGACCAGGCTGCCAAGAGAGGACAGGATATGCTCTCACTGCAGTCAGGGAGTGGTGGAGACAGAGATGCACTTCCTCACAGCTTGTGGAAAAAATCAGGGCATCAGGGAGAATTTCTACCAAAAATTCTCACAAATATGCCCTGATTTCAGAAATCTGAATGACAACCAAAAACTCCCATTCCTACTGGGAGAGGAGAGAAGCTGTATAACACTGGCGGCACACTATGTTACAGCTTGCCATGAACAGAGGGACAACCAGTAAACTAAGAAAAGAATATATTTAAACAATGCGAATGTATATTTATACACTCAGGGATATACCTGTTTATACACTGTATGAATAGAACTGCGTTTATGTGCTAAACCATGAATGTATTTTGATGATTTGGCAACATAAGATGCAACTTATCATGCCAATAAAGCGATTTGAATTGTGAATTGTGAATTGAGTGGGACCCGTGTCTGTCAGGGTGATAGAGGGGAGAGGGGCCCGGGTCTGTCACAGTCAGAGAGGGGAGAGGGGCCCGGGTCTCTCACAGTGGGAGATGGGAGAGGGACCCGGGTCTCTCACAGTGGGAGAGGGGCCCGGGTCTGTCAGGGTGAGAGAGGGGAGAGGGGCCCGGGTCTGTCACAGTGATAGAGGGGAGGGTGGCCCGGATCCGTCAGGGTGAGAGACGGGAGAGGGGCCCGGGTCTGTCACAGTGAGTGAGGGGAGAGGGGCCCTGGTCTGACACAGTGAGAGAGGGGAGAGGGACTGGGTCTGTCACAGTGAGAGAGGGGAGAGGGTCCCGTGTCTGTCACGGTGAGAGAGGGCTGAGGGACCCGGGTCTATCAGGGTGAGAGAGGGGAGAGGGACCCGGGTCTGTCACAGTGAGAGAGGGGAGAGGGGCCCGGGTCTGTCACAGTGAGAGACGGGTGAGAGGCCCGGGTCTGTCAGGGTGAGAGAGGGGAGAGGGGCCCGGGTCTGTCAAGGTGAGAGAGGGGAGAGGGGCCCGGGTCTGTCAGTGTGAGGGAGGGAAAGGGGCCTGGGTCTGTCAAGGTGAGAGAGGGGAGAGGGGCCCGGGTCTGTCAGGGTGAGAGAGGGGAGAGGGGCCCGGTTCTGTCACAGTGAGAGAGGCGAGAGGGTCCCGGGTCTGTCACGGTGAGAGAGGGGAGAGAGGCTGTGTCTGTCACGGTGAGAGAGGGGAGAGGGGCCCGGGTCTGTCACGGTGAGAGAGGGTAGAGGGCCCCGTGTCTGTCACAGTGAGAGAGGGGAGAGGGGCCCGGGTCTGTCAGGGTGAGAGAGGGGAGAGGGGCCCGGGACTGTCATGGTGAGAGAGGGGAGAGGGGCCCGGGTCTGTCAGGGTGAGAGAGGTGAGAGGGTCCCGGGTCTGCCAAGGTGAGAGAGGGGAGAGGGGCCCGGGTCCGTCACAGTGAGAGAGGGGAGAGGGGCCCGGGTCCGTCACAGTGAGAGAGGGGAGAGGGGCCCGGGTCTGTCACAGTGAGTGAGGGGAGAGGGGTCCGGGTCCGTCACAGTGAGAGAGGGGAGAGGGGCCCAGGTCCGTCACAGTGAGAGAGGGGAGAGGGGCCCGGGTCTGTCACAGTGAGTGAGGGGAGAGGGGCCCGGGTCCGTCACAGTGAGAGAGGGGAGAGAGGCCCGGGTCCGTCACAGTGAGAGAGGGGAGAGGGGCCCGGGTCTGTCACAGTGAGTGAGGGGAGAGGGGCCCGGGACTGTCACAGTGAGTGAGGGGAGAGGGGCCCGGGTCCGTCACAGTGAGAGAGGGGAGAGGGGCCTGGGTCCGTCACAGTGAGAGAGGGGAGAGGGGCCCGGGTCTGTCACAGTGAGTGAGGGGAGAGGGGTCTGGGTCCGTCACAGTGAGAGAGGGGAGAGGGGCCCGGGTCCGTCACAGTGAGAGAGGGGAGAGGGGCCTGGGTCCGTCACAGTGAGAGAGGGGAGAGGGGCCCGGGACTGTCACAGTGAGTGAGGGGAGAGGGGCCCGGGTCTGTCACGGTGAGAGAGGGGAGAGGGGCCTGTGTCTCTCAGAGTGAGAGAGGGGAGAGGGGCCCGGGTCTGTCACAGTGGGAGAGGGGAGAGGGGCCCGGGTCTGTCACAGTGAGAGAGGGGAGGGGGGCCCGGATCTGTCAGGGTGAGAGAGGGGAGAGGGGCCCGGGTCTGTCACAGTGAGTGAGGGGAGAGGGGCCGGGGTCTGTCACAGTGAGAGAGCGGAGAGGGACTGGGTCTGCCACAGTGAGAGAGGGGAGAGGGTCCCGTGTCTGTCACAGTGAGAGAGGGCTGAGGGACACGGGTCTATCAGGGTGAGAGAGGGGAGAGGGACCCGGGTCTGTCACAGTGAGAGAGGGGAGAGGGGCCCGGGTCTGTCACAATGAGAGAGGGGTGAGAGGCCCGGGTCTGTCACAGTGCGAGAGGGGAGAGGGGCCCGGGTCTGTCAGTGTGAGGGAGGGAAAGGGGCCTGGGTCTGTCAAGGTGAGAGAGGGGAGAGGGGCCCGGGTCCGTCATAGTGAGAGAGGGGAGAGGGGCACGGGTCTGTCATGGTGAGAGAGGGGAGAGGGGCCTGGGTCTGTCACAGTGAGTGAGGCGAGAGGGTCCCGGGTCTGTCACGGTGAGAGAGGGGAGAGAGGCCCGGGTCTGTCACAGTGAGTGAGGCGAGAGGGTCCCGGGTCTGTCACGGTGAGAGAGGGGAGAGGGGCCCGGGTCTGTCACAGTGAGAGAGGGGAGAGGGGCCCGGGTCTGTCGGGGTGAGAGAGGGGAGAGGGGCCCGGGTCTGTCAGGGTGAGAGAGGCGATAGGGGCCCGGGTCTGTCAGGGTGAGAGAGGGGAGAGGGGCCCGGGTCTGTCAAGGTGAGAGAGGGGAGAGGGGCCCGGGTCTGTCAGTGTGAGGGAGGGAAAAGGGCCTGGGTCTGTCAAGGTGAGAGAGGGGAGAGGGGCCCGGGTCCGTCACAGTGAGAGAGGGGAGAGGGGCCCGTGTCTGTCACAGTGGGAGAGGGGAGAGGGGCCCGGGTCTGCCACAGTGAGATAGGGGAGAGGGTCCCGGGTCTGTCAGGGTGAGAGAGGGGAGAGGGGCCCGGGTCCGTCACAGTGAGAGAGGGGAGAGGGGCACGGGTCTGTCACAGTGAGTGAGGGGTGAGGGGCCCGGGACTGTCATGGTGAGAGCGGGGAGAGGGGCCCGGGTCTGTCAGGGTCAGAGAGGGGAGAGGGGCCCGGGTCTGTCACTGTGGGAGAGGGGAGAGGGGCCCGGGTCTGCCACAGTGAGATAGGGGAGAGGGTCCCGGGTCTGTCAGGGTGAGAGAGGGGAGAGGGGCCTTTGACTGTCAGGGTGAGAGAGGGGAGAGGGGCCCGTGTCTGTCACAGTGGGAGAGGGGAGAGGGGCCCGGGTCTGCCACAGTGAGATAGGGGAGAGGGTCCCGGGTCTGTCAGGGTGAGAGAGGGGAGAGGGGCCTTTGCCTGTCAGGGTGAGAGAGGGGAGAGGGGCCCGTGTCTGTCACAGTGGGAGAGGGGAGAGGGGCCCGGGTCTGTCACAGTGAGAGAGGGGAGAGGGACTGGGTCTGTCACAGTGAGAGAGGGGAGAGCGGCTCGGGTCTGTCACAGTGAGTGAGGGGCGAGGGGCCCGGGTCTGTCACAGTGAGAGAGGGGAGAGGGACTGGGTCTGTCACAGTGAGAGAGGGGAGAGGGTCCCGTGTCTGTCACGGTGAGAGAGGGGTGAGAGGCCCGGGTCTATCAGGGTGAGAGAGGGGAGAGGGGCCCGGGTCTGTCAAGGTGAGAGAGGGGAGAGGGGCCTGGGTCTGTCACAGTGAGAGAGGGGAGAGGGGCCCGGGTCTGTCACAGTGAGAGAGGGGTGAGAGGCCCGGGTCTGTCAAGGTGAGAGAGGGGAGAGGGGCTTGGGTCTGTCAAGGTGAGAGAGGGGAGAGGGGCCCGGGTCCGTCACAGTGAGAGAGGGGAGAGGGGCCCGGGACTGTCATGGTGAGAGAGGGGAGAGGGGCCCGGGTCCGTCACAGTGAGAGAGGGGAGAGGGGCCCGGGTCTGTCAAGGTGAGAGAGGGGAGAGGGGCCCGGGTCTGTCAAGGTGAGTGAGGGGAGAGGGGCCCGGGTCCGTCACAGTGAGAGAGGGGAGAGGGGCCCGGGTCTGTCAAGGTGAGAGAGGGGTGAGAGGCCCGGGTCTGTCAAGGTGAGAGAGGGGAGAGGGGCCCGGGTCCGTCACAGTGAGAGAGGGGAGAGGGGCCCGGGTCTGTCAAGGTGAGAGAGGGGTGAGAGGCCCGGGTCTGTCAAGGTGAGAGAGGGGAGAGGGGCCCGGGTCTGTCAGGGTGAGAGAGGCGAGAGGGTCCCGGGTCTGTCACGGTGAGTTAGGGGAGAGAGGCCCTGGTCTGTCAGTGTGAGGGAGGGAAAGGGGCCTGGGTCTGTCAAGGTGAGAGAGGGGAGAGGGGCCCGGGTCTGTCAGGGTGAGAGAGGGGAGAGGGGCCTTGGTCTGTCAGGGTGAGGGAGGGGAGAGGGGCCCGGGACTGTCATGGTGAGAGAGGGGAGAGGGGCCCGGGTCTGTCAGGGTGAGAGAGGCGAGAGGGTCCCGGGTCTGTCACGGTGAGTTAGGGGAGAGAGGCCCTGGTCTGTCAGTGTGAGGGAGGGAAAGGGGCCTGGGTCTGCCAAGGTGAGAGAGGGGAGAGGGGCCCGGGTCCGTCACAGTGAGAGAGGGGAGAGGGGCCCGGGTCTGTCACAGTGAGTGAGGGGTGAGGGGCCTGGGACTGTCATGGTGAGAGAGGGGAGAGGGTCCCGGGTCTGTCACGGTGAGAGAGGGGAGAGGGGCCCGACTCTGTCAGTGTGAGAGAGGGAAAGGGGCCCGGGACTGTCAGGTGAGAGAGGGGAGAGGGGCCCGGGTCTGTCAGTGTGAGGGAGGGGAGAGGGGCCCGGGTCTGCCACAGTGAGATAGGGGAGAGGGTCCCGGGTCTGTCAGGGTGAGAGAGGGGAGAGGGGCCTTTGCCTGTCAGGGTGAGAGAGGGGAGAGGGGCCCGTGTCTGTCACAGTGGGAGAGGGGAGAGGGGCCCGGGTCTGCCACAGTGAGATAGGGGAGAGGGTCCCGGGTCTGTCAGGGTGAGAGAGGAGAGAGGGGCCTTTGCCTGTCATGGTGAGAGAGGGGAGAGTGGCCCGGGTCTGTCACAGTGAGAGAGGCGAGAGGGTCCCGGGTCTGTCACGGTGAGAGAGGGGAGAGGGGCCCGGGTCTGTCAGGGTGAGAGAGGGGAGAGGGACCCGGGTCTGTCAGGGTGATAGAGGGGAGAGGGACTGGGTCTGTCACAGTGAGAGAGGGGAGAGGGTCCCGTGTCTGTCACGGTGAGAGAGGGGAGAGGGGCCCGGGTCTGTCAGGGTGATAGAGGGGAGAGGGACTGGGTCTGTCACAGTGAGAGAGGGGAGAGGGTCCCGTGTCTGTCACGGTGAGAGAGGGGAGAGGGACCCGGGTCTGTCACAGTGAGAGAGGGGAGAGGGGCCTGGGTCTGTCAGTGTGAGGGAGGGAAAGGGGCCTGGGTCTGTCAGGGTGAGAGAGGGGAGAGGGGTCCGGGTCTGTCAAGGTGAGAGAGGGGAGAGGGGCCCGGGTCTGTCAGTGTGCGGGAGGGAAAGGGGCCTGGGTCTGTCAAGGTGAGAGAGGGGAGAGAGGCCCGGGTCTGTCAGGGTGAGAGGTGGGAGAGGGACAGAGTCTGTCACAGTGAGAGAGGGGAGAGGGGCCTGGGTCTGTCAGTGTGAGGGAGGGAAAGGGGCCTGGGTCTGTCAGGGTGAGAGAGGGGAGAGGGGTCCGGGTCTGTCAAGGTGAGAGGGGGGAGAGGGGCCCGGGTCTGTCAGTGTGAGGGAGGGAAAGGGGCCTGGGTCTGTCAAGGTGAGAGAGGGGAGAGGGGCCCGGGTACGTCACAGTGAGAGAGGGGAGAGGGGCCCGGGTCTGTCACAGTGAGTGAGGGGTCAGGGGCCCGGGACTGTCATGGTGAGAGAGGGGAGAGGGGCCCGGGTCTGTCACAGTGAGAGAGGCGAAAGGGTCCCGGGTCTGTCACGGTGAGAGAGGGGAGAGGGTCCCGGGTCTGTCACGGTGAGAGAGGGGAGAGAGGCTGTGTCTGTCACGGTGAGAGAGGGGAGAGGGCCCCGGGTCTGTCAGGGTGAGAGTGGGGAGAGGGGCCCGGGACTGTCATGGTGAGAGAGGGGAGAGGGGCCCGGGTCTGTCAGGGTGAGGGAGGGGAGAGGGGCCCGGGTCTGTCACAGTGAGAGAGGGGAGAGAGGCCCGGGTCTGTCAGGGTGATAGAGGGGAGAGGGGCCCGGGTCTGTCAGGGTGAGAGAGGGGAGTGGGGCTCGGGCCTCTCACAGTGGGAGAGGGGCCCGGGTCTGTCACAGTGAGAGAGCGGAGAGGGAACCTGGTCCGTCAGGGTGAGAGATGGGACAGAGGCCCGGGTCTGGCACAGTGGGAGAGCGGAGAGAGGCCCGGGTCTGTCACAGTGAGAGAGCGGAGAGGGAACCGGGTCTGTCACGGTGAGAGAGGGGAGGGGGGCCCGGGTCTGTCAGGGTGATAGAGGGGAGAGGGGCTCGGGTCTCTCACAGTGGGAGAGGGGAGGGGGGCCCTGATCTGTCACAGTGAGAAAGGGGAGAGGGGCCCGGGTCTGTCAGGGTGAGAGAGGGAAGAGGGGCCCGGGTCTGTCACGGTGAGAGAGGGGAGAGGGGCCCGGGTCTGTCACAGTGAGAGAGGGGAGAGGGCGCCGGGTCTGTCACATTGAGAGAGGGGAGAGGGGCCCGGGTCTGTCACAGTGAGAGAGGGTAGAGGGGCCCGGGTCTGTCAGGGTGAGAGAGTGGAGAGGGGCCCGGGTCTGTCAGGGTGAGAGAGGGGAGAGGGGCCCGGGTCTGTCAGGGTGAGAGGTGGGTGAGGGGCCCGGGTCTGTCACAGTGAGAGATGGGAGTGGGACCCGTGTCTGTCAGGGTGATAGAGGGGAGAGGGGCCCGGGTCTCTCACAGTGAGAAAGGGGAGAGGGGCCCGGGTCTGTCAGGGTGAGAGAGGGGAGAGGGGCCCGAGTCTCTCACAGTGAGAAAGGGGAGAGGGGCCCGGGTCTCTCACAGTGGGAGAGGGGCCCGGGTCTGTCACAGTCAGAGAGGGGAGAGGGGCCCGGGTCTCTCACAGTGGGAGATGGGAGAGGGACCCGGGTCTCTCACAGTGGGAGAGGGGCCCGGGTCTGTCACAGTCAGAGAGGGGAGAGGGGCCCGGGTCTGTCACAGTGAGAGATGGGAGTGGGACCCGTGTCTGTCAGGGTGATAGAGGGGAGAGGGGCCTGGGTCTCTCACAGTGAGAAAGGGGAGAGGGGCCCGGGTCTGTCAGGGTGAGAGAGGGGAGAGGGGCCCGGGTCTCTCACAGTGAGAAAGGGGAGAGGGGCCCGGGTCTCTCACAGTGGGAGAGGGGCCCGTGTCTGTCACAGTCAGAGAGGGGAGAGGGGCCCGGGTCTCTCACAGTGGGAGAGGGGCCCGGGTCTGTCAGGGTGAGAGAGGCGAGAGGGTCCCGGGTCTGTCACGGTGAGAGAGGGGAGAGGGGCCCTGGTCTGTCAGTGTGAGGGAGGGAAAGGGGCCTGGGTCTGCCAAGGTGAGAGAGGGGAGAGGGGCCCGGGTCCGTCACAGTGAATGAGGGGTGAGGGGCCCGGGACTGTCATGGTGAGAGAGGGGAGAGGGTCCCGGGTCTGTCACGGTGAGAGAGGGGAGAGGGTCCCGATTCTGTCAGTGTGCGAGAGGGAAAGGGGCCCGGGACTGTCACAGTGAGAGAGGGGTGAGTGGCCTGGGTCTGTCAGGGTGAGAGAGGGGAGAGGGGCCCAGGTCTGTCACGGTGAGAGAGGGGAGGGGGCCCAGGTCTGTCAGGTGAGAGAGGGGAGAGGGGCCCTGGTCTGTCAGTGTGAGGGAGGGAAAGGGGCCCGGTTCTGTCACAGTGGGAGAGGGGAGAGAGGCCCGGGTCTGTCAGGGTGAGAGAGGGGAGAGGGGCCTTTGCCTGTCAGGATGAGGGAGGGTGTAAAGTATGCGAATATACTTAATACAATAAGGAAGAGACAGCTTGGAAGGGTTTAACTTAGGTCTTTACTTCATACCCACAGGCGGGAACTGAGGGGAGATGAGTACCCACTGTACTATTTATACCCCTATGGCCAGGAGTGGTACTACGGTATCACTACGCCCTACAAAGAAGTGCTGCCCTGGCCATAGGTTTAAAATGACATACATATTACATACACAACAGAGGGGAGAGGGGCCCGGGTCTGTCACAGTGAGAGAGGGGAGAGGGACCCGGGTCTGTCAGGGTGAGAGAGGCGAGAGGGTCCCGGGTCTGTCACTGTGAGAGAGGGGAGAGGGGCCCGGGTCTGTCACAGTGAGAGAGGGGAGAGGGGCCCGGGTCTGTCAGGGTGAGAGAGGCGAGAGGGTCCCGGGTCTGTCACGGTGAGAGAGGGGAGAGGGGACCTGGTCTGTCAGTGTGAGAGAGGGAAAGGGGCCCGGGCCTGTCACAGTGGGAGAGGGGAGAGAGGCCCGGGTCTGTCAGGGTGATAGAGGGGAGAGGGGCCCGGGTCTGTCAGTGTGAGAGGGGGGAGAAGGGCACGGGTCTGTCACTGTGAGAGAGGGGAGTGGGGCCCTGGTCTGTCACAGTGAGAGAGGGGAGAGGGGCCCGGGTCTGTCACGGTGGGGGAGGGGAGAGAGGCCCGGGTCTGTCACAGTGAGAGAGCGGAGAGGGGCCCGGGTCTGTCACAGTGAGAGAGGGGCAGACGACCTGGTTCTGCTGTCACCAACTAAGGAGGGTCTACAGCAGAACCTGGACCTGCTGGAGTCGTACTGCCAGACTTGGGCCCTGACAATAAATCCCCAAAAAACCAAAGTCCTTGTGTTCCAGCAAAGATCCAAACATCAGGGACCCAAAATAAATTTCACAGTAGGAACAACCAAAATTGAACAAACCACTAACTACACATACTTGGGCTTAAAAATCAGTTCTACGGGAAACTTCAAACTGGCTGTGAATGAACTGAAAGAGAAAGCAAGAAGGGCTTTCTATGCCATCAAAAAATCAATCCTAATAGAAATCCCAATTAGCATTTGGCTCAAAATTTTCAAATCAGTAATTGAACCAATTGCACTCTATGGCAGTGAGGTATGGGGACCGCTAACACAACAAGAATTTGCAAAATGGGACAAACACCCAATTGAGATCCTACATGCAGAATTCTGTAAAAGTACCCTCCGGACTCAAAGGAAAACAGTAAACAATGCATGCAGGGCGGAACTAGGCCAATATCCATTAATAATCACGATCCAAAAAAGAGCCACCAAATTTTGGAATCACCTACAAATGAGCAACCCCCAATGCTATCACTACGACGCCCTGAAATGCCAAGAGCTGACCATAAAGAAAAATACCCTCAGTCAACTAGTCCCGGGACTCAGTGAAGTAACTACTAACAATACGAACAATAACCAGTCCCAGGACAGTGACAGGGTAACACAAAGAATTCGACCCAACACAATTGTCGCTAAGCAAAAGGAAAAATATCTGACATATTGGGCAGAAACAACAAAAACCCAAAGCAAACTCAATTGCTACTTGGCCCTAAACAGACAATACAACATAGCTGATTACCTGACCATGGTAAAAGATAACAAACTGAGAAGAACCTTGACAAGGTACAGACTTAGCGAACATAGCCTAGCGATCGAAAAAGGCAGACACAGGCAGACCAGGCTGCCAAGAGAAGACAGGATATGCTCTCACTGCACTCTGGGAGTAGTTGAGGCAGAGATGCACTTCCTCACAGCCTGTGGAAAATATCAGGACATCAGGGAGAATTTCTACCAAAAATTCTCACAAATATGCCCTGAATTCAGAAATCTGAATGACAACCAAAAACTCCCTTTCCTACTGGGGGAGGAGAGAAGCTGTGTAACACTGGCGGCACACTATGTTACAGCTTGCCATGAACAGAGGGACAACCAGTAAACTAAGAAAAGAATATATACAAACAAGGCGAATGTATATTTATAAACTGTATGAATAGAACCGCGTTTATGTGTTCAACCATAAATGTATTTTGATGCTTTGGCAACATAAGATGTACCTTATCATGCCAATAAAGCGATTTGAATTGTGAATTGTGAATTGTGAGAGAGGGGAGAGGGGCCCGGGTCTGCCACAGTGAGAGAGGGGAGAGGGGCCCGGGTCTGTCACAGTGAGAGAGGGGAGAGGAGCCCGGGTCTGTCAGGGTGAGAGAGCGGAGAGGGGCCCGGGTCTGTCACAGTCAGAAAGGGGAGAGGGGCCCGGGTCTGTCACAGTGAGAGAGGGGAGAGGGACCGGGGTCTGTCACGGTGAGAGAGGGGAGGGGGGCCCGGGTCTGTCACAGTGAGAGAGGGGAGAGGGGCCCGGGTCTGTCAAGGTGAGAGAGGGAAGAGGGGCCTGGGTCTGTCACGGTGAGAGAGGGGAGAGAGGCTCGGGTCTGTCAGGGTGAGAGAGGGGAGAGGAGTCTGGGTCTGCAAGGGTGAGAGAGGGGAGAGTGGCCCGGGTCTGTCAGGGTGAGAGAGGGGAGAGGGGCCCGGGTTGGTCACAGTTTGAGAGGGGTGAGGGGCCCGGGCCTGTGAGGGTGAGAGAGGGGAGAGGGGCCCGGGTCTGTCAGGGTGATAGAGAGGAGAGAGGCCCGGGTCTGTCAGGGTGAGAGAGGGGAGAGGGGCCCGGGCCTGTCAGGGTGAGAGAGAGGAGAGGGGCCCAGGTCTGTCACAGTGAGAGAGGGGAGAGGGGCCCGGGTCTGTCAGGGTGAGAGAGGGGAGAGGGGCCCGGGTCTGTCATGGTGAGAGAGGGGAGAGGGGCCCGGGTCTGTCAGGGTGAGAGAGGGGAGAGGGGCCCGGGTCTGTCACAGTGAGAGAGGGGAGAGGGGCCCCGGGTCTGTCACGGTGAGAGAGGGGAGAGGGGTCTGGGTCTGCAAGGGTGAGAGAGGGGAGAGGGGCCCGGGTCTGTCAGGGTGAGAGAGGGGAGAGGGGCCCGGGTCTGTCAGGGTGAGAGAGGGGAGAGGGGCCTGGGTCTGTCACAGTGAGAGAGGGGAGAGGGACCCGGGTCTGTCACAGTGAGAGAGGGGTGAGGGGCCCGGGTCTGTCAGGGTGAGAAAAGGGAGAGGGGCCCGGGTCTGTCAAGGTGAGAGAGGGGAGAGGGGCCCGGGTCTGTCAGTGTGAGGGAGGGAAAGGGGCCTGGGTCTGTCAAGGCGAGAGAGGGGAGAGGGGCCCAGGTCTGTCACAGTGAGTGAGGGGTGAGGGGCCTGGGACTGTCATGGTGAGAGAGGGGAGAGGGACCCGGGTCTGTCAGGGTGAGAGAGGGGAGAGGGGCCCGGGTCTGTCATGGTGAGAGGGGGGAGGGGGGCCCAGGTCTGTCAGGGTGAGAGAGGGGAGAGGGGCCAGGGTCTGTCAGGGTGTGAGAGGGGAGAGGGGCCCGGGTCTGTCAGGGTGAGAGAGGGGAGAGGGGCCCGGGTCTGTCAGGGTGAGAGAGGGGAGAGGGGCCAGGGTCTGTCAGGGTGAGAGAGGGGAGAGGGGCCCGGGTCTGTCAGGGTGAGAGAGGGGAGAGGGGCCCGGGTCTGTCAGGGTGAGAGAGGGGAGAGGGGCCTGGGTCTGTCACAGTGAGAGTGGGGAGAGGGGCCCGGGTCTGCCACAGTGAGGTAGGGGAGAGGGTCCAGGGTCTGTCAGGGTGCGAGAGGGGAGCGGGGCCTTTGCCTGTCAGGGTGATAGAGGGGAGAGGGGCCCGGGTCTGTCACAGTGAGAGAGGGGAGAGAGGCCCGGGTCTGTCACAGTGAGAGAGCGGAGACGGAACCGGGTCTGTCAGGGTGAGAGAGGGGTGAGGGGCCCGGGTCTGTCACAGTGGGAGAGGGGAGAGAGGCCCGGGTTTTTCACAGTGAGAGAGCAGAGAGGGAACCGCGTCTGTCACGGTGAGAGAGGGGAGGGGGGCTCGGGTCTGTCAGGGTGATAGAGGGGAGAGGGGCCCGGGTCTGTCAGGGTGAGAGAGGGGAGAGGGGCCCGGGTCTGTCAGGGTGAGAGAGGGGAGAGGGGCCCGGGTCTGTCACAGTGAGAGAGGGGCCCGGGTATGTCACAGTGAGAGAGGGGAGGGGGGCCCTGATCTGTCACAGTGAGAGAGGGGAGAGGGGCCCGGGTCTGTCACAGTGAGAGAGGGGAGAGGGGCCCGGGTCTGTCACAGTGAGAGAGTGGAGAGGGTCCCGGGTCTGTCACAGTGAGAGAGGGGAGAGGGGCCTGGGTCTGTCACAGTGAGAGAGCGGAGAGGGTCCTGGGTCTGTCACAGTGAGAGAGGGGAGAGGGGCCTGGGTCTGTCAGGGTGAGAGAGGGGAGAGGGGCCCGGGTCTGTCAGGGTGAGAGAGGGGAGAGGGGCCCGGGTCTGTCAGGGTGAGAGAGGGGAGAGGGGCCCGGGTCTGTCACAGTGAGAGAGGGGTGAGGGGCCTGGGTCTGTGAGGGTGAGAGAGGGGAGAGGGGCCCGGGTCTGTCAGGGTGAGAGAGGGGAGAGGGGCCTGGGTCTGTCATGGTGAGAGGGGGGAGGGGGGCCCAGGTCTGTCAGGGTGAGAGAGGGGAGAGGGGCCAGGGTCTGTCACAGTGAGAAAGGGGAGAGGGGCCCGGGTCTGTCAGGGTGAGAGAGGGGAGAGGGGCCCGGGTCTGTCAGGGTGAGAGAGGGGAGAGGGGCCTGGGTCTGTCACAGTGAGAGTGGGGAGAGGGGCCCGGGTATGCCACAGTGAGGTAGGGGAGAGGGTCCAGGGTCTGTCAGGGTGCGAGACGGGAGCGGGGCCTTTGCCTGTCAGGGTGAGGGAGGGAATAAGGGCCCGGGTCTGTCAGGGTGATAGAGGGGAGAGGGGCCCGGGTCTGTCACAGTGGGAGAGGGGAGAGGGGCCCGGGTCTGTCACAGTGAGAGAGCGGAGACGGAACCGGGTCTGTCAGGGTGAGAGAGGGGTGAGGGGCCCGGGTCTGTCACAGTGGGAGAGGGGAGAGAGGCCCGGGTTTTTCACAGTGAGAGAGCAGAGAGGGAACCGCGTCTGTCACGGTGAGAGAGGGGAGGGGGGCCCGGGTCTGTCAGGGTGATAGAGGGGAGAGGGACCCGGGTCTGTCAGGGTGAGAGAGGGGAGGGGGACCCGGGTCTGTCAGGGTGAGAGAGGGGAGGGGGGCCCGGGTCTGTCAGGGTGATAGAGGGGAGAGGGGCCCGGGTCTGTCAGGGTGAGAGAGGGGAGAGGGGCCCGGGTCTGTCAGGGTGAGAGAGGGGAGAGGGGCCCGGGTCTGTCAGGGTGAGAGAGGGGAGAGGGGCCCGGGTCTGTCAGGGTGAGAGAGGGGAGAGGGGCCCGGGTCTGTCACAGTGAGAGAGGGGAGAGGGGCCCGGGTCTGTCACAGTGAGAGAGTGGAGAGGGTCCCGGGTCTGTCACAGTGAGAGAGGGGAGAGGGGCCCGGGTCTGTCACAGTGAGAGAGCGGAGAGGGTCCTGGGTCTGTCACAGTGAGAGAGGGGAGAGGGGCCTGGGTCTGTCAGGGTGAGAGAGGGGAGAGGGGCCCGGGTCTGTCAGGGTGAGAGAGGGGAGAGGGGCCCGGGTCTGTCAGGGTGAGAGAGGGGAGAGGGGCCCGGGTCTGTCACAGTGAGAGAGGGGTGAGGGGCCTGGGTCTGTGAGGGTGAGAGAGGGGAGAGGGGCCCGGGTCTGTCAGGGTGAGAGAGGGGAGAGGGGCCCGGGTCTTTCAGGGTGAGTGAGGGGAGAGGGGCCCGGGTCTGTCACAGTGAGAGAGGGGAGAGGGGCCCGGGTCTGTCACAGTGAGAGAGGGGAGAGGGGCCCGGGTCTGTCAGGGTGAGAGAGGGGAGAGGGGCCCGGGTCTGTCAGGGTGAGAGAGGGGAAAGGGACCCGGGTCTGTCACAGTGAGAGAGTGGAGAGGGGCCTGGGTCTGTGAGGGTGAGAAAGGGGAGAGGGGCCCGGGTCTGTCACAGTGAGAGAGGGGTGAGGGGCCTGGGTCTGTGAGGGTGAGAGAGGGGAGAGGGGCCCGGGTCTGTCAGGGTGATAGAGGGGACAGGGGCCCGGGTCTCTCACGGTGAGAGAGGGGAGAGGGGCCCGGGTCTGTCAGGGTGAGAGAGGGGAGAGGGGCCTGGGTCTGTCACAGTGAGAGAGGGGAGAGGGGCCCGGGTCTGTCACAGTGAGAGAGGGGAGAGGTGCCCGGGTCTGTCACAGTGAGAGAGGGGAGAGGGGCCCGGGTCTGTCAGGGTGAGAGAGGGGAAAGGGGCCCGGGTCTGTGAGGGTGAGAGAGGGGACAGGGGCCAGGGTCTCTCACGGTGAGAGAGGTGAGAGGGGCCCGGGCCTCTCACGGTGAGAGAGGGGAGAGGGGCCCGGGTCTGTCAGGGTGAGAGAGGGGAGAGGGGCCTGGGTCTGTCACAGTGAGAGAGGGGAGAGGGGCCCGGGTCTGTCACAGTGAGAGAGGGGAGAGGGGCCCGGGTCTGTCACAGTGAGAGAGTGGAGAGGGGCCCGGGTCTGTCAGGGTGAGAGAGGGGAAAGGGGCCCGTGTCTGTGAGGGTGAGAGAGGGGAGAGGGACCCGGGTCTGTCACGGTGAGAGAGGGGCCCGGGTCTCTCACAGTGGGAGCGGGGCCCGGGTCTGTCAGGGTGAGAGAGGGGAGGGGGGCCCGGGTCTGTCACATTGAGTGAGGGGAGAGGGGCCCGGGTCCATCACGGTGAGAGAGGGGAGAGGGACTCGGGTCTTTCAGGGTGAGAGAGGGGACAGGGGCCCGGGTCTGTGAGGGTGAGAGAGGGGAGAGGGGCCCGGGTCTGTCAGGGTGAGAGAGGGGACAGGGGCCCGGGTCTGTCACGGTGAGAGAGGGGAGAGGGGCCCGGGTCTGTCGGGGTGAGAGAGGGGTGAGGGGCCCGGGTCTGTCAGGGTGAGAGAGGGGTGGGGGGCCCGGGTCTGTCAGGGTGAGCGAGGGGAGAGGGGCCCGGGTCTGTCACGGTGAGAGAGGGGAGAGGGGCCCGGGTCTGTCACAGTGAGCGAGGGGAGAGGGGCCCGAGTCTGTCACGGTGAGAGAGGGGATAGGGGCCCGGGTCTGTGAGGGTGAGAGAGGGGAGAGTCATAGAGTCATAGAGTCATAGAATTTTACAGCACAGAAAGAGGCCCTTCGGCCCATCGTGTCTGCGCCGCCCATCCATCCCTGTCCATTCTAATCCCATTTTCCAGCATTTGGTCCATAGCCTTGTATGCAATGGCATTTCAAGTGCTCATCCAAATGCTTCTTGAATGTTGTGAGGGTTCCTGCCTCTACCACCCTTTCAGGCATTGAGTTCCACATTCCAACCACCCTCTGGGTGAAAAAGGTCCTCCTCAAATCCCCTCTAAATCTCCTGCCCCTTACCCTGAATCTATGCCCCCTTGTTATTGACCCCCCTACTAAGGGGAAAAGTTCCTCTTTATCTACCCTATCTATGCCCCTCATCATTTTGTACACCTCAATCAGGTCCCCCCTCAGCCTTCTTTGCTCCAAGGAAAACAACCCCAGCCTGTCCAGCCTCTCTTCATAGCTGAGGTGCTCCATCCCAGGTAACATCCTGGTGAATCTTCTCTGCACCCTCTCCAAAGCAATCACATCCTTCCTATAGTGAGGCGACCAGAACTGCACACAGTACTCCAGCTGTGGCCTCACCATTGCCACTTTTCCGCCCATCTGACCAACCCGTTTATATCGTCCTGTAGCCTGAGGCTTTCCTGCTCACAATTTACCACCCCACCAATTTTCGTGTCATCTGCGATCTTACTGATCATACCTTTTACATTCTCATCCAAATCATTTATGTAGATCACAAACAACAAGGGACCCAGCACCGATCCCTGAGGTACCCCACTGGACACAGGCTTCCAGTCACAAAAGCAACCTTCGACCATCACCCTCTGCCTCCTGCCACTCAGCCAGTTTAGGATCCAACGCGCCAAGGCACCCTGGATCCCATGGTCTGTCAGGGTGAGAGAGGGGAGAGGGGCCCGGGCCTGTCAGGGTGAGAGAGGGGAGAGGGGCCCGGGTCTGTCACAGTGAGAGAGGGGAGAGGGGCCCGGGTCTGTCACAGTGAGAGAGGGGAGAGGGGCCCGGGTCTGTCAGGGTGAGCGAGGGGAGAGGGGCCCGGGTCTGTCAGGGTGAGAGAGGGGAGAGGGGCCCTGGTCTGTCACAGTGAGCGAGGGGAGAGGGGCCCGGGTCTGTCACAGTGAGAGAGGGGAGAGGGGCCCGGGTCTGTCACAGTGAGAGAGGGGAGAGGGGCCCGGGTCTGTCAGGGTGAGAGAGGGGAGAGGGGCCCGGGTCTGTCAGGGTGAGCGAGGGGAGAGGGGCCCGGGTCTGTCACAGTGAGAGAGGGGAGAGGGGCCCGGGTCTGTCACGGTGAGAGAGGGGAGAGGGGCCCGGGTCTGTCACGGTGAGAGAGGGGAGAGGGGCCCGGGTCTGTCAGGGTGAGAGAGGGGAGAGGGGCCTGTAATATTTGCGTACTGAATTATCATTGGCCCACAGGCATCTGTAAGGAATACCTATTATATTCACATGTGATCACATGCTGAGTTGTCATTGGCTGCAGGCATCTGTAAGGACTGCTATTGTTTTAGTAGACCCAGGGGTCCTGACTCCATCTTGTCCACATGGTGCTGTGTGGATTGTGGAAGCTTCCAATCCTGATGCTTCATTAAAAGAGTTTAAACTGAAATGCTGTGTCATGTTGTTTGTCCCACAGGAACTCATTGGATTGTTTGAGTTACTGACGCATGGGTGCGTTGATTTCGGAGAAGCTCAGGACAAACTTGGCTAAGTAGATAACCATGCCTAGTACTGTCTCCAGCTCTGCGCGGTTCTTCGGCGGCTCCATCTTCTTGATGGCGGCGATTTTCTCTGGATCCGGCTCAATGCCATCAGTTGAGAGGCAATGCCCGAAATAACTGATCTCGGTGGATCCGATTATGCTTTTCTCGGGGTTTTTACCGGATGCCTTTCTCCCGTGGTCTTTGTAGCATCGCACGGAGGTTCCTGTCATGTTCCTCTCTATTCCTGCCATAGATGAGGATGTCATCTACGATTGCGACTACTCCGTCGAGGCCTTCATAGGTTTCATCGATCTTCCGCTGGAATTCATCCTGAGCTGAGATAAGACCAAATGGTAAACGCAGAAATCGGTCCCGTCCAAATGGTGTGTTGAATGTTGTTAGCTTAGATGACTCTTCCATGACCTTGATAGTCCAGTATCCTGATCGTGCGTCCATTACACTGAAGTAACGTGTTCCCACTAGCTTGGGTGTGAAGTCATCTAGCGTTGGTAGAGGGTAGTGAGGGCATTTGATAGCCTTGTTCAAATCTCTGGGGTCGAGACAGACTCTGAGCTTGCCTGTACGTGGTTTCTCAACCACTACTAACGCGTTGACCCACTCTGTCGGTTCTGTTTCCCGGACGATGATTTCAGTATTCTCCATGCTCTGCAGCTCCTCCTTCAGCCGACTACGTAGAGCAAGGGGTATCCTTCTCAGTGGGCAAACCACAGGGGTTGCTGCTGGGTCAAGGTGAATAGTGCATTCACCTGGGAATAGTCCGATTCCTTTGAAAACGTCAGTAAACTCCTCCATGACAGCACGGGTTAGATACAGAGTAAAGCTCCCTCTACACTGTCCCATCAAACACTCCCAGGGCAGGTACAGCACTGGATAGATCCAGAGTAAAGCTCCCTCTACACTGTCCCATCAAACACTCCCAGGGCAGATACAGCACGGGTTAGATCCAGAGTAAAGCTCCTTCTACACTGTCCCATCAAACACCCCCAGGTCAGGTACAGCACGGGTTCGATACAGAGTAAAGCTCCCTCTACACTGTCCCATCAAACACTCCCAGGGCAGATACAGCACGGGTTCGATACAGAGTAAAGCTCCCTCTACACTGTCCCATGCAGGTTGTTGTCAGAAGGAATCATAAAACTCCAGAAATGGTGTAATGATGGATTGTAAAAGAACTAACACCTTAAAGAGGAGACAGGGTTTAAATTGAAGAGGGTGAGGGGCTGGTGTTGGAATGGGCTCCCTCAGGAGACACAGGCGGTGAGGCTTCGGCTTCCTCTTCCTCCTCCTCCTTGCCTGGGGCGTCGCTGCCACTGGCAGGTTGAGGGACAGGCTGGTCAGCTGGTGGTTCACTATCTGAAAGCAGGGAGGTACAAGAGTGGCTTCAGCGTGAGGACAGGGGGACAGAAAGGGAGCAAGGGCTGGAGACAGTTAGTAAGTTGGATTGAAAGTGTAAAAGGCTGGTGTTGTGAGGGGGCGAGTGGTGTGAGACAGGAGAGAAAGCTGATGACCATACCATTGCTGTCCCCAAGGGGGTCGACCTCTCCAGCGGCCACGGCACGTATGGCTGACAACGATCCTGTGCATTCTCGCCTCCAAATTGGTGAGGGTGTGTAGATCAGCCGGTCCTCCTCCCGTGTGTTGCTCCCCCGCCTGTTCTGACAGAGCTTGGCCTGCAAAAAAAAGGAAGGTGTCTGAGTGAATGTGAAGCCATGTGCTTGCCTGATGTGCCTCCCATAGTTGAATAGCCCTTAATGTATGCAGCCATGTGCTTTCTCTGTATCTGCATCACTCTTTCTGTCTTTCTCTATATCTCCAATTCTCTATTTCTGCATCTCTCTCCCTAACTCTGCCACTCTCTCTCTCTCTCTCTTTGTCCATCTGCCTATCTCTTTCTGCCCTTCTTTCTTTTTTGAATCTCTCAGTTTCCCTGCCTTCTGGTCTCCGCTCCTCTCACTGGTTCTGGCTCCGTCTGTCTCTCTCATTCATAAGAACATAAGAAATAGGAGCAGGAGTAGGCCAATCGGCCCCTCGAGCCTGCTCCGCCATTCAATAAGATCATGGCTGATCTGATCCTAACCGCCAATCCACTATCACAGAACCATCTCCTGAATCTAACAGAATTAGACACACCAAATAGGAGCAGGATCAGGCTACACGGCCCCTGGGCCCGCTCCGCTACCCACAGGGCCATGACCGATCCGAACCTAGACTCATGTCCAAATTCCTGCCCGCTCCCCGTAACGCTTAATTCCCTTTTCTTCTAGGAATCTGTCTATTTCTGTTTTAAATTTATGTAATGATGTAGCTTCGACAGCTTTTTGGGGCAGCATATTCCATGGACCTACCACCCTTTGAGTGAAGTAGTTCCTCCTCATCTCAGTTTTGAAAGAGCAGCCCCTTATTCTAAGACTATGCCCCCGAGTTCTAGTTTCACCCATCATCGGGAACATCCTCCCTGCATCCACCCGATCCAACCCCTTCACAATCTTATATGTTTCAATAAGATCGCCTCTCATTCTTCTGAACTCCAATGAGTAGAGTCCCTGATGTGCCTCAATAAATCCGAGACTCGATGTTAGCGAAACAAAACAAGGCTTTTATTGACTTAGAAGGTAACACACAGAGGAGAATGTATCTTCTATCCAGAGGTCTGCCGTACTGGATGTGCTGCAGGCTGGGCCAGCTTACATAGGAGCCAGGTATGGGCGGAGCCCTACACACAGTACAATACAATGGAAATGAAACTGAAACCAACCACAGTCACAGGCAGAGAAATACTGATGAGTGATGAATGGAATATTTCATCACATTCACCCCTTCTATAGATTTAGTCTGTTCGGGGGTTTGATAGTCCTCTGCGACCGACGTGGCTGTTGTGGTGCCGCGGGTGTCAGCTGGGTGTCCCCGGTGGCCTTCTGGGTCTCTGCCGGGGGTGCCGCCAGGGTTGTTGAAGGGGTAGTTGGTGGGGGTACCGTTGGTTGATGTTCTTCCGGGGGTGATGAAAGAGTAGTGGGTGGGTAAGAGTTGCTGTGGTCGTTGTTGCTGCTGTTGTCGTGGTTGTTGTCGTTACCGGCTGGGGCGATGTCTTTTATGGACACGGTGTCCTCCCTTCCGTCGGCGTGCCGGACATACGCGTATTGGGGGTTGGCGTGGAGTAGGTGCACTGACTCCACGAGAGGGTCCGTCTTGTGGCCCCTCACATGCCTTCGCACGAATACCGGACCTGGGGTGGAGAGCCATGACGGCATGGATACGCCTGAGGTGGATTTCCGGGGAAAGACAAACATTCGCTCGTGAGGCGTGGCATTAGTGGCAGTACACAATAGCGACCGTATCGAATGGAGCACATCTGGGAGGACTTCCTGCCAGCGGGAGATAGGGAGGCCTTTGGTCCTTAGAGCTAGAGTGACTGCTTTCCATACTGTCCCGTTCTCTCGCTCCACTTGACCGTTACCCCGGGGGTTGTAGCTGGTGGTACGGCTCGTGGCGATCCCCCTGGACAGCATGTACTGGCGTAGCTCTTCACTCATGAAGGGCGCCCCCCCTATCCGTATGGATGTAGCTCGGCATGCCGAACAGGCAGAACAGGCTGTTGAGGCATTTAATGACCGTGGCGCTGGTCATGTCTGGGCAGGGGAAGGCGAATGGGAAACGAGAGTATTCGTCCACAATGTTCAGGAAGTAAACATTGCGGTCGACGGACGGGAGGGGGCCCTTGAAATCTAAGCTGAGCCGCTCAAAGGGCCGTGTAGCTTTGATTAAGTGGGCTCTATCTGGGCGGTAGAACCGAGGCTTGCACTCAGCGCAAGTGCGACAGTTCCTGGTCAGGGACCGAACTTCCTCAATCGAGTAGGGTAAGTTGCGGGACTTTATGAAGTGGAACAGCCGCGTGACCCCTGGGTGGCAGAGGTCATTGTGGAGGGTCTGTAGCCGATCCCCGGTGGCGCTGGCACACATCCCTCGTGAGAGGGCGTCGGGGGATTCGTTAAGGGCCACTGGCCGGTAAATGATGTCATACTCGAAGGTGGAGAGCTCGATCCGCCACCTGAGAATCTTATCATTTTTAATCTTCCCCCTCTGTTTATTATTGAACATAAACGCTACCGACCGCTGGTCGGTAAGTAGGGTGAAGCGTTTGCCGGCTAAGTAGTGGCGCCAGTGGCGCACTGCCTCCACGATGGCTTGGGCCTCCTTTTCTACGGAGGAGTGTCTGATCTCGGGCCCTTGGAGGGTCCTCGAGAAGAAAGCTACGGGCCGCCCCGCCTGGTTGAGGGTGGCCGCCAAGGCAAAGTCAGACGCATCACTTTCCACTTGAAAGGGAGTGTTCTTGTCCACTGCCTGTAGCGTGGCCCGCTCAATATCCTGCTTAATGCTTTTGAAGGCTGCATGGGCCTCAGCAGAAAGCGGAAAAGAGGATGCTTTCAAGAGGGGGCGGGCTTTGTCGGAGTAGTTGGGGACCCATTGGGAATAATAAGAAAATAACCCCAGGCACCTTTTCAGGGCTTTGGGAGTGTTGGGCAGGGGCAGCTCCTGTAGGGGGCGCAATCGGTCGGGGTCTGGTCTGATTTCCCCATTCTCCACCACGCTGCCTAGTATGCAGAGGCGCGTGGTGTTGTAAACGCACTTGTCCTCGTTGTAGGTGAGGTTGAGTTTTTGTGCGGTTTTCAGGAACCTCTCGAGGTTCGAGTCGTGATCCTGCTGGTTGTGACCGCAGATGGTGACGTTGTCGAGGTAGGGGAAGGTTGCCTGCAAGTGGTGGTCATCGACCATGCGGTCCATCTCCCTCTGGAAGACCGAGACCCCATTCGTCACCCCAAAGGGGACTCTGAGGAATTGGGAGAGGCGTCCGTTCGCCTCGAAGGCGGTGTACGGGCGGTCCTCTGGTCTGATAGGGAGCTGGTGGTACGCTGACTTGAGGTCGATGGTGGAGAACACCCGGTATTGGGCGATTTGGTTCACCATTTCTGATATGTGGGGTAGCGGGTAGGCGTCTAGTTGGGTGTACCTGTTGATCGTTTGGCTATAGTCGATCACCATCCGTTTCTTCTCGCTACCCCTTACCACCACCACTTGGGCGCGCCACGGGCTATTGCTGCGTTCAATAATGCGCTCTTTCAGGAGCCTGTCTACCTCGGTCGCGATAAACCGCCTGTCCTCCCAGCTGTACCTCCTGCTTTTGGGCGCTATTGGCCGGCAGTTAGGGGTAAGGTTCGCGAATAGCGAAGGCGGCTTTACCTTCAGGGTAGCCAGACCGCACACTGTGAGGGGCGGCTGGGACCCACCGTAATTGAGCGTGATGCTTTGGTGGTAGCACTGGAAATCCAGGCCCAAGATCACGCTCGCACATAGATTCTTCATGATTAATACTTTAAAATTATCGTATACAGTTCCGTTAACGGACAATTGTACCGTGCAGTAACCCATAATGGTCGATGTCTGGGTTTTATCAGCCATAGAGATGGTACCCCGAGTAGGGACCACCTTTAGGGAGAGTTGTTGTACCAGTTCAGGGTGGATAAAACTCTCCGTGCTTCCACTGTCAATTAAACATTTAACCCTGCACCCGTTTACCTCGATGTCCACCATTGATTTGGATAGCGGGTGCGGCCTGGTCTGGTCCACTGTGACCGATGCCACAGTAGGGCCCTGATCGAGACAAGATGGCGTCCACGCTGTCTGCTCACAAGATGGCGGACCCCACGAGGTCGGGCAAGATGGCGTCCAAGATGGCCGCTCCCACGGCGCACACGCGGCGGTGGCGGGTTTTCTGGCGGGGTTCCCTCTGCACACCTTCCCGAAGTGCCCCTTCTTACCGCACTTAAAGCAGGTGGTGCCTTTCGCCGGGCACAGGTTTCTGGTGTGCTTCGGCTGCCCGCAGAAGTAGCAGTTGGGTCCCCAACGCTTCGCGGCTGTCGTAGGGCTTCTGGGGGGAGAGCGGGGCCCCGACGGTGTCGGGCTGCCGGGCGGGGAAGATGCCTTCCAAGATGGCGGCGCCCTTGGTGCACACGTGGCGGCGTGGACGGCGCGGGCTGAAGAGTAGGCGTCCGAGTTTCTCTGGGCCACATCCAGGGATCGTGCTGTGTCCACAGCCTGTTTCAGGTCCAATCCCGTTTTTTCCAGCAGTCTCTGCCGGATGTAAGTGGAGCTGAGGCCTGTGATAAAGACATCGTGAACAAGCTCGTCAGTGTACACTGCGGCTTTTACATCTTGGCACTTGCAGTCTTTGCCAAGCGTTTTCAGGGTGCCTAGGAACTCCTCCACCGATTCCCCAGGTCGCTGTGCGCGAGTAGCGAGCAGATGCCTAGCATACACCTCATTCGTAGGCTGCTGGTAATGCGCCTTTAAGATGTCGCAGGCGGCCGGGTACATGTCGGCGTCTTGGATGAGGGGGTAAACCCGGTGGCTTACCCAATTCCGCAGAATTCCGAGTTTCATACTCGCAGCGTCCGTAGTGTCTTTGACGGCTGCGGAATTGTCCAGGAAGAATTCCATACACATAAACCAGTGTCCGAAGCGTGCTGATGCATCCGAAGCATGCTGGTCCAAATCCAAACGTTCGGGTTTCAAGAGTTGATCCATTGTGTTGAAAATTAAGTCAGTAAAATTGATGTGCCTCAATAAATCCGAGACTCGATGTTAGCGAAACAAAACATGGCTTTTATTGACTTAGAAGGTAACACACAGAGGAGAATGTATCTTCCATCCAGAGGTCTGCCATACTGGATGTGCTGCAGGCTGGGCCAGCTTACATAGGAGCCAGGTATGGGCGGAGCCCTACACACAGTACAATACAATGGAAATGAAACTGAAACCAACCACAGTCACAGGCAGAGAAATACTGATGAGTGATGAATGGAATATTTCATCACAGTCCCAATCTACTCAACCTCTCCTCATATGTCCATCCCCTCATCCCCGGGATTAACCGAGTGAACCTTCTTTGTACTGACTCGAGAGCAAGTATGTCCTTTCTTAAGTATGGACACCAAAACTGTATAGCAGTATTCCAGGTGCGGTCTCACCAATACCTTGTACAACTGAAGCAATACCTCCCTATTTTTATATTCTATCCCCCTAGCAATGAAAGCCAACATTCCATTGGCCTTCTTAATCACTTGCTGCACCTGCATACTAACCTTTTGAGTTTCGTGCACCAGGACCCACAGATCCCTTTGTACTTCAGTACTTTCCAGTTTCTTGCCATTAAGATAATAACTTGCTCTACGATTTTTCCTGCCAAAGTGCATAACCTCACACTTTCCAGTATTGTATTCCATCTGCCAAATCTCTGCCCACTTACTTAGCCTGTTTATGTCCCCTTGCAGGTTTTTTATGTCCTCCTCACTCACTACTTTCCCTCCCATCTTAGTATCATCTGCAAACTTTGATATGTTACACTCGGTCCCCTCCTCCAAATCGTTAATATAGATTGTAAAGAGTTGGGGACCCAGCACTGACCCCTGCGGAACACCACTAGTTACTGATTGCCAGTCTGAGAATGAACCATTTATCCCAACTCTCTGCCTTCTGTTAGATAGCCAATCCTCTATCCATGCCAGAATATTACCCCAACCCCGTGATTTTTTATCTTAAGCAATAATCTTTTGTGTGGCACCTTGTCAAATGCCTTTTGGAAGTCTAAATACACTACGTCCACTGGTTCCCCTTTATCCACCCTATATGTTACTTCCTCAAAGAACGCCAGCAAATTTGTCAAACATGACTTCCCCTTCATAAAACCATGCTGACTTTGTCCTATTAAATTATGATTATCCAAATGTCCTGTTACTGTCTCCTTAATAATGGACTCCAAAATTTTACCTACCACAGATGTTAGGCTAACCGGTCTATAGTTTCCAGCCTTCTGTCTACTGCCCTTTTTAAATAAGGGTGTTACATTAGCAGTTTTCCAGTCTGCCGGGACCTTTGCCGAGTCCAGGGAGTTTTGGAAAATTATTACCAATGCATCCACAATCCCAATCTCGCTCCCTCTCACACTCAGTTCTGACCGTTTGTCCTTCTCTCTTTCCGTATCTCTGCTTCCTGCTCCTCAGTCCCTCTCACTGGGTCAGATGTTGACTTGGTGCCACAGTGCAAACCCGGTGATAATGAACCGGGATCCTGCGTCACATCTCTCCTGAGGTTTATATCCATCAATGTTAAAATAGGGAGAGATGTGAAACGGGTGGCTGATTCACAATCAGTGGGATATTTGGCCCTTCGAGCCTGCTCTGCCATTCAATAAGATCATGGCTGATCTTCTAACTCATCTCCACTTTGTTTGATGGAGTGTTTCATGGGGACAGTGCAGAGCAAGATTCACTTTGTATCTAACCCATGCTGTACCTGCCCTGGGAGTGCTTGATGGGACAGTGTAGAGGGAGCTTTACTCTGTATCTAACCCGTGCTGGACCTGCCCTGGGAGTGTTTGATGGGACAGTGTAGAGGGGGCTTTACTCTGTATCTAACCCGTGCTGTACCTGCCCTGGGAGTGTTTGATGGGACAGTGTAGAGGGAGCTTTACTCTGTATCTAACCTGTGCTGTACCTGCCCTGGGAATGTTTGATGGGATAGTGTAGAGGGAGCTTTACTCTGTATCTAACCCATGCTGTACCTGCCCTGGGAGTGTTTGATGGGACAGTGTAGAGCAAGCTTTACTCTGTATGTAACCCATGCTGTACCTGCCCTGAGAATGTTTGATGGGACAGTGTAGAGGGAGCTTTACTCTGTATCTAACCCATGCTGTACCTGCCCTGGGAATGTTTGATGGGACAGTGTAGACGGAGCTTTACTCTGTATCTAACCCGTGCTGTACCTGCCCTGGGAGTGTTTGATGGGACAGTGTAGAGGGGGCTTTACTCTGTATGTAACCCATGCTGTACCTGCCTTGGGAATGTTTGATGGGACAGTGTAGAGGGAGCTTTACTCTGTATCTAACCCATGCTGTACCTGCCCTGGGAGTGTTTGATGGGATAGTGTAGAGGGGGCTTTACTCTGTATCTAACCCGTGCTGTACCTGCCCTGGGAGTGTTTAACAGGACAGTGTAGAGGTAGCTTTACTCTGTATCTAACCCGTGCTATACCTGCCCTGGGAGTGTTTGATGTGATAGTTTAGAGGGAGTTTTACTCTGTATCTAACCCGTGCTATACCTGCTCTGGGAGTGTTTGATGGGACAGTGTAGAGGGAGTTTTACTCTGTATCTAACCCGTGCTGTACCTGCCCTGGGAGTGTTTGATGCGATAGTGCAGAGGGAGTTTTACTCTGTTTCTAACCCATGCTCTACCTGCCCTGGGAGTGTTTGATGGGACAGTGTAGAGGGAGCTTTACTCTGTATCTAACCCGTGCTGTACTGTTATGTTCATTAATGACTAGTCATTTTCATTATGAACAGCTAGCTTCTAGCTAGTCACTTTATTCATGCCATGTGGACTCTTATACAGGCATTTATCTTGACTACTGTCTTGTGGGTAGCCTAGTGCATCATGGGTAGTGCACTCTTATATATACATACAGCTCCTACATACAGCAACATACAGCTCTACAGCTCCACCTAGTGTACCATTCTAGAATGACAGGTTACTGGTCATTACATCCCCCTTTCTTTGAGGTTAAACAAAATCAATATCAATCAACTTTCAAGAAAAACGATAAAGATGATATCAGTAACACGTTTGTTAGTGCTCTATAAACATAGACATTTTCACAACAGTCAACACATTTTCAAAGCTTTACTTTATACTCAAAGATTGAGTCTATCAGGCTTTTTTACTTCACATGTGGATCTTCTCAGCACGGGTAAGTCTGATGTGTTTTCATGAGAGCCTGTATGTGTGTTTGTGTTAGATTGTTCTGGTGGTGATTGACAAGATTCAGTTTCGGCATTGCCATCGACTTGCTCTTGGATAGTTTCTTGTGTTTTCAGGAGGGAACGGCGGTTCCTCCTGAGAATCTGTCCTTCCTCAGTTCTAACAGCATATGACATTGGTCCTACTTCCTCAAGAACTGTAGCTTTCCTGTTCCATGCATCTGGATCCTCAATCCTGACAACATCATCCCTTGTCAATGGTTTCAGAGTTTTGGATGACTTGTCATAGTATGATTTCTGTTTCAGCTTTAACAGTTGAAATCTCTGTCTCAGTTCCTTACTCTGCTTTTCTTTTGCTCAGCAGGGTAGCGTGGTACGCAACTTGCGACCCATTAGGCGTTCAGCAGGTGAAGAACCAGAGTCTAAAGGTGAGGCTCAGTAGCTCAGCAGGGCGAGATAAGGATCAGACTTGCTTTCTGTTGCTTTCTTCAGTAGCTGTATGAGAACTTCAACACCTTTTTCTGCCTTACCATTCGACTGAGCATACAAAGGACTGGATGTGATGTGCTGAAAGTCATAATGTGCTGCAAACTGTTGCCACTCCTTACAGTTGAAGCATGGACCATTGTCGCTAACGGCAATCCTGGGAATTCCATGTCTGGCGAAGATAGATTTCACATGCATTATGACACTGCTTGTTGTGGTGCTTGAGAGCAGCGCCATCTCAGGATAGTTAGAATAGTAGTCAATCACTATTAGATATTCTTTACCATTCAAATGAAAAAGGTCCATACCAACCTTTTGCCATGGCGCTGTTGGTAAGTCAGCTACTATCATTGGTTCCTTTGTTTGTTTTGGTGTTTCTGACATGTCTCACATTCACCTATCATGTTCTCAATGTCAGGCCAATAAACAGTGTCTCTTGCTCTCCTTTTGCATTTTTCAATTCCGAGGTGTCCCTCATGAATCCTTTTGAGCATGTCTTGATGTAGAGCCTGTGGAATGACTATTCTGTTCTGTTTTAGTAATAGTCCATTTGCGACACTCAATTCTGACCTGATGTGAAAATATTTTGGACAGGAACCTTTTGGCCAACCATGATGAATGTTCTCTATTACTGTTTGTAACACTGTATCTTTTACTGTTTCTTCTGCTATTTGCTTTGATTTTGTGTCTGACACGGGCAGTGCAGCAGTGACCATACTCACATGAACATCCACGTCTTCTTCAGTAGAGCTCACATGACTCATTGTGGGTGCTCGGGATAGTGCATCTGCTAACACTATGTGTTTGCCTGGTGTGTAGATCAGTTCAAAGTCATATCTTTGCAGCTTCATCATGAGTCGTTGAATCCTTGGAGACATCTCATTCAGATTTTTTTTAATGATGGCAACCAGTGGGCAGTGGTCTGTCTCAACTGTGAAGGTGGGAAGTCCATATATGTAGCCATGGAACTTTTCTAGTCCAACTACCAAGCCTAGACATTCCTTTTCAATCTGGGTGTATCGACACTCAGAATCAGTCATAGACCAGGAGGCATAGGCAACAAGCTTCCAATCTTCACCCTCTGCTTGTAGCAAGACCGCGCCTAGGCCATCTTTTGATGCATCCGTTGACACTTTGATTCTCTTTGTTGGGTCAAAGAAGGTGAGTACAGGTGTGGTTGTCAGCACTGTTTTGAGATTCATCCACTCTTGTTCATGTCTTTCTGTCCATGCAAACTCATTTGTTTTATGTAGCAGGTCTCGCAGACAGGCTGTCTTGGCTGACAAGTTAGGAATGAACTTTCCAATTAAGTTTATCATCCCCATGATGCGTAGCACTCCTTTTTTGTCAGTGGGTTGGGGCATGTTGAGTATGGCGTTTACTTTTTCCATATCTGGCTCTATTCCTTTACCAGATAGATTATCTCCTAGGAAAGTGACTTCCTGGATGCCAAACTGACACTTGGCTTTGTTGAGCTTCAGTCCATTCCGGCGTATGCCCTGTAGCACTTTAGTCAGTCTCTCATTGTGTTCTTTCAGTGTGGAGCCCCAGATGATGATGTCATCAACATAGACCCGAACACCTTGCAGACCTTCAATTATGTGTTCCATCGCTCTATGAAAGATTTCAGATGCAGATATTATCCCGAAAGGCATTCTGAGGAAACAATACTGTTGTGTATGTCCCTTTAAGGGAATAACTGGTCTTAGACAGCAGTACCGGCAGTGACCACCCCTGTATAAAAGGCCCTAGCAGGCTTCTGTAGTTTCAGTTTCAAGCTGCCTCTTGTTCAGTAAAGACCTGTTAAACTGTTCTCCCGAAGTCCGTGTATTATTGAGGCGCGGACTTTACAGTGGCGACGAGTAAGTTCGAACTCACCTGCAGTGTGGCATCATCTCACGGGGATCTCGCCTGAAAGGAAGGTCCTGGAAGGTCGTAGTCTGAGCAACGGGCGTCGACCGAGGGCAACCGCCCAAAGAATCTATCGGTGTTTGGAGAATTGCGGGAGAGACGGTGGTTCCAGCGAATTGTGCTGGTAGCAGGTAGCGCGCTGACCCTTCCGGACTGCGGCGGGCTCAAGCTCGATCAAGCGGCTCTACAAATCGGGCCGCGCAGCATCGCCAGGAAAAGAAAACAAGAGAGAGAGGGTGGAGCGCGCAGGGTGCAGTCGGTGCTCAAGAACAGGACAGCGGAAACTAAACGGGGGGGAAGGAAAGCGAGATGCGCCGAAGCTGCGGGTCGCCGCCATTACCCCGTAGAACGCTAGGAGCAGCGTGGCAGTAAGGGGAAGAAGCAAAAGCGCGGGAGGTGCCATTTTATCCCGTCGGAGAAGAAGCAAAAGCGCGGGAGACGCCATTTAATTCCATTGGGGAAGAAGCAAAAGCGCGGGAGGCGCCATTTTAAATCGGCCAAGATGCCGAAAAGTGGCAGTATCACTGCTTTCGACAACGAGGTAGAAGATTGGACCACGTATGTGTAGGGGGTTTCTCTTGCTCGTTCTGGTCTCCTACCAGGCTTCGTGCAATAATTACCCTTGAGTGGTTCGACCCACTCTTCCCTACGGTTCTAGACCTTGGACTTAGGTGCAGGGAACTGTAGTGCAGAGAAAAACTCAATAGACCAGGTTGAATAGCACGAAATGGAGGCTTTTATTATAAAACAGTTTTCAGCATTGTAAAATACATGTCATAAGCACAGATTAAAATAACTACAATCATGCACATATCTATAAACTTAACTCTATGGAAATGGGAAACACACGGCACATTGTAAAAGGGGAAACACATTACGATTACCCTTAACCCCCTCCCCTAGACCTAAACTAAGTTTCGACTTGAGGAACTCGGGATCATGCTCACCACTTTCAGATTTGCAAAAGGGGGCGGTGTTCGCAGCCTTTCGGCACAGCTTTCCGTCGTCACGTGGATTTGGAAACTTCTGGCGCAGCTTGTTTTTCTCTCAGGCGATGGAGCAGCAGATACAGCCTTGATGAGCGCCCGTCATGGTTGAAATCAGTTGAAACCTGTTGAATAACTGGATGCACATGGGAGAGTCCAGTAAGGAAAACTGAGAATGGGATGTTGAGGCACGGGAGTGCTAGGCCCGGAGTGTCCTTTTATTTCTCCCTCCGGCCTGGCTCGTCGGTTTTCCTGAGGGTGTCTTCTCCTTCGGCCTGGGTCGTCGATGATCTCCTGACAAAAGTACCCGGGCCACCCTCGTCGTCTTCCCATTGTGCCCGAGCCTTGCCTGGCCGAACACCGACCACGCTGCCTTAACCGAAGAGTCCGTCCCGAAACGTGAATCTGAAGCGAAGCGCCGAAGCGTACTCCCAAGCGTTGAAGAAATGAAAACCGAAGTGCCGCCCCGGAGTGAAGCCCTGATGGACCTTTCAATCCACAGTTATACCTTGTTGGGACAGTCTTATCTCCCGCCAAATCATAGTCCAGTCTTTGTAATATTTTTGGCGGGCAGAAATCTCTGCAGGGGCGCTTTGTCTTGTAACGGGAGCTGGTGATAGCTTAACTGGCCTTCCTGGCCGATAATGTCTTTTCTTTGTCAACGTAACTCGGTTCGTATATTGATCGGTCTGGAGACTGCCTTTGATGGCTGTTAAACGGTTTTTCCTTTGTACAGTAAATGGGTTTAAGTGTTCATTCAAAAGTCCGCCCATTTCTTGATGGGCCCCATCCTGTTACCTGAAACTGTCTTGTACTTAGAATCCAATTAATATGTATGCTCAGTTCCCTGAGTTTCGTTTTCCCGATAGTGGCTTTCGCGGGCTTACTGTCCTCAATCCACAAGCCTGTCTGGCTTGCAGTAACAGAAATCAAATGGTCCCAGAAACTGATCACGAGGTCCGGCGGCCATTTTGTATGCCCTTTTTATCAAAGGTTTTTCTGTACAAGCTTCTTTTGGTCAATAAAACTGTTTTATTAACCCTGTTTTGTTGCGTGATTAAATTACTGAAAATTTCGAATCTTACATATGTGGAAAGAATTGAAGTGTACTGCAAGGCAAATGAGGTGGCTGATGGAAAGAGGGCGTTGGTATTATTAAATCTGATGGGTGCGAGTACGTACGGCCTATTGCGGAATTTAACCCCAGCTAAACCAATGGAGAAAAGTTTTGAGGAGATTGTTCATATCTTACAGGAACATCTAAGCCCTACACCACTGCTGATAGTGAAAAGATTCAAATTCCATAAAAGAAACCAGCGCAAAGATGAGAGCAATGCTGACTATCTTACGGAACTACGCAAGTTATCGAAGCACTGCCAGTTCGGAGCAGGACTGGCTAACACCTTACGGGATAGGTTTGTCTGCGGGCTCCAGAGTGAAGGAACCCAGAAACGACTACTTTCAAAAAAGGACCTGAAGCTAGAACAGGCTTTCAGCATGGCAGTATCCTACGAAGCAGCAGCACGGGGAGCTGCGGAAATACAACAGAAACCACAATAATACAGCGCTAACGAAATGGCATATGGAGCCGAAAAGTGCTATCGCTGCGGCAGGACAACCCATGAGTAGAAGGACTGCTGGTTTAAAGACAAAATATGCAGGCAATGCGGGAAAATGGGACATATAGCAAGAGTCTGCAGGTCGGGAAAGAAGACCAACATGACAAGAACTACTAAGGAACAGTACAGGAAAGTAAAGAAACTGACAGATAGTAGTTCAGAAGATCAGGAGAGTGATAGGGACTCCGGGAGCAGGCGACTAAGTTGTTTAAAGTTACACAACGTGATTGCAAAAGAAGATCACCGAACCATTTGGGTCACCCTCATGATAGCAGGGTCCCCAGTGAAGATGGAATTGGACACAGGATCAGCCCTAACTGTCATGAATCGACGAGACTATGAGCGGCTATTCTCACACATGCCCTTAAAGGACACGTCCATTGTATTGAAGACATACACGGGGCAGAAGGTCTACCCCAGAGGAAAAATAAGTGTGCCAGTTGAATATAACGGAAAGGAAACACAGAAACTATACATGTATATACTACGAGATGGAGGACCACCATTATTGGGACGTGAATGGATCCGAAGACTACAATTGGATTGGCATTCCATTCTGGCACTAACTGTGACTGACAAAAAAGATGATGACGTCGCACCTGGACGTCTGTCACAAATTCTATCTGACGCGGAAGAGGTGTTCCAACAAGGGCTTGGGACTCTAAAAGGAGTAAAGGCAACCAGAAAGATTGAGGATAATGCAACCCCAAAATTTTTCAAGGCCAGACTGGTGCCATACGCGATGCGCCCAGCTGTGGAAGCTGAACTGGAGAGTCTGGAGCATTCAGGGGTGCTGTCTAAGGTGGACTGGAGCGAGTGGGCCACACCCATCGTTCCTGTAATGAAGAAAGCATTGAGCAGCACGCCTGGGGAGCCAAGGAAGGTTCACATCTGTGGGGACTTCAAGGTGACTGTAAATCCAGCCCTGCACACAGTACAGTACCCGCTTCCGCGGATAGAAGATATTTTCGCCTCACTCTCTGGAGGGAAACGTTTTACAAAGATTGACCTGGCTCAAGCGTATCTACAAATGGAGGTGGAAGAAGCATCTAGGAAATACCTCACGATAAACACTCACAAAGGCCTTTACCAGTACAATCGACTGGTATTTGGGATAGCATCGGCCCCGGCTATGTGGCAGAGGGCAATGGAACAAGTCCTGCAAGGGATCCCGGGGACCCAGTGTTATTTGGACGACATCCTGGTTACGGGCGAAAATGACAATGAACACCTTGCCAACCTGGAACAGGTGCTCAAGAGAGTGCAGGAATATGGGCTACAAGCCAATCGTCCCAAATGCGAATTCTTCAGGAGACAAATCTCGTATTGTGGCCACATGATTGATGAGGAAGGGTTGCATAAGTCGCCGGACAAGATTGAGGCTGTAGTCAAGGCTCCAGCACCAGAAAATGTGTCGCAACTGAGGTCGTTCCTCGGGTTGGTGAACTACTACCATAAGTTCTTGCCGAGTTTATCTACAATTCTGCACCCACTGAATGCCCTCCTTCAAACTCGTGTAACGTGGAAATGGAGTGATGAGTGTAAGCGTGCCTGTAATGAAATCTGTTTGTCTTGGTCCTGTATTCATTTTGCACTCATGTATATTACCCTCCCCCGCTGTGTATAGTTTCACTTCCTCTTTCCCGACTAACCTGGGAGGTTCCAGGTCTTGGCTCTTGGCTCCGCCCCTGACTTCTCTTACATAAAGATCCCAGGATCTGTATGACTCATTCCTGTGAACCAGTCGGCGTGTTGAGATGTTAGCTCTGATCTTAGTGATTAAAAGCCAACTTGTTTAAGTCTGTAACTTCTAGTTTTGTGGTTATTGAAGGCCCATCAATTTTAATCACTAAAGAATACTAGGATGGATCGACTCCTAAAACCAGAGCGTCTGGACTTGGATCCACATTCAGCTGAAGCATCAAATCAATTTGGACACTGGCTCAAATGCTTCGAACTCTTCGCGGGGGCCTCATCCGCTAGCGAGGTAGATAAACTGAGTCTACTGACTACTCGCGTAAGTCATCAGATTTATTCGTTCATCCGGGATGCCACCTCTTACACGGAGGCCATCACTATCCTGAAGGCCCAATACCAGAGGCCGGTAAATGAAGTGTACGCCAGACATCTGCTGGCTACACGCAGGCAGCGACCAGAGGAATCAATGGACGATTTCTTACAGGGCCTAAAGGACCTGGTCCAGGACTGTAACTGCAAGGCCGTGACGGCCAACGTGTACTCTGACGAATTGGTCCGCGGTTCCTTCATCACGGGCCTCAAATCGAATTATATCCAGCAGAGACTGCTGGAGAAGGAGGTCCTGGACTTAAAAAAGGCAGTGGCCACTGCGCGATCGCTGGACGTGGCCCACAAAAACTCTGACTCTTATTCTTCCGGCCATGCGGCCCTCACCGCCTCGTGCGCGCCGAGGGGGCCGCCATCTTGGAATCAGCCATCTTCCCCATCCAGGTCTCAGACCAGCTCTACGCCGCCGGAGTCCCCACACAGAAGTTCACCCAGGAGTCCTACTACAGCGGCAATGTCTCGAGTCCCGAAATGCTACTTCTGCGGCCAGGCCAAGCACCCCAGACAACGATGCCCAGTGAAGGACGCTACATGCTTCAAATGTAAGAATAAGGGGCATTTTAGCAAAGTCTGCAGGGGGAATCCGATTTCCAACTCCGTCACCACCTCGTGCATGCCGTGCGGGCCGCCATCTTGGGATCCGCCATCTTTTCCCGACTCAACGGCCGCCCAGGGCCCAACAGTGGCTTCGATCACGGTGGATCAATCCAAGCCACACCCGTTGACAAAATCCATGATGGACATACAGGTAAACGGGAATTTAACGAAATGTTTAATTGACTGTGGGAGTACCGAGAGTTTTATCCACCCTAGCCTGGTACGGCGGCACTCATGAACGGTAACCCCTACATGGAGCAGAATTGCTATGGCTGCTAAGCCCCACACTTCGGACATTTTGGGCTACTGTGTGGTAACACTGACTGTAAAAGGCACGGACTACAAGGATTTTAAACTCCTCGTGATGCCAGAACTCTGTGTTAATGTAATCTTGGGCCTGGACTTCCAGTGCCACCACGAAAGTGTCACGCTAGCATATGGCGGGTCCCAGCCGCCACTCACAGTCTGTGGCCTATCAACCTTAAAAATCAGCCCGCCCTCTTTATTCGCTAATCTCGCTCCGAACTGTAGGCCCATAGCGACCAAAAGTAGACGGTACAGTCTGGAAGACAGACACTTTATCAAGGCGGAAGTGGACAGAATCCTGCGGGAAGGCATTATTGAATGCAGTACCAGCCCGTGGCGTGCCCAAGTAGTCATAGTTAAAAATAGCGAAAAGAAACGGATGGTAATTGACTACAGCCAGACTGTTAATATTTATACCCAGCTGGACGCCTACCCTTTACCCCGCATATCAGAAACGGTCAACCAGATTGCGCAATACCGAGTCTTCTCGACTATCGACCTCAAATCCGCGTATCACCAGCTCCCCATTAGAACGGAGGACCGCCCATACACTGCCTTCGAGGCGAACGGGCACCTCTACCATTTTCTCAGAGTGCCCTTTGGGGTAACAAATGGGGTCTCGGTCTTCCAACGTGAGATGGACCGCATGGTTGACGAGAATAAACTACAAGCTACCTACCCCTATCTGGACAATGTCACTATCTGCAGGCACAACCAGCAAGACCACGATCTAAATCTTGCGAGATTTTTTAAAACTGCCCTAAAGCTGAATCTAACCTACAACGAAGACAAATGTGTCTTCAACACAACCCGTCTCTGTATCCTCGGCTGTGTGGTGGAAGATGGGGTAATTGGACCGGACCCTGACCGATTACGCCCCCTAAAGGAATTGCCCCTGCCACACAATCCCAAAGCTTTAAAAAGGTGCCTGGGATTTTTTTCGTATTATGCCCAATGGGTGCCCAATTACTCTGATAAGGCCCGACCCCTCATTAAATCGACGTCCTTCCCACTATCAGCTGAAGCTCGGGAGGCTTTCACCAGTATTAAACAGGACATTGAAAGGGCTGCAGTGTGTGCAGTGGGCGAATGCATTCCCTTTCAAGTCGAAAGCGATGCGTCAGACTTTGCCTTAGCTGCGACCCTCAATCAGGCTGGGAGACCTGTGGCCTTCTTCTACCGAACCCTTCAGGGACCTGAAATCAGGCACTCTTCTGTCGAGAAGGAGGCACAGGCTATAGTGGAGGCAGTGCGGCACTGGAGACACTACCTAGCCGGCAAACGTTTCACCCTGCTCACCGACCAGCGGTCGGTGGCTTTCATGTTTAATAACAAACAAAGGGGGAAAATCAAGAATGACAAAATACTCAGGTGGAGGATCGAACTATCCACGTTCGACTATGATATTATGTACAGGCCGGGAGCCCTTAATGAACCCCCGGAAGCCCTATCGCGGGGAACGTGTGCCAGCATTCATACGGACAAATTACAGGGTCTCCACAACGACCTCTGTCACCCAGGGGTCACCCGACTATACCATTTTATAAAGTCCCGCAATCTGCCCCACTCCATCGAGGAGGTCAGGGCAATGACCAGAGCCTGCCGCATCTGTGCGGAATGCAAGCCTCGTTTCTACAGGCCTGACCGTGCACACCTTATCAAAGCCACACGGCCATTCGAGCGCCTAAGTCTGGACTTCAAGGGACCCCTTCCCTCTGCCGACCGTATCGTATACTTCCTCAATATCATTGATGAATATTCCCGCTTCCCCTTCGCCATTCCCTGCCCAGACATGACCAGTGCCACGGTCATCAAGTGTCTCTGTAATCTATTCTGCATGTTTGGCATACTGAACTACATACACAGCGATAGGGGGACATCATTCATGAGTGACGAGCTGCGCCAGTTCTTGCTCTCGAAGGGGATAGCCACTAGCAGAACCACTAGCTACAACCCCCGGGGTAATGGGCAAGTGGAAAGGGAGAATGCTACTGTTTGGAAGGCTGTCACGTTAGCCTTAAAGTCAAAAGGCCTTCCGACCTCCCGCTGGCAGGAAGTCCTCCCAGACGTGCTCCACTCCATAAGGTCTCTGTTATGTACTGCCACTAACGCTACCCCTCACGAAAAGATATTCGTTTTCCCCCGGAAATCCACCTCGGGCATATCTCTACCCGCGTGGCTGACGTCTCCGGGGACAGTACTATTGCGGAAGCACGTGAGAGGCCATAAAACGGACCCCCTTGTGGAAAAGGTACAGCTCCTCCATGCAAACCCTCAGTACGCCTATATCGAATACTCTGACGGGCGAGAGGACACTGTTTCCATAAAAGACCTCGCTCCCTCGGGGAGCGGAGAGAACGATGGGAGACTACCCGATGAAGACCTACACTACAAAGAGACAGGACGCCCAGAGGTATCAATACCCAACTTTAACCTGGAGGACACTGCAGATAACCTGGAAGACACTGCGGAGGCCCGGACAGCGGAGGAACCAGAATCCACTCCCCTAGAGGCACCCCAACCGGCTTTGCGCCGATCACTGAGAACTGCAAAACCTCCTGACAGACTCACTTATACCAACTTTTAAGAAACATCACCCCGATGGACTAAATCTATAGAAGGGGTGAATGTAATGAAATCTGTTTGTCTTGGCCCTGCATTCGTTTTGCACTCATGTATATTACCCTCCCCCACTGTGTATAGTTTCACTTCCTCTTTCCCGACTAACCTGGGAGGTTCCAGGTCTTGGCTCTTGGCTCCGCCCCTGACTTCTCTTACATAAAGATCCCAGGATCTGTATGACTCATTCCTGTGAACCAGTCGGCGTGTTGAGATGTTAGCTCTGATCTTAGTGATTAAAAGCCAACTTGTTTAAGTCTATAACTTCTAGTTTTGTGGTTATTGAAGGCCCATCAGTGCCTTTCAGGAATGTAAATGCCAAATTACTTCAAAAGAAGTATTGGCCCACTACAACCCAACACTACCGATTCGGTTGGCATGTGATGCGTCACCTTACGGCATTGGAGTGGTGCTGTCACACAAATTCCGTGACAGTTCAGAGAGGCCAATAGCCTTTGCATCGCGCTCGCTAACCTCAGCCAAGCATAACTACGCCCAGATTGACAGGGAGGCCCTCAGCCTGGTGTGGGGGGTGAAGAAGTTCAATCACTATCTGCACGGGCAGAAATTCACCCTACTGACTGATCATCAACCCCTGGTCTCAACTTTTAACCCAAGGAAGGGCGTTCCGGTGATGACGGCACAACGGCTGCAAAGATGGTCACTTTTTCTAGGGGCACATCAGTATGACATAGAGTACAAAGGTACGAAACAACATGGAAATGCTGATGGCCTGTCGCACCTACCGTTGCCTACGGTGGAAGAAGCACCTACAGTGGACCCTGTGGAGATATTCCATGCGACCATAGTCGAATGTTTGCCTGTTACAAACGCAAGTATTGAGAAGGAAACCCGAAATGACCCGACACTCTCTCGGGTCTATGATTTGATGGTGAAGGGATGGCCAGCATATGGCGACTCACTGTTGCCAGCATTCTCGCCAAGGAGGGAACAGCTGTCAGTGTGCCGGGGAACCTTGATGTGTGGATCCCGAGTGGTAATTCCACCCAAGTTGAGAGATAGAGTACTCAATGAGCTTCGCGAGGGTCATCTGGGAGGGGTAAAAATTAAGAGCTTAGCCAGGGCATTTGTGTGGTGGCCGGAAATCGATAAAGAAATCGAGGATATGACCAAGAGATGCACAGGATGCCAGAAGGTCCAAAACGCTCCACCACAGGCCCCGCTACATCCATGGGAGTGGCCCTCATCTCCATGGCAATGGGTACACATTGATTTCGCTGGTCCATTTATGGACTCAATGTTTCTAATTGCTGTGGATGCCCATTCGAAATGGCCAGAGGTCATTAAAATGTCCTCCACCACCACGGAGAAAACTATTGCAGTCCTAAGAACCATCTTCACCAGGAATGGGTTGCCAGAACAGATCTGTTCCGACAATGGCCCACAGTTTGTGTCTGAGGATTTCCGGAGGTTCCTGAAGAATAATGAGGTGAAACATTACACATCTGTCCCATATCATCCAGCCACAAATGGATTGGCTGAGAGGTTTGTTCAGACCTTTAAAAAGGCCATAAAGGCAATGTATAATGACGACATACCACTGCAACACAAGGTGGATAACTTCCTGTTTGCTTACCGGAATGCAACACATGCAGTCACCAACCAAACTCCAGCCGTACTGTTTTTCAACCGGAGACTAAGATGTCGCTTGGATTTGCTCAAACCAAACATAAGACGAGATGTTGAGGATAAGCAGTTCCAGCACATAAATGAGAAGCCAACCAGGAGCTTCAAGATAGGGCAACCAGTCTTGGCCCGCGACTACCGAACAGAAAAATGGCAGCCAGGCACGATATGCACACAGCAGGGACCACTAATGTACACAGTGGACGTTGGAGAGAGCATCGTGAGACGCCATGCTGACCAGATTCTAGAGTCACAGGAACAAGCCAAACCTGTACCACAAGCATGTGCATCTGGTAATGAGCCCGAAGTACAGATTGCGTCTACCTCAGAAGCAGGGGTATTGGAAGCTGACGAACCAACCAATGACAATGAGCCAGAATTGACTCCACCGCCAGAACAGGATACTCGAGAAAGGCGCTATCCAGTCCGGATCAGGAAGCCTCCTCAAAGACTGAACTTATAAATGACTATTCCAGTTGATGTATATATTACTGAGAAAATTGTAATTGTAATTAGTTATTATTTAATTGTTAAATGAATGTTATGTACTGTTTATCTAAAAGGGGAGGAATTGTTGTGTATGTCCCTTTAAGGGAATAACTGGTCTTAGACAGCAGTACCGGCAGTGACCACCCCTGTATAAAAGGCCCTAGCAGGCTTCTGTAGTTTCAGTTTCAAGCTGCCTCTTGTTCAGTAAAGACCTGTTAAACTGTTCTCCCGAAGTCCGTGTATTATTGAGGCGTGGACTTTACAAATACCTGCCAAATGGTGTGTTGAAGGTACTGTATTTGGTGCTTTCTTCATCCAGTTTTAGTTGCCAAAATCCTTGTGAGGCATTGAGCTTTGTGAAGTATCTGGCACTTGACATTTCAATGGTGATTTCTTCTCACTTGGGAATCTGGTAGTGTTCACGTTTTATGTTTGCATTTAAGTCCTTTGGATCCATGCATATTCTTAGATCATTGTTCTTTTTCTTTACACATACCATGGAGTTAACCCATTCTGTTGGCTCTTTGACTTTCCTGATGACTCCTAGTGTGGTCATTCTGTCCAGTTCTTTCTTGAGCCTATCACGCAGGGGTGCTGGAACTCTCCATGGAGCATGTACCACTGGCTGAGCATCCTCCTTTAGCTGGATCTTGTAAGTGAATGGTAGAACTCCAAATCCTTTGAACACATCCTGGAAATTACCCACTACAGAATCCACCGAGTCATCTGGTCTGCTTATGGCACAGTTTATACGGTAAACTCTCTTGGCCAGTTCTAAGTCCTCACAAGCTTTGTCACTGAGTAGTTGTTGTGTATGTACCTTTAAGAGAGAACTGATTTTATACTGTAGTACCGGCAGTGACCACACCTGTATATAAAGCCATAGCAGCCTTCTGTACTTTCAGTTTTAAGCTTACCCTCTGTTCAGTAAATACCTGTTATTTTTGTTCTCCTGCAGTCCATGTATTATTGATACGCGGACACTACACTGGCGACGAGCAGGTTCGAACTCACCTGCAGTACTGCATCACCTCACGGGGATATTTCCCTGAGAAGAAGCTTCTTGGAGGTCGAAGTCAGAGTAACGGGCGTCGACCGCGGGCAACCGCCCAAGGATCCATCGGAGTTCGGAGAATTGTAGGGGAGGCTGTGGAGAGCTGGGCTTGGCTCCCCAGTCAAGGTGTTTCAGCAAATTGCGCTGGTAGCAGGTAGTGCGCTGACCCTTCCGGACTGCGGCAGGCTTGAGCTCGATCGAGCGGCTCTGCAAAGGGGCCGTGCAGCGTCATCGGGAGGAAAAGCGAGAGAGAGGGTGGAGCGCACAGGGCGCGGTCGGTGCTCAAGAACCGGGCAGCGTAGAGAAAATAAAACGAGGGGAAGGAAAAGTGAGACGCGCCGAAGCCGCGGGTCGCTGCCATTACCCTGTAGAATGCTAGGAGCAGCGTGGCAGCAAGGGGAAGAAGGAAAAGCGCGGGAGGCGCCATTTTATTCCATTGGGGAAGAAGAAAAAGAGCGGAAGGCACCGTTTTAAACCACCCAAGATGCCGAAGAGTGGCAGTATCACTGCTTTCGACAATGAGGTAGAAGACTGGACCACGTATGTGGAAAGAATTGAAGTGTACTGCAAGGCAAATGAGGTGGCCGATGGAAAGAAGGCATCGGTATTATTAAATTTGATGGGCACGAGAACATACGGCCTATTGCGGAATTTAATTACCCCAGCTAAACCAATGGAGAAAAGTTTTGAAGAGATTGTTAATATCTTACAGGAACACCTAAACCCTACACCGCTGCTGATAGCAGAAAGATTCAAGTTCCATAAAAGAAACCAGCACAAAGATGAGAGCAATGCTGACTATCTTATGGAACTACGCAAGTTATCGAAGCACTGCCAGTTCGGAGCAAGACTGTCAGACACCTTAAGGGATAAGTTTGTCTGCAGGCTCCAGAGTGGAGGAACCCAGAAACGACTACTTTCGGAAAAGGACCTGATGCTAGAACAGGCTTTCAGCGTGGCAGTATCCTACGAAGCAGCAGCATGGGGAGTTGCGGAAATACAACAGAAACCACAAGAATACAGCGCTAACGAAATGGCATATGGAGCAGAAAAGTGCTATCGCTGCGGCAGAACAATCCATGATCAGAAGGACTGCTGGTTTAAGGACAAAATATGCAGGCAATGTGGGAAAATGGGACACATAGCAAGAGTCTGCAGGTCGGGAAAGAAAACCAACACGACAAGAACTACTAAGGAAAAGTACAAGAAAGTAATAAAAATGACAGACAGTAGTTCAGAAGATCAGGAGAGTGATAATGACTCCGGGAGCAGGAGACTAAGTTGTCTAAAGTTACACAACGTGATCGCAAAGGAGGATCACCAAACCATTTGGGTCACCCTCCACCCTCATGATAGCAGGGTCCCAAGTAAAGATGGAATTGGACACAGGATCAGCCCTAACTGTCATGAATCGATGAGACTATGAGTGGCTATTCTCACACATACCCTTGAAGGACACGTCCATTGTATTGAAGACATACACGGGGCAAAAAGTCTACCCCAGAGGAAAAATAAGGGTGCCAGTTAAATACAACGGCAAGGAAACACAGAAACTGTATCTATATATACTACAAGATGGAGGACCACCATTATTGGGACGTGAATGGATCCGAAAAATACAATTGGATTGGCATTCCATTCAGGCGCTAACTGTGACTGACAATAAGTATGACGACGGCACACCTGGACGACTGTCAAAAATTCTAACTGACGCGAAAGAGGTGTTCCAACAAGGACTTGGGACTCTAAAAGGAGTAACAGCAACGATAAAAATCGAAGATAACGCAAACCCAAAATTTTTTAAGGCCAGACCGGTACCGTACGCGATCCGCCCAGCCGTTGAAGCAGAGCTGGAGAGTCTGGAGCATTCGGGTGTGCTGTCCAAGGTGGACTGGAGCGAGTGGGCCACACCCATCGTTCCTGTAATGAAGAAATCATTGAGCAGCACGCCTGGGGAGCCGAAGAAAGTTCGCATCTGTGGGGACTTCAAGGTAACTGTGAACCCAGTCCTGTACACAGTACAATATCCACTTCCACGGATCGAAGATATTTTCGCCTCACTATCTGGAGGGAAACGCTTTACGAAGATTGATCTGGCCCAAGCGTATCTACAAATGGAAGTGGAAGAAGCATCTAGGAAATACCTCACGATAAACACTCACAAAGGTCTTTACCAGCACAACCGACTGGTATTCGGGGTAGCATCAGCCCTGGCTATTTGGCAGAGGGCGATGGAACAAGTCCTGCAAGGGATCCCGGGGACCCAGTGTTATTTGGACGACATCCTGGTTACGGGCGAAAATGACAGTGAACACCTTGCCAACCTGGAGCAGGTGCTCACTAGATTACAAGAATATGGGCTACGATCCAACCGCCCCAAATGTGAGTTCTTCAGGAGACAAATCTCGTATTGTGGCCACATGTTTGATGAGGAATGTAATGATATCAGCAAATAGTGATGGTATTTGCCTGTTTGATTATTTATGCCTTACCAGCATATTTGCCTGATTGATTATTTATGCCTGACCAGCAGAGGGCATGTGAGAGACAAGCAGTTTTAGTTTCATTTTAGATGGACCTCTAAGATGGTGTCTCCTGTAATGCTGTTAACTGAGTTGAACATACTTTAGATAAAAAGTCATTCTCTTTCATGAATGTGTCATCAATGAACCCACATACAAATCGATACATGGTGTCAGAAGTGATTGAAAGAGATGAAGAGGAAAAATCTGAAGTTAAATCAGCTCTCCACATATTAGCAAGCCAAAAGAGAACATCGTTACTTACCATTGGAGAATAGCTAACGAAGTGAAAAATGGAAGGTTTACACCCACCGGCGAAGCTTCAGTTGACAGGTAATGTGGCTGAAAATTGGAGGAGATTCAAGCAACGTTTGGAGTTGTATTTATCAGCAATCGGAGCTGACGAGAAAAGTGATAAAATGAAAGCGTCAGTGTTCTTACATGTCGTGGGTGATGAAGCGCTAAAGGTGTATAATAACTTCACATTCACTGCTGATGGAGACAAAATGAAGTTGGATAAAATAATGGAACAGTTTGAGGCCTACTGCATACCTAGACGTAATGTGACATTTGAGAGGCACAGATTTTTCACATGTGTACAGAAAACGGGAGAGACTATTGATCAGTATGTGACTGAACTGAGAAACCGAAGCAAAACATGTGAATTTGGGGGACTGACAGACTCGCTGATAAAAGACAGACTGGTGTGTGGTATTCCAGATAATGGTCTAAGGGAAAGACTGCTAAGAGAGCAAAATCTAGACCTGGGAAAAGCCATAGCACTGTGTAGGGCTACAGAGACTGTGAAGTCGCAGGCAAAGGAGCTGTTCAGTGACACTAGCTGCAACGTGGATGCAGTGAGAAAGAACGGACAAAAACCATTTAACAAAAAGAGCGCCAATGTGAAAAAAAAGGCGTGGCCAGCGAACAAAAATGAAAGGGGCAATCGAAAGTCATGTAGTCGATGCGGTACACAGCATCCACCAAAAAAGTGTCCAGCATATGGTAAAACATGCAATAGTTGCAACAAAAACAGCCATTATGCCCGTTGCTGTAAGAACCAAGCGCAACAAAGCAAGGTCCATGCAGTAGATGAAAGCGAGATAGAGGAGTTCTATGTAGATGTTGTGTCTGAAAACAAAAAATAAAAAAGAGACTGGATGTTGACACTAAAAGTGAATGACATACACATTCCATTTAAATTGGATACTGGAGCACAAGTTAATGTGATATCAGAGACTGATTTTAAGAAAATTAGACCCAGACCAAAGATACATGGAATAAAAGTGAAAGTGACAGGATACTCAGGTACTGATATACTGGTGAAAGGAAGATGCATTGTCAAAGTGACACACAAGGACAGAGAGCACACGCTAGCATTAATTGTGGTGCCAAAGGATGTGCAGGCCATACTAGGTTTAAAAGCCTGTGAGAGACTGAACCTGGTAAAGAGAGTCCTCGTTGTGGAAAGCGAAGGAGAGACAGTCTATGATGAACTCATGAAAGAGTACAACGATCTATTTCAGGGTCTAGGCTGCCTTCCAGGAGAACACACGATCAGAGTAGATAAAAGTATGCCAACGGTCATACATCCATGCAGAAAAGTTCCGTTTGCTCTTCAAAAGCAACTGAAGGCAGAGTTGGACAGGATGGAAAGCCTGAACGTGATTCAGAAGATAGATGAGCCAACTGAGTGTGTGAGTTCCCTCGTCGTTGTGGACAAAAAGAATGGAAAGCTCAGAATTTGCCTGGATCCAAGAGATCTAAACAGAGCAATCAAGAGAGAGCACTTCAAGCTTCCTACACGTGAGGAAATCATGTCACAGTTTGCAAATGCAAAGTATTTCAGCAAGTTAGATGCATCATCAGGATTTTGGCAGATGAAACTGGACGAAGCAAGTTCAAGACTGTGCACGTTCAACAGTCCATTTGGCAGATACAGATTCCTAAGGTTACCATTTGGCATTGCCTCAGCTCCTGAAGTGTATCACAAAACTATCCATATGATCTATGAGCACCTGGAGGGAGTTGATACATCAATGGATGACATCATAGTATGGGGAACCACGAGAACTGAGCATGACGAGAGACTGAAAAAAGTGCTGGAAGCAACAAGGAAAACAAACCTGAAGCTGAATAGAGAGAAATGCCAGCTCGGGGTGACAGAACTGACATTCGTGGAAGATATCCTTAGCAGTGAGGGCATCAGACCAAATCCCAGAAAGGTGTCCGCCATTGAGAATATGCCAAAGCCACAATGCAAAAAGGACGTGCAGAGGTTTAATGGAATGATCAACTACATGGGTAAATTCATATCCAACCTCTCAGAAAAGATGGCGCCACTGAGACGACTAACTGAAAAGAACATAGAATGGGAATGGAATCATGAGCATGAGAAGTCATGGAGTGATCTAAAGAAACTGCTCACAGAGGAACCAGTTCTGAGGTTTTATGACCCAGCGAGACCCATCAAGATATCATCAGATGCATCACAGAGTGGTCTCGGTGCCGTTCTTCTGCAAAAATATGACTACTGGCAACCTATTGCATATGCATCGCGCTCAATAACAGACGCGGAGACGCGATATGCTCAAATAGAAAAGGAGCTGCTCAGCATCACATACGCCTGTGAAAGATTTCACCAGTTTGTGGCAGGACAAGCAATCAGTGTAGAGACTGACCATAAGCCCTTGATTGCATTGTTCCAAAAGCCACTAAATAGCTGTCCACTTAGAATACAAAGAATGATGATCAGGCTGCAACACTATACACTGAATGTTGCGTACACACCGGGTAAGCTGATGTATACAGCAGACATGTTGTCCAGAGCTGTTGACCCAAGTGAGCCCGCAAACACCAAAATGGATGAAAAAGTGAACGCCTACGTGGACATGATCACAAGTGCACTGCCCATAGCAGATGCAAAAATGGAGCTCATAAAGACTGAGACAAACAAAGATTAAACAATGAGACGACTGAGGAAAAGCATCTTGGATGGATGGCCCAACATGAAGCAAGACTGCTCACCCGACATGGCAGAGTACTGGAACTGCAGGGCAGAACTATCACTGGTCGAAGACATAATCTACAAAGGAAGTAAAATAGTTATCCCAAAGAGTCTGAGAAAAGAGATGCTAAAAAGGATCCATGGAGGACATCTGGGAATCGAAAAGTGGAAGAAAAGAGCACGAGAGGTGATGTACTGGCCACGAATCAACCAAGATGTGACAAATGAGGTGTCAAACTGCACAATATGCCTGAAATATCGAGCAAGCAATCCGGTAGAACCACTAAAGCCACACCCAGCGCCAGACAGACCTTACCAGAAGGTAGGCGCTGACCTATTTGTATGTCAAGGGAAGGACTATCTTGTAGTCACAGACTATTACTCCCTGTATCCAAAGGTTTGTAGACTGTACACCACCACTGCAGATGCTGTGATAACATGTATGAAAGCCATATTCTCCAGACATGGCGTGGCAAGCGAGGTCTTCACAGACAACGGACCCCAGTTTTACAATGCAAGTTTCTGACACTTTGCCAAAGAGTGGGACTTTGTCCACACAACGTCAAGTCCTCACTTTCCACAGTCCAATGGACTAGTGGAAAAATCGGTGCAGACAGTGAAAAGACTGATGTACAAGACAAAAGACAGTGGAACTGACTTCTACCAAAGCATGCTTGTATACCGCACAATGCCGCTCGAGTGTGGTATGTCACCAGCCCAACTCCTTATGGGACGTCTGCTAAGGTCAAACCTACCCATCCCGGAGAACCTCCTGAAAACAAAAGAGGGGGAGAAAGTGAGGAAGTTCAAAGAACAACAGAAAGAAAAGCAAAAGTACTACTATGACAGAGGAACACAAAACCTACCTGAACTCCACACTGGTGACCAAGTAAGGTTCAAAGACAAAACAAACACATGGACTCAGAAGGGAACTGTCCTGAGTGAAGTCCAACCAAGATCATACACCATTCAGACAGATGAGGGTGCTGTTCTGAGAAGAAATCATTGAGATCTTCTCATGGGACCAGCCACAGCAAGTCAAAAGACTGATACTGTTGAACAACCTGATCACACAGCAGGTCAAAAGACTGATACTGTTGAACAACCTGATCACACAGCTGAGAAACCATCATCTGAGGCAACAACTCAGATTCAAGGACAATCAATCAGAAAATCCTGAAGACGCGTGAAGCCTCCTGAGAGACTCATTGAGCAAGTTTAAGGACTCTTGTTATAGAAGGAAGTAATGTTATCTTATTCTCTCTTCAAGTTCTAGGTATTTACATATTTCATGTGAACACACAAAACAAGGTTAAAAAACCTTGATCATGATAATGATAATGTAAGTTCATTAAGTGTTACAGTTAAAATGCAGAGTAATACAAAGAAAACATGTTGTTAGATAAAAGTAAAATACTTTTGTTTTAAGAAAGGGAGATGTAATGATATCAGCAAATAGTGATGGTATTTGCCTGTTTGATTATTTATGCCTTACCAGCATATTTGCCTGATTGATTATTTATGCCTGACCAGCAGAGGGCATGTGAGAGACAAGCAGTTTAGTTTTAGTTTTATTTTAGATGGATCTCTAAGATGGTGTCTCCTGTAATGCTGTTAACTGAGTTGAACATACTTTAGATAAAAAGTCATTCTCTTTCATGAATGTGTCGTCAATGAACCCACATACAAATCAATACAAGGAAGGGTTGCATAAGTCCTCAGACAAGATTGAGGCAGTCGTCAAGGCTCCAGCACCGGAAAATGTGTCGCAACTGAGGTCGTTCCTCGGGTTGGTGAACTACTACCATAAGTTCTTGCTGAATTTATCTACAATTCTGCACCCACTGAACACCCTGCTGCAAACTGGAGTAACATGGAAATGGAGTGATGAGTGTAAGCGTGCCTTTCAGAAATGTAAATGCCTAATCACTTCAAAAGAAGTATTGGCCCACTACAATCCAACACTACCGATTCAGTTGGCATGTGATGCGTCTCCCTACGGCATTGGAGCGGTGCTGTCACACAAATTCCTTGACGGTTCAGAGAGGCCAATAGCCTTTGCGTCACGCTCGTTAACCTCAGCCGAGCGTAACTATGCCCAGATTGACAGGGAGGCCCTCAGCCTGGTGTGGGGGGTGAAGAACTTCAATCACTATCTGCACAGGCAGAAATTCACCCGACTGACTGATCATCAGCCTCTGGTCTCCATTTTTAACCCAAAGAAGGGCGTTCTGGTGATGACGGTGCAACGGCTGCAAAGATGGTCACTTTTTCTCGGGGCACATCAGTACGACATAGAGTACAAGGGTACGAAACAGCATGGAAACGCTGATGGGCTGTCGCGCCTACTGTTGCCTACGGTGGAGGAAGCACCTGCAGTGGACCCTGTTGAGATATTCCATTCGACCATAGTCGAATGTCTACCTGTTACTAACTCAAGTATAGAGAAGGAAACCCGAAATGACTCGACACTCTCTTGGGTCTATGATTTGATGGTGAAGGGATGGCCAGCACATGGCGACTCACTGTTGCCAGCATTCTTGCCAAGGGGAGAACAGCTGTCAGTGTGCTGGGGACCTTGATGTGTGGATCCCGAGTGGTAATTCTACCCAAGTTGAGAGATAGAATGCTCAATGAGCTTCATGAGGGTCATCTGGGAGGGGTAAAAATGAAGAGCCTAGCCAGGGCGTTTGTGTGGCGGCCGGGAATCAATAAAGAAATTGAGGATATGACCAAGAGATGCACAGGATGCCAGAAGGTCCAAAACGCTCCACCACAGGCCCCGCTACACCCATGGGAGTGGCCCTCATCTCCATGGCAATGGGTGCACATTGATTTTGCTGGTCCATTTATGGACTCAATGTTTTTAATCGCCGTGGATGCCCATTCGAAATGGCCAGAGGTCATCAAAATGTCCTCCACCACCACGGAGAAAACTATTGCAGTCCTACGGACCATCTTCGCCCGGAATGGCTTGGCAGAACAGATTTGCTCCGACAATGGACCACAGTTTGTGTCCGAGGATTTCCGGAGGTTTCTGAGGAATAATGGGTTGAAACACTACACATCTGCCCCATATCATCCCGCCACAAATGGATTGGCTGAGAGGTTTGTTCAGACCTTTAAAAAGGCAATAAAGGTGATGTATAACGACGACATACCACGACAACACAAGGTGGATAATTTCTTGTTTGCTTACCGGAATGTGACACATGCAGTCACCAACCAAGCTCCAGCCATAATGTTCTTCAAACGAAGGCTAAGATGTCACCTGGATTTGCTCAAACCAAACATAAGACGAGATGTTGAGGATAAGCAATTCTAGCACATCAATGAGAAGCCAACCAGGAGCTTCAAGATAGGGCAACCAGTCTTGGCCCGCGACTACCGAACAGAAAAATGGCAGCCAGGAACGATATGCACACAGCAGGGACCACTAATGTACACAGTGGACATTGGAGAGAGCATCGTGAGATGCCATGCTGACCAGATTCTAGAGTCACAGGAACAAGCCAAACCCATACCACGAGCATATGCACCTGGTAATGAACCCGAAGTACAGATTGCGTCTACCTCAGAATCAGTGGTATTGGAAGCTGACAAACCAACCAATGACAATGAGCCAGAATCGACTCCGCCGCAAGAACAGGATACTCAAGAAAGGTGCTATCCAGTCAGGATCAGGAAGCCTCCTCAAAGACTGAACTTATAAATGATTATTTCAGTTGATGTATATAGTACAGAGAAAATTGTAATTGTAATTAGTTATTATTTAATTGTTAAATGAATGATATATACTGTTTATCTAAAAGGGGAGGAATTGTTGTGTATGTACCTTTAAGAGAGAACTGATTTTATACTGTAGTACCGGCAGTGACCACACCTGTATATAAAGCCATAGCAGGCTTCTGTACTTTCAGTTTTAAGCTTACCCTCTGTTCAGTAAATACCTGTTATTATTGTTCTCCTGCAGTCCGTGTATTATTGATACGCGGACACTACAGTAGTGAATCAAGTCCTTCAGCCACAACAGAAAACATGAGATGATGCACTTTGTCTTTGACTGTCACTTTAAGTCTGCATGCACCTAAGCTATCTATTTTCTGTCCATTATAGTTCTTCAGTAGTTCTGACTTTTTCTGTATTTTGGGCTTTTCTTTCATGTTTTTAATGTCACTCATACTGATTAAGTTTGCTTTTGCCCCAGTGTCTAGTTTCAATGTAACTAATGCTCCATTTACCTGCAGTGACATTATCCATTTGTCCTCTTTTACTGCATTAACTTTATGTTCAGCATTGTCCATTCCTGAGGGCTGCACATTTTCTGTATCCTTTTTGATATTGTCACATGGCACCATTCCTACAGAAAATGTCTCACTTAAATCAGTGTCCTCAATCACATTAACTCGTTGCCCTTTCTTAGTTTTTGCTTTTGAAAAGCATTGTTTGGCAAAGTGATTCTTTCCATGGCATTTTGTGCACATTTTTCCAAACGCTGGGCATTGTCGTGACTGGTGTTTGTAACCACAGTGTTTACAATGAAAAATTCCTTCCTCCGATTGCTTTTCATTTCTGTTCTGCCCACGTTTCTTCCCCTTGTAGGACACAGCACCGACAGCAGCACTATCGCTTACTACAATCGCATCATTATTAATTTCACTGAAAGTCTTCACGTGCTTTTGAGCTAGCTCACTGGCTTGGCATATTTTCACAGCATTTTCCAATGTTATTTCGATTTCTCTCAACAGGCGTTCCCTGGCCTTTTTATCATGAATACCAAACACAATCTGGTCACGAATCATGGATGATTTCAGCTCAGAGAAATTACATGTCTGTGCTTTCAGTTTCAGATCGGTCATAAAGCTATCAAAAGTGGGGAAATTAAAAACCAGAGCGTGTCAGGAAGGGGTAGAAGGTGTGGAGTAAAAGGTAAAGTAATAAAAAGGGCAATAGCAGGAACTAAGTGTCACAAAACATATTTGAAAGTTCTCTATCTGAATGCACGTAGCATTCGTAACAAAATAGACGAGTTAAAGGCACAAATAGCTACATATGGGTATGATCTTGTGGCCATTACAGAAACATGGCTGCAGGGTGACAATGCCTGGGAATTAAACATACCAGGTTATTTAACAATCAGGAAGGACAGGCAGGAAGGAAGGGGAGGTGGGGTGGCTATGTTAATAAAGGAAGGAATCACTGTAATACAGAGAAATGATATTGGGTCAAAGGATCAGGATAATGAAACAGTTTGGGTGGAGATAAGGAATAATAAGGGGAAAAAAACACTAGTGGGTGTAGTATATAGGCCTCCGAACAGTCGCAACTCGGTTGGACGGAGTATCAATCAGGAAATAGTTGAGGCTTGTAATAAGGGAACATCTATAATTATGGGGGATTTTAACTATCATATAAATTGGACGAATCAAATTGGGCAGGGCTGCCTTGAGGATGAGTTCATTGAGTGTATTAGGGATGGGTTTCTTGAGTAGTATGTAACTGAACCAACCAGGGGGCAAGCAACCTTAGATCTGGTCCTGTGTAACGAGACAGGATTAATTAAAAATGTCCTAGTAAAGGATCCCCTTGGAATGAGTGACCATAACATGGTTGAATTCCATATTCAGTTAGAGGGTGAGGAGGCTGTATCTCAAACAAGCGTGCTAAGCTTGAATAAAGGAGACTATGAAGGTATGAGAGCGGAATTGAGTAAAGTGGATTGGGAAAATAGGTTAAAGGATAAGACGATACATGATCAGTGGTGTACATTTAAGGAGTTATTTTACAAATTCCAAAAAAAGTATATTCCACTGAGAAAAAAAGGGTGTAAAAGAAAAGACAGCCATCCGTGGCTAAGTAAAGAAATTAAGGATAGTATTCGACTAAAAACAAGGGCATATAAGGTAGCTAAATCTAGTGGGAGGATAGAGGATTGGGAAAACTTTAAAAGACAGCAAAAAATAACAAAAAGATTGATTAAGAAAGGGAAGATACATTATGAAAGTAAATTAGCAAAAAATATAAAGACAGATAGTAAGAGTTTTTATAGTTATATAAAAAGAAAAAGGGTGGCTAAAGTAAATATTGGTCCCTTAGAGGATGAGACCGGGAAATTAATGGTGGGAAATATGGAGATGGCAAAAACACTGAATGAATATTTTGTATCAGTCTTTACAGTAGAGGACACCAAGAATATCCCAACACTGGACAAACAGGGGGCTATAGGGGGGGAGGAGCTAAACATGATCAAAATCACTAAGGAAGTGGTACTCGGTAAAATAATGGGACTCAAGGCGGATAAATCACCTGGACCTGATGGCTTACATCCCAGGGTTTTGAGGGAAGTGGCGGTAGGGATTGTGGATGCATTGGTAATAATCTTCCAAAACTCCCTGGACTCAGCAAAGGTCCCGGCAGACTGGAAAACTGCTAATGTAACACCCTTATTTAAAAAGGGCAGTAGACAGAAGGCTGGAAACTATAGACCGGTTAGCCTAACATCTGTGGTAGGTAAAATTTTGGAGTCCATTATTAAGGAGACAGTAACAGGACATTTGGATAATCATAATTTAATAAGACAAAGTCAGCATGGTTTTATGAAGGGGAAGTCATGTTTGACAAATTTGCTGGAGTTCTTTGAGGAAGTAACATATAGGGTGGATAAAGGTGAACCAGTGGACGTAGTGTATTTAGACTTCCAAAAGGCATTTGACAAGGTGCCACACAAAAGATTATTGCTTAAGATAAAAAATCACGGGATTGGGGGTAATATTCTGGCATGGATAGAGGATTGGCTATCTAACAGAAGGCAGAGAGTTGGGATAAATGGTTCATATTCAGACTGGCAATCAGTAACCAGTGGTGTTCCGCAGGGGTCAGTGCTGGGTCCCCAACTCTTTACAATCTATATTAACGATTTGGAGGAGGGGACCGAGTGTAACACATCAAAGCTTGCAGATGATACTAAGATGGGAGGGAAAGTAGTGAGTGAGGAGGACATAAAAAACCTGCAAGGGGACATAGACAGGCTAAGTAAGTGGGCAGAGATTTGGCAGATGGAATACAATACTGGAAAGTGTGAGGTTATGCACTTTGGCAGGAAAAATCATAGAGCAAGTTATTATCTTAATGGCAAGAAACTTGAAAGTACTGAAGTACAAAGGGATCTGGGGGTCCTGGTGCACGAAACTCAAAAGGTTAGTATGCAGGTGCAGCAAGTGATTAAGAAGGCCAATGGAATGTTGGCTTTCATTGCTAGGGGGATAGAATATAAAAATAGGGAGGTATTGCTTCAGTTGTACAAGGTATTGGTGAGACCGCACCTGGAATACTGCATACAGTTTTGGTGTCCATACTTAAGAAAGGACATACTTGCTCTCGAGTCAGTACAAAGAAGGTTCACTCGATTAATCCCGGGGATGAGGGGATGGACATATGAGGAGAGGTTGAGTAGATTGGGACTCTACTCATTGGAGTTCAGAAGAATGAGAGGCGATCTTATTGAAACATATAAGATTATGAAGGGGTTGGATCGGGTGGATGCAGGGAGGATGTTCCAGATGATGGGTGAAACTAGAACTAGGGGGCATAGTCTTAGAATAAGGGGCTGCTCTTTCAAAACTGAGATGAGGAGGAACTACTTCACTCAGAGGGTGGTAGTTCCATGGAATATGCTGCCCCAAAAAGCTGTCGAAGCTACATCATTACATAAATTTAAAACAGAAATAGACAGTTTCCTAGTAGAAAAGGGAATTAAGGGTTACGGGGAGCGGGCAGGAATTTGGACATGAGTCTAGGTTCGGATAGGTCATGGCCCTGTGGGTAGCGGAGCGGGCCCAGGGGCCATGTAGCCTGATCCTGCTCCTGTTTTCGTGTGTCTAATGCTGTTAGATTCAGGAGATAGTCCTGTCATAGTGGATTGGCGGTTAGGATCAGATCAGCCATGATCTTATTGAATGGCGGAGCAGGCTCGAGGGGCCAATTGGCCTACTCCTGCTCCTATTTCTTATGTTCTTATGTTCTTATGTTCTTATGATCTCATTTTGCTGCTGTGTCCGTGAACAGAACACGTACCTCTCATAGGTTTCGTTCTTTGTGGGAGAACAATGTGTATCAAATTTCTTTAGCACATCGTCCAATTTTTTTCTGTCCTGCTCTTGATCAAATACAAATGTATTAAATACCTCTATCGCCTGCGGGCCTGCAACCGTGCGCAGCAACGCTATTTTCCTTGCGTCTGGCATTGTACCAAATCCGATGGCAGCAATGTAGAGTTCGAATTGTTGTTTGAAAGTCTGCCAATTGCATTCGACATTCCCCGTGAGTTTCAAACCCTCCGGTGGCTTCAAAGACTCCATGTCGTGTTTCACAATATTCAGCAGATTTTACCAATCCTGGTACCATGTTATGTTCATTAATAACTAGTCATTTTCATTATGAACAGCTAGCTTCTAGCTAGTCACTTTATTCATGCCATGTGGACTCTTACACAGGCATTCATCTTGACTACTGCCTTGTGGGTAGCCTAGTGCATCGTGGGTAGTCCCACACTTATGTATGCATACAGCTCCTACATACAGCAACATACAGCTCTACAGCTCCACCTAGTGTACCATTCTAGAATGACAGGTTACTGATCATTACACTGTACCTGCCCTGGGAGTGTTTGATGTGATAGTGTAGAGGGAGTTTTACTTTGTATCTAACCCGTGCTGTACCTGCCCTGGGAGTGTTTGATGGGACAGTGTAGAGGGAGCTTTGCTCTGTATCTAACCCGTGCTGTACGTGCCCTGTGAGTGTTTGATGTGATAGTGTAGAGGGAGTTTTACTCTCTATCTAACCCGTGCTGTACCTGCCCTGTGAGTGTTTGATGTGATAGTGTAGAGGGAGTTTTACTCTCTATCTAACCCATGCTATACCTGCCCTGGGAGTGTTTGATGCGATAGTGTAGAGGGAGTTTTACTCTCTATCTAACCCGTGCTATACCTGCCCTGTGAGTGTTTGATGTGATAGTGTAGAGGGAGCTTTACTCTCTATCTAACCTGTGCTATACCTGCCCTGGGAATGTTTGATGTGATAGTGTAGAGGGAGTTTTACTCTTTATCTAACCTGTGCTATACCTGCCCTGTGAGTGTTTGATGTGATAGTGTAGAGGGAGATTTACTCTCTATCTAACCCATGGTATGCCTGCCTGTGAGTGTTTGATGGGACAGTGTAGAGGGAGTTTTACTCTCTATCTAACCTGTGCTATACCTGCCCTGTGAGTGTTTGATGTGATAGTGTAGAGGGAGTTTTACTCTCTATCTAACCCGTGCTATACCTGCCCTGTGAGTGTTTGATGGGACAGTGTAGAGGGAGTTTTACTCTCTATCTAACCTGTGCTATACCTGCCCTGGGAGTGTTTGATGGGACAGTGTAGAGAGAGCTTTACTCTGTATCTAACCCATGGTATGCCTGCCTGTGAGTGTTTGATGGAGCAGTGTAGAGGGAGTTTTACTCTCTATCTAACCTGTGCTATACCTGCCCTGGGAGTGTTTGATGGGACAGTGTAGAGGGAGCTTTACTCTCTATCTAACCCATGCTATACCTGCCCTGTGAGTGTTTGATGTGATAGTGTAGAGGGAGTTTTACTCTGTATCTAACCCATGGTATGCCTGCCTGGGAGTGTTTGATGGGACAGTGTAGAGGGAGCTTTACTCTGTATCTAACCCATGCTGTACCTGCCCTGTGAGTGTTTGATGGGACAGTGTAGAGGGAGCTTTACTCTCTATCTAACCTGTGCTGTACCTGCCCTGTGAGTGCTTGATGGGGCAGTGTAGAGAGAGTTTTACTCTCTATCTAACCCATGCTATACCTGCCCTGGGAATGTTTGATGGAGCAGTGCAGAGTGAGCTTTACTCTGTATCTCCAACTCCATCCCTGCCTCAGCTCATCTGCTGCTGATACCCTTATCCATGTGTGGTAAACCACTGTCATACCTGTCTGTGTCTGTATGTGTATTCCACTAGGTACAGGTCTGGACATGCCTCGGCTGACTCCTCCCACTATTCCAGGTATATAAGTGACTACCTCCCAGTCCCTTAGTATTCTGGACGGGTCGACCACTCGAGACAAGACCTTCATTCTTTAGTTAATAAAAGCCTGATTGTTACTCGCTCAACTTCAGTCTTTTGAGTAATTGATGGCGCATCACCATGCCTTTGTTAACTCTAGACTTGACTATTCCAACGCACACCTGACCGGCCCCACATCTTCCACCCTCCAGTAATGTAAGCTCATCCAAAACTCTGCTGCCCTTATCCTAACTCACACCAAGTCCCGTTCCCCCATCGCCACTGTGCTTGCCGACCGACACTGGCTCCCGGTCCAGCAATGCTTCAATTTCAAAATTCTTATCTTTATTTTCAAACCTTTCCACAGGCTCGCCCCTCCCTATCTCTGTAACCTCCTCCAGCCCTCAACCCTCCGAGGTCTCTGCACTCCTCCAATTCTGGCCTCTTGCTCATCCCTAATTTAAATCACTTCATCATTGGCAGCTGTATTTTCTTTAGTCCTCCATCTCTCTCTCTCTCTCTCTCTCTTTCAATCTCTTTCTGCACCTTAATCTCTCCATATATATTTCTACCTCTTTTATTGATCTCTCTCTTTGTATCTCTCAGTATCTAGATTTGTTATATCTCTGTATCACACTCTCTCTCTTTATATCTCTCACAGGCCGATAATGCGAGAGAGACATTTTAAATGCTACATTAAAAAAATTAAAGTTAAACAGAACCTGCTCCAAATACACAACAGATTCAGTTCTTGTTTGTAGACTTCCTCCTCTCTGTTAATTTGCAGCCTAGGTTTTTGTATATTGGCATGTTTGAAACTTTTAATAATGAGAGACGATCTTATCGGAACATATAAGATTGTGAGGGGGCTTGATCGGGTGGATGCGGTGAGGATGTTTCCACTGATGGGTGAGACTAGAACTAGGGGGCATAATCTTAGAATAAGGGGCTGCCCTTTCAAAACTGAGATGAGGAGAAATTTCTTCACTCAGAGGGTAGTAAATCTATGGAATTTGCTACCCCAGAGAGCTGTGGAAGCTGCAACATTAAATAAATTTAAAACGGAGATAGACAGTTTCCATCAGATAAGGGAATTAGGGGTTACGGGGAGGGGGCAGGGAAGTGGATGTGAGTCTAGATTCAGATCAGCCATGATCCTATTGAATGGCTGAGCAGGCCCGAGGGGCCGTATGGCCTACTCCTGCTCCTACTTCTTATGTTCTTATGTAATAGATTGTCAGACAGAGTTTCACTGACCCAGGGTGTTAACAGACAAGCAGAGAGAGAGAGAAACAGCTCGCAACCTGTTCTGAAAGACACAGTGAATGAACGATTAAAAAATAAATCCAGCCCAGTGAAGTTAAATGTTGCCCCATATTAATCGAAAAGCACCATATTATGAACAAAATTCAATATTTCACAGGTCGACGGAGTCCCAGACACCGATTGTACCCAACTCCCAAAACTACACTGCTACATCCAACTCTACCAGGCAGGTACACCACGGGTTACATACAGAGTAAAGCTCCCATTACACTGTCCCATCAGACACTCCCAGGGAAGGTACCACATGGTTTAGATACAGCGTAAAGCTCTCTCTAGACTGCCACATCAAACACTGCCAGCATAGGTACAGCACTGATTAGATACAGGGTAAAGCTTCCTCCACACTGTACATCAAAAATTCTCCCGTAATAGTTATAGAAGAATGAGATGTGATCTCATTGAAACACACAAAATTCTTACAGTGCTTGCCAGGGTCGATGCAGGGAGGATGTTTCCCCTGGCTGGGGAGTCTAGAACCAGGGGTCACAGTCTCAGAATAAGGGGTCGGTCATTTAGGACTAAGATGAGGAGAAATTTCTTCACTCAGAGGGTGGTGAATCTTTGGAATTCTCAACCCCAGTGGGCAGTGAAGGCTCAGTCGTTGAGCATATTCAAGGCTGAGGTCGATAGATTTTTGGATGTTAAGGGAATCAAGGGATATGGGGATAGTGCAGAAAGTGGAGCTGAGGTTGAAGATCAGCCTTGATCTTATTGAATGGTGGAGCAGGCTCGAGGGGATGAATGGCCGACTCCTGCAGGAACACTCCCAGGGCAGGTACGGCATGTGTTAGATCCAGAGTAAAGCTCCCTCTGCACTGTCCCATCAAACACTCCCAGGACAGGTACAGCACGGGTTAGAACCAGAGTAAAGCTCCCTCTACACTGTCCCATCAAACACTCCCAGGGCAGGTACAGCACGGGTTAGATACAGAGTAAAGCTCCCTCTACACTGTCCCATCAAACACTCCCAGGGCAGGTACAGCATGTGTTAGATCCAGAGTAAAGCTCCCTCTACACTGTCCCATCAAACCCTCTGAGACCAGGTACAGCACGGGGTTAGATGCAGAGTAAAGCTTCCTCTACACTGTCCCATCAAACACTCCCAGGGCAGGTACAGCATGTGTTAGATCCAGAGTAAAGCTCCCTCTACACTGTCCCATGCAGGTTGTTGTCAAAAGGAATCATAAAACTCCAAAAATGGTGTAATGATGGATTGTAAAAGAACAAAATCCTTAAAGAGGAGACAGGGTTTAAATTGAAGAGGGTGAGGGGCTGGTGTTGGAATGGGCTCCCTCGGGAGACGCAGGCGGTGAGGCTCCGGCTTCCTCTTCCTCCTCAGGTGAACCTGTGGAATTCTCTGCCACAGAGGGCGGTGGAGGCCAGTTCATTAAATATATTCAAGAAAGAGTTGGATATATTTCTTAAGGCTAAAGGGATCAAGGGATATGGGGAAAAGGCAGGGACAGGGTACTGAATTTAGATGATCAGCCATGATCTCATTGAATGGCGGAGCAGGCTCGAGGGGCCGAATGGCCTACTCCTGCTCCTATCTTCTATGTTTCTATGTTTCTATGTTTCCTCGCCTGGGGCGTCGCTGCCACTGGCAGGGTGAGGGACAGGCTGGTCAGCTGGTGGTTCACTATCTGAAAGCAGGGAGGTACAAGAGTGGCTTTAGCGTGAGGACAGGGGGGACAGAAAGGGAGCAAGGGCTGGAGACAGTTAGTAAGTTGGATTGAAAGTGTAAAAGGCTGGTGTTGTGAGGGGCGAGTGGTGTGAGACAGGAGAGAAAGCTGATGTCCCCAAGGGGGTCGACCTCTCCAGCGGCCACGGCACGTATGGCTGACAACGATCCTGTGCATTCTCGCCTCCAAATCGCTGAGGGTGTGTAGATCAGCCGGTCCTCCTCTCGTGCGTTGCTCCCCCGCCTGTTCTGAGAGAGCTTGGCCTGCAAGAAAAAGGAAGGTGTCTGAGTGAATGTGAAGCCATGTGCTTGCCTGATGTGCCTCCCATAGTTGAATAGCCCTTAATGTATGCAGCCATGTGCTTTCTCTGTATCTGCATCACTCTTTCTGTCTTTCTCTATATCTCCAATTCCCTATTTCTGCATCTCTCTCCCTAACTCTGCCACTCTCTCTCTCTCTCTCTCTTTGTCCATCTGCCTATCTCTTTCTGCCCTTCTTTCTTCTTTGAATCTCTCAGTTTCTCTGCCTTCTGAGCTACAAGCACAATTAGCCATGTGGCATTAACGGAAACGTGGCTTAAAAATGGTGAGGACTGGGCACTTAATATTCAAGGGTACACGGTGTTCAGAAAAGATAGGGAAGGAAGAAAGGGAGGTGGGGTGGCAGTGCTGAGTAAGGAAGACATTGTAGTGCTGGAAAGGGAGGATGTTCTTGAGGGGACAAGGACAGAATCCATTTGGTTAGAGTTGAGGAGCTATTGGGGGTATTCTACAGGCCTCCAAATAATGAGAGGGAGGTAGAGGAGCAAATCTGCAGGGAAATCGCAGAGATATACAAGAGCTATAGAGTGGTGATATTTGGGGATAATCGAGAATTCCGATGTGTGTGTTGCCAGGGTAAGGGATATCTCGAGGCGGCTGGAGAAGAATTTGGAAAGGAGGCGATAAATCCAGTTATCGTGGTCTACGTCGGAACAAATGTCATAGGTAGGAACGGGGAGGAGGTCCTGCTGAGGGAGTATCAGGAGTTAGGAGCGAAATTCAAAAGCAGGACCTCGAGGGTAATAATCTTTGGATTATTTCCAGAGCCAGGTGCAAATTGGCACAGAAACAATCAGATCAGGAGAATGAACACTGGCTAAAGGGATGGTGTGGGAAAGAGAGGGGTTTCCTTTTCACGGGACACTGGCACCAGTACCGATGGGACGGGCTCTGTCTGAACCGGGATGGGACCCGTGTCCTTGTGGAAAGGGTAAATAGCGAGGCGGCAAAGGCTTTAAACTAGTAAGATGGCGGGGCGGGGGAAATACAAGAAATTAAGCCAGCCTAAATATAAACCAAACAGGAAAGGAAAGCACAGGAGAGAATAAAGTGAGTGAGGACATTGATGGGCAGGAAATGAATTGAGTTATAGAACAGCAGAGTAAAGAGATGGTTGACAATAAAGTGAGAGGAACTGCTATTAAAAATGAGTTAAACTGTTTGTACAGCAATGCACACAGTGTCCGTAATGAAACAGGGGAACTGGAGGCAATAATATCATAGAATCATAGAATTGTAACAGCACAGTAGGAGGCCATTCAGCCCATCGATCCGTGCCAGCTCTCTGCAAGAACACTTCAGCTAGTCCCACTCCCCCGCCCTTTCCCCGTAGCTCTGCAATTGTTTTCCTTCAGGTACTTATCCAATTCCCTTTTGAAAGCCGTGATTGAGTCTACCTCCACCACCCTCGCAGGCAGTGAATTCCAGATCCTAACCACTCGCTGCGTAAAAAAGCTTATGCCACCTTTGGATCTTCTGCCAATCACCTTAAATCTGTGTCCTCTGGTTCTCGACCCTTCCGCCAATGGGAACAGTTTCTCTCTATCTACGCTGTCCAGACCCCTCATGGTTTTGAACACCTCGATCAAATCTCCTCTCAATCTTCTCTGCTCCAGGGAGAATGACCCCAGCTTCTCCAGTCTATCCATGTAACTGAAGTTCTTCATCCCTGGAACCATTCTTGTAAACCTTTTCTGCACCCTCTCTAAGGCCTTCACATCCTTCCTAAAGTGCGGTGCCCAGAATTGGACACAATACTCCAGTTGTGGCTGAACCAGTGATTTATAAAGGTTCATCATAACTTCCTTGCTTTTGTGCACATATACCCCTGGCCACCCCACAGCTTAAGAGTGTGCAGGCAGAGAGGGAATGGGTGACCGCCAGACAGAAGAGGAGGACCAGGCAGGTAGTACAGGAGTCCCCCGAGTGCATCACGCTCTCCAACCAGTATTCTGTTCAGAGTACTGGTGAGGGCGATGGTTCCTCTGGGGAGTGCAGCCAGAGCCACGTCCACGGCACCAGAGGTGGCTCAGCTGCACAGGTGGGGAGGAAGAAGTGCAAAAGAGCAATAGTGGTTGGGGATTCGATAGTTAGGGGAGAGACAGGCGTTTCTGCGGCCGCAGACGTGACTCCAGGATGGTATGTTGCCTCCCTGGTTCCAGGGTCAAGGATGTCACTGAATGGCTGCAGGACATTCTGAGGTGGGAGGGTGAACAGCCAGAGGTCGTGGTCCATATCGGTACCAACGATGTAGGCAGAAAGAGGGATGAGGTCCTGCAGGCAGATTTTAGGGAGCTAGGAAAGAGGTTAAAAAGCAGGACCTCAAAGGCAGTAATCTCCGGATTACTCCCAGTGCCACGTGCTAGTGAGCACAGAAACAGGAGGATAGAGTAGATGAATGCGTGGCTGGAGAGATGATGTAGGAGGGAGGGCTTCAGGTTCCTGAGGCATTGGGACCATTTCTGGGGGAGGTGAGACCTGTACAAGCCGGACGGGTTGCAACTCAACATATAAGATCTGAGGGGGCTCGACTGGGTAGATGCTGAGAGGATGTTTCCCCTTGTGGGGGAATCTAGAACGAGGGGGCATAGTTTCAGGATTAGGGGGTCACCCATTTAAGATGGAGATGAGGAGGAATTTCTTCTCTCAGAGGGTCGTGAATCTGTGGAATTCTCGGCCCCGGAGAGCTGTGGAGGCGGAGTCAGTGAAAATATTCAAGGCTGAGATAGACAGATAAGGGAGTCAAGGGTTATGGGGAACAGGCAGGTAAGTGGCCTACATCAGAATGCTGTTCATAGACTACAGCTCAGCATTCAACACTATCGTCCCCAACAAGCTGGCCACCAAACTCCAAACTCTTGGCCTGAACACTTCCCTCTGCAACTGGACCCTGGACTTCCTAACAAACAGACCCCAGTCTGTCAAATTAGGTAACCACACCTCCCCCCCCCGACCCTGAACACGGGGGCCCCACAAGGATGTGTGCTGAGCCCCCTCCTCTACTCCCTCTTCACCCACGACTGTGTGGCTGTTCATGGTTTCAACACCATCATCAAGTTTGCGGATGATACCACGGTAGTAGGCCAGATCACCAACAACGATGAGTCAGCCTACAGGGAGGGGGGTCCAGCATCTCGTGAAGTGGTGCGCCGATAACAACCTGGCCCTTAACATCAAGAAAACCAAAGAAATCATTGTGGACTTCAGGAAGTCTAAAGGCGGAAGTCACACCCCCATCCACATCAATGGGGCTGTGGTGGAAAGGGTGGACAGCTTTAAGTTCCTCGGAGTCCACATCACGGAAGACCTCTCCTGGTCCCTCAATACCTCCTCTCTGGTGAAGGAGGCCCAGCAGCGCCTATATTTCCTAAGGAGGCTGAAGGGATGTAACCTGTCACCCCTGATCCTCTCTAACTTTTACCGCTGCACAATAGAGAGCATCCTGACAAACTGTATCACAGTATGGTATGGCAGCTGTAGCTACTATGACCGGAAAGCCCTGCTGCGGGTAGTCAAAACTGCCCAACGCATTACCGGCACCCGGCTACCGACCATAGAGCACATATACCAGAAACGCTGTTTACGGAGGTCACGGTCCATCATCAAAGACCCGACCCACCCCAGCCACAGTCTGTTCGCCCTCCTGCCATCTGGGAGACGCTACAGATGCATTCGCACCCGTACGACCAGATTTAGGAACAGCTTCTTTCCCAGGGCTGTCATCCTACTGAACTCCACAAATAAACTCTAAAGCCTGCACATCTGCCAATGCACTTTATTATGGTTATGTTTATGTTAATGTATTACAAGCCAAATGTATGTTGAATGCTTAAATGTCTTAATTTAAATGTACACTCTCGGGAGCCGCAAGCCTACATTTCGTTGTACTGCACTTGTGCACTAACAATGACAATAAAGTTGATTTGATTTTGATTTGATTTGAGGCCAAGATCAGATCAACCATGATGTTATTGAGGGGGAAGAGATAGAGAGAGAGCGGCTGCAAACTCACTCAGTCACCAATGACAGCCAGGAATTGACATCATCAAAAATTGACACTCCTGTAGTGTATGTAACGTTCCACCTTTAAGAGAACTATTTTAAGGGTTGCACTACTTTATCTTGGCTACTGTATACTGTAATACCGGTGGTGACCACACCGGTATATAAGTGCTGTGTAAGGATTTATTGGGCAGATTCGCCCTGACCTTCGAATAGTAAAGTCCTGTTAAAGTTACTCTTGTAGTCTGTGTATTAATTCACCATATAACCCACAGACTTTACAGTGGCGACGAGTTCAATCTTACCCTGCGGCAGCGATACATCCGAAGCAGTTAACGAGCGTCGAGAGGAGGCACCCGCCCTCGTCATTCTGCTGAGAGAAGACTCGAATCTGCAGAGCAAGGAAGAAGGAAGAATTCAGACACGAAGCCTTCCATCAGCAACAGGCAGTGATCGTCCCTTCTGCCACGGTGGTGAGTGAGCCGATCAGCCACGAGAAGCAAGTCGGCCACGTTGACTGTGAGTAGGGGGAAATTAAAAAAAAAGAACGGAGGAAGGGCGGTGAACTCGACCATGGTCGGGGGGGGGAAAGGAGCCGGACAGAAGTCGGGCCCAGAGGCGCTGAGACTGGGGCAGCATGGGGCACGGAAGCCGCGGTGCAAGCGCGAACGCAGCCGGTGTGAGAGACCGGGCTACAAGCGGGCTGGGAGACGCAACAGCGTCGTGAGACAGCTCGACCGCGACCGGCGAAAGGCCGGGCAGCTACCGAGGCCGCGAGGCGCTGCGACCGGGATCGTAAGGCGCGGGAAGAAATAAAAATAAGAAACCGCGGAGAACTCAGCCGCAGCCGGGGGAGGAAAGGACCGGACTGCGAGAGGGCTGGGAGGCGCGATTGGAAGCCGCTGAGGGAGAGACAGAGCCCGAGCGAGCGGGAGAGACAGAGCCGAGCGAGGGAGACCGAGGAGATTCAGCCAGCGGCTGGAACTGTTCGCCGTCAACGGGTTGTCCCCAGCGCCGGTTGCCCTGCTGAGAAAAGGGAACAAAGAACGCACTGAAACCGGCGCGCAGGCTGCGAACCCCGAAAGCCAGCGGTTGTCACCCGAGGGAAAAGCTTACCCCTCCCGCCAGTAGGCGGAGAAGAAGACAGGAGCGGGAAACCGCCATTTTGAAAGTGGGCGGGGAAGAAGACAAGCGCGGGAAACCGCCATTTTTGGAGAAAAAAAAAGTTAAAGAAAAATTTCGTTGTTGTTTCTCAGGAAGATTGTGAAGATGCCTAAGCGTGGCAACATCAACGAATTCGATTCTGATGTGGAAGATTGGACCACGTATGTAGAACGCATCGAGATATATTGTAAGGTCAATAAGATTGCAAATTATGATAAAGCTCTAACCTTACTAAACTCAATGGGTGCGAAGACATACGGGTTATTGAAGCATCTTCTATCACCAGCTAAACCGACGGATCTTTCGCTAATATTGTTGCTGTCCTGAAGGATCATGTGAACCCCACACCACTGATGTTAGCGGAACAAGCTAAATTTTACGGGAGAACGCAACTAAAGGAGGAAAGCAACGCGGAGTACCTGGTTGAACTGCGTAGGCTAGCAAAATACTGTCAGTTTGGGGTAAATCTGACAGAGGCACTGAGAGACAAGTTCGTGTGCGGGATGTCGAAGGAAGGAACACAAAAGCGACTGCTCGAAGAGAACGATCTTACACTTGATAAGGCTGTCCTTATTGCAGCATCGCACGAAGCCGCAGCGAGAGGCATGGCGGAAATGCAGCTGAAGACAGCGGTACTCAGTGTGGATCAAATGACTTCAGGTACAACAAAATGTTACCGTTGTGGGAAGACAACACACGACCAGAACCAATGCTGGTTTAAAAACCAGGAATGTAGAAAATGTGGCAAACTTGGTCACATAGCTAACGTATGCCGGTCAGGAAAGAAGACCAGCAACAATAAGTCACCGCAGAAGAAGTACAGAAAGGTACATAACGTGACTGTGAAGAGTCCAGATGAACTGAATTCGGATTCAGACCCCAACAGCAAGGAACTGGGTAGTCTGAGGATTCACAATGTGAGTAAAGAAGCTGACCGACAAACTATCTGGGTCACACTGCAGATTGCAAAAGTCCAAGTGAAGATGGAAGTGGACACCGGATCGGCATTGACGGTCATGAATAAACAAGATTACAAAAAGTTATTCAAACATATTCCCCTACGGGATACGGAGATAGTATTGCAGACATACACGGGGCATAAAGTATACCCCATCGGAAAGATAATAGTCAAGGTGAGACACAAGGGCAAAGATCACCAAGGAATGGACTTATATGTACTACCCGAGGGAGGTCCACCACTTCTGGGATGGGAGTGGATCAGGAAAATAAAGATAGACTGGCACTCACTAAACACAATGACGGTAGATTTCGGAAAGAAAGATGTCAAACCTGAACGGTTGTCCAGAATATTGGACGAGGCTAAAGAGGTATTCCAGCAGGGACTGGGAACACTGAGAGGAATTAAGGCAAAAATCAAGATTGCAGAACACGCAAGCCCAAAATTTTTCAAAGCCAGATCGGTACCTTACGCGATACGACCTGCTGTGGAGGCAGAACTGGAAGAGCTTGAACGTGCAGGGGTACTGTCGAAGGTGGACTGGAGTGAGTGGGCCACGCCCATTGTTCCCGTCATGAAGTCTTCATCAAGTAACAAGCCAGGGGGACCGGGGAAGGTCCGCATCTGCGGAGACTTCAAGATCACAGTTAATCCGGTGCTTCACACGGTACAATACCCGCTTCCGCGGATTGAGGATATCTTTGCTTCATTGTCTGGCGGGAAACACTTCACCAAGATAGACCTGGCACAAGCATATTTACAGATGGAGGTCGAGGAAGAGTCACGCCAGTATCTCACAATCAACACGCACAGAGGCTTGTATCGATATAATAGACTGGTTTTTGGAGTAGCTTCGGCTCCAGCAATTTGGCAGAGGGCCATGGAGCAGGTCTTACAGGGTATTCCAAGCACTCAGTGTTACTTGGATGATATCCTGATTACGGGAGAAGACGAGGAGGAACACCTCACAAATTTGAAACTGGTGCTCACCAGGTTGAAGGAATATGGCCTTCGAGTTAATCGCCAGAAATGTGAGTTCTTCCAGAAACGGATCTCGTACTGCGGTCATGTCATTGACCAAGAGGGGCTGCACAAGTCACCTGACAAGATCGAAGCGGTCGTGAAGGCCCCCGCTCCGGAAAATGTATCACAGTTGAGGTCGTTTCTGGGGTTGATTAATTATTACCATAAGTTTCTGCCAAATCTATCCACGGTGCTGCATCTGCTGAATGCTCTGTTGCGGAAAGAAGTACCATGGAAGTGGAGCGAGGACTGTAAGAAGGCCTTTCGCAGAAGCAAGGCGTTGATTACCTCTGAGGAAGTGTTGGCTCACTTCAACCCAACGCTACCTCTTCGTCTAGCTTGTGATGCTTCCCCTTATGGTATTGGAGCTGTACTCTCACACAAGTTATCAAATGGCTCGGAAAGGCCAGTCGCATTTGCGTCCCAATCATTGACCTCCGCTGAGCGAAATTATGCTCAGATAGATAGGGAGGCTGTCAGCCTTGTGTGGGGAGTAAAGAAATTCAATCATTACCTGCAGGGCAAGAAGTTTACATTGCTGACAGACCACCAGCCGTTGGTGTCCATATTCAACCCTAACAAGGCCGTTTCCACTATGACAGCACAAAGGCTACAGAGGTGGTCCGTTCTACTAGGGGCACACCAATATGACATTGAATACAAAAGGTCCAAACAGCATGGAAATGCTGATGGGTTATCGCGCCTACCGTTGCCAGTGGAAGAAGAGGTGACTACAGTGGACCCAGTGGAGATGTTCCACTCAACCATAATGGAATGTCTACCAGTAACAAATTCCATGATCGAAAAGGAAACAAGAAATGACCCGACTCTCTCACGAGTCTACGATTTAACGGTGGAGGGATGGCCAGTACATGGCGAACCAATGCTGCCAGCATTTTCGCACAGAAGAGAACAGCTGTCTGTGCCGAGGAACCTTGATGTGTGGATCTAGAGTGGTGATTCCACCCAAACTCCAGCAGAAAGTACTAAAGGAGCTTCACGAGGGGCATCTGGGTGGAGTGAAAATGAAGAACCTAGCCAGAGCGTTTGTGTGGTGGCCAGGTATTGATGGAGACATCGAAGAAATAACCAAGAGCTGTCTAGGATGCCAGAAGGTCCAAAACGCGCCACCACAAGCTCCTCTGCATCCATGGGAGTGGCCCTCATCTCCATGGCAAAGGGTACATATCGACTTTGCTGGTCCATTTATGGACTCAATGTTTTTAATCGCGGTGGATGCACACTCCAAGTGGCCGGAGGTAATAAAAATGTCCTCCACCACCACGGAAAAACCCATCACAGTATTAAGGACCATATTTGCCAGGAATGGGCTGCCGGAACAGATCTGTTCTGATAATGGACCGCAATTTGTGTCCGAAGAATTCAGGAAGTTCTTAAAAAGCAATGGGGTCAAGCACTATACGTCCGCCCCATACCATCCCGCCACCAATGGATTAGCTGAAAGGTTTGTCCAGACCTTCAAGAAGGCCATAAAGGCCATGGGTAATGAAGACATAAATCTACAACATAAGGTAGATAACTTCTTGTTGGCGTACAGGAATGCAACACATGCGGTCACAAACCAAACTCCCGCCATGATCACAGAAATCACAGAATCACAGAAACCCCACAGTGCAGATAGAGGCCATTTCGGCCCATCGAGCCTGCACCGACACATATCCCACCCGATCCCTGTAACCCCTACACCAACACATATCCCACCCTATCCCCGTAACCCCACGTATTTAATCCCCTAACACTAAGGGTCAATTTATCATAGCCAATCAACCTAACCCGCACATCTTTGGACTGTGGGAGGAAACCGGAGCACCCGGAGAAAACCCACGCAAACACGGGGAGAATGTGCAAACTCCACACAGACTGTCACCCGAGGCCGGATTCGAACCCGGGTCCCTGACGCTGTGAGGCAACAGTGCTAACCACTATGCCACCGTGTTTTTCAATAGAAGAATAAGATGCCGGCTGGATTTGATTAAGCCAAACGTCAGAAGGGACGTAGAGAACCGACAATTTCAAGGCATGAATGAAAGGCCAACTAGATCCTTTCAGATAGGTCAACAAGTTTTGGCCCGGGACTACTGTACCGAGAAATGGCAGCCGGGAACTATTGGAAAAAGGCTAGGACCGTTGATGTATACCGTGGACATTGGTGAAAGCATAATAAGGCGCCATGTTGACCAGATCATAGAATCATCCACAAAGGCCCAACCTACTCCACAACTCTATACGTCTAATGTTGAAGCAGAGATACCCAGAGCATCTACCTCCGATCCGGTAATACTGGAATCCGATGAACCTGAAACGGTCCTTCAAGCCGAATCGACCTTGCCAGAAGAACCTACTACACCACCGAAAACGACTACACCACCGAGGCGTTATCCGGACAGAGTCTGGAAGCCTCCAGAGAGACTGAATCTGTGAACTGTTTCACATAAAGTTGTATATATGTTAAGATGTTATATTAATGGGAATATGTATATATTGTTAACCTAAAAAGGGAGGATTGTAGTGTATGTAACATTCCACCTTTAAGAGAACTATTTTAAGGGTTGCACTACTTTATCTTGGCTACTGTATACTGTAATACCGGTGGTGACCACACCGGTATATAAGTGCTGTGTAAGGATTTATTGGGCAGATTCGCCCTGACCTTCGAATAGTAAAGTCCTGTTAAAGTTACTCTTGTAGTCTGTGTATTAATTCATCATATAACCCACAGACTTTACAACTCCCAGGCTGTACCCCTTCAAATGGATCTGTGAGAGAGAGAGAGTGAGAGACAGCGACAGACAAAGAGAGACCGAGACAGAGAAAGAGAGATAGATAGACAGAGAGAGAGAGAGAGAGCGCAGAAGCTGGTGTTTGTGTGAGATGTGGTTCGGCTCTCTTATTACCTGCTGTTGCTGGATTAAACCCTATTGATTTAATTCTGGCCTGGTCCACATGTAATGCTGCTGTGTGTGTGTGACTTTTTTGCACTTTATTGGTGACTCTCAGTTCCCCAGGGATATATCTGTACCTTGACTGGTGTCTCTCAGTCCCTCTCCCTCAGGGAGATATTTGTGCACTGACTGGTGCCTCTCAGTCCATCTCTCTCAGGGAGATACCTGCACACTGAGTGGTGTCTCTCTGTCCATCTCTCTCAGGGAGATATCTGCACACCGAGTGGTGTCTCTCAGTCCCACTCCCTCGGAGATATCTGTACACTGACTCGTATCACTCAGTCCCTCTTTCAGGGAGATATGTGTACGCTGACTGGTGTCTCTCAGTCCCTCTCTCTCAGGGAGATCTCTGCACACTGAATGGTGTCTCACTGTCCCTCTTTCTCAGTGAGCTATCTGTACATTGACAGTTGTCTCTCAGTCCCCCAGGGAGATATCTGTACACTGACTGGTGTCTCTCAGTCCCTCTCCCTCAGGGAGATATCTGTACACTGACTGGTGTCTCTCAGTCCCTCTCTCTCAGGGAGATTTCTGCACATTGATTGTTGTCTCTCAGTCCCTCTCCCTCAGGGAGATATCTGTACACTGACTGGTGTCTCTCAGTCCCTCTCCCTCAGGGAGATATCTGTACATTGACTGGTGTCTCTCAGTCCCTCTCCCTCAGGGAGATATCTGTACACTGACTGGTGTCTCTCAGTCCCTCTCTCAGCAAGATATCCATACACTGTCTGGTGTGTCTCAGTCCCTCTCTGTCATCAGTAGAGATACAGTCAGTGACACAGGGCGCTGGGGGGAGAGGGTTTACTGAGTGACAGTGTGAGGGAGCTGGATTAACATCAGTAGAGATACAGTCAGCCCGGTCCCATGGACGCTGCAACCAAATGGGCTGAGAGCAAGGATCATAAGAAGTCGGTAGAGAAGGCCATCTGGTTGGTCTCCGCCCGACGACAGATCCAGCTTTTAGATCAGCATGTTAGAGCTTTAACAGCAGAGCTGCAGGCTGCAGCCAAACTGTCTCAGGCAAGAGCTATAGCAGGGGAGGAACTATTGCAGGAATTACAAGCCCAAAATCAAGAGAAATTACAGCTAGTAGAGAAACACAGAAACAGGCATGAGTATTTTCGGTGTCAAGTCACCGAAGCAAAAAGCAATGTGCTAGTACTGAAAGAGGAGAATGCTCGCCTAACCAGACAGTTAAAGGAACAGGAGGAAAAGTTCAGAGATGTGAAGGCAGCTTATCAAGTAGCAAGCACTAGGGATTGTGAAGGGGGAGATCACGGCCCCTGTCAAAAGCAGATAGAAAGTTTAAAACTTGCTCTGTCCAGGGCAAAAGGCATGGTATGCTTAGTAAGCCCGAGTGCGGCCCGGGTAGACCTGGAAGTAGAAGTAGAAACTGTGCAGACGTCACCTGTGGCGCCGGGGAACAGCTCGGTTGGGCAGCAAGAGGGACAAGCAATCTGTAGGGAAGACAGGGAGGGGTGCACACCACCGCCACCTGTGGCGCCGGGTTTTGACTCGGTTTGGCAGCAGGGTGAAGTGGGCAAACAAATGCAGGAAAGGTCGGAGCCGGGGCCGATGTGCCCGACTCGACAACAAAAGTTTGGCCCACCTGGCCCAGGGAAGGTAGCCACAGCCACGGGTGCTTTAACTCCATCTGCCCCCCCCAGTTAACACAGACTTATGACTAGAGCCAGCGCAGCCTGTCTATCTGTGTCCCCTTGAGTACGATGTATGGAAGAGACCGCTTGTTAAGATGGAGGTGGAAAAGGTAAAAGAGACCTATCTGTTGGACACGGGAGCTTCGAGCACCATAGTCTACTCAGATAACCCCGCTACCTCACCTCTGTCTAACGGGGTCCCGTACAGCTTAGTGGGGTTCACAGGTAACGAGCAGGTTGGCTTGTTCTCTATCCCGCTGTCCATTCATTTAGGAGCACTCCACACCAAGTGGATTTGTGTTTTAATGAAGTGGGAGCAGGAAGGGAAGGGGATCCTGGGGGCTGATTTTATTATAGGCCACAGGATCCTAGTGGATCTTAGGAACCACTGTCTGTGGGGAGCATACACCGGCAAGGAGAGTGAAGTGGCAGTTATCCCAGGGAAACAGGGCAAGGGGACCTTGTGTACCCTAAAACCCAAGGAGGGTTATGACCTCGAGCAAATGGTCAGTAACACTCCAGTGGAGTACCAGGCATTTGTGCGAGCATTTGCCACTCACAAGCATGATTGTGGGAGGGTGAACGGGGTCGAGGTTGGTGTAGACGGGGACCCCATGACCTGACCACAAAAGCAGTATAATTTCCCCAAAGAGGCGGAGGCAGACATGGAAATGGCCATGACCTCTCTGGTCAAACAGGGGGTATTGAGACCAATAGCCACCCACGTAAACTCTCCACTGTGGCCGGTTAGAAAGCCGGACAACTCCTGGAGAGCCACAGTGGACTATCGGGTACTCAATAGAAACATCCCCGCCTGTGCACCCACGGTCGCAGCTGTCGCCGACCTCATTGGAAGTATCCCAGCCTCCATGACCACCTTCACGGTGCTGGATATTTCCAATGGGTTTTGGTCCATCCCTCTATGGAGAGTGGACCAGTACAAGTTCGCCTTCATGTTTAAAGGCCAACAGTACACCTGGAACTGCCTACCTCAGGGTTTCCACAATAGCCCCAGCATCTTCCATCAGTGTATGGCAGATTGTTTAAAGAGCTTCAGCCGACCCTGACAGTTAGTCCAGTATGTGGATGACCTGCTCCTATTCACTGATGAGGGAGTGGAACGTGGTCCACTACTGGCTGAACTGCTGGAGTTGCTCAAGCAGGAAGGTTTCAAGGTAAACCCCAAGAAGGTACAGATCGGCCAAAAGGAAGTAAAGTTCCTAGGGCTGGCTGTACGAGCAGGGGAAAGGGCCATAGATAAAACCAGAAGGGAAGCAGTGCAGGAGTTACCAGCCCCCAACACAGTCACAGGCGTGAGATCCTTTCTAGGGCTAACAGGGTACTGCAGGGATTTTATTGAGGATTACGCAGCCACAGCAGCCCCTCTGCTCCGACCCCTACACAAGGGAGTGGAGTGGGTTTGGGATGAGGGTTGCGAGGCTGCATTTGTAAGCCTCAAGGAAAATCTGCAGACCGCACCAGCTCTAGGGGCCATTGATGGGGAGAAAGAGTTTTTCTTGGAGGTAGCAGCCAATGGGGACAGTCTGAGTGCAGTGCTGCTCCAGGAGTGGCACAGTCAGCTGAGACCAGTGGTTTACTCCTCCAGGATACTCACAGAGGTGGAAAAGGTTATTCCAACTGTGAGAGGCACCTCCTCGCCACTCACTGGGCTGTGAAAAGATCATTGATCTTCACAGGCACCTCGCCCATCCCCCTCCTCACCCATCACACGCCCACCCAGATGCTCCTAGATGGGAGAATTAAAGATGGGACAGTGAGCAGTGCCCACATTGCTCGCTGGACCCTGCTTCTCTCCCAGATGGACCTAAGGGTGAAAGGTCTCTGTGAGCCCAAGCTCGCAGCCAACATGATCTATCCAGGGACGGCCCACTGGTGTTCCATTGAAGGGGTATGGGAAGTCAACATAGGTTTTCGGGCCGGGATACACCCCACAGGCCGCAAAATCTATGTGGACGGTTCCAGCACGGTATCTGCTGGGAAACGGCTCACAGGGTGTGGATTTTATGACCCAGGGGCAGACATTTCCCTGGCAATTAAACTCCCCAGCGCCATGAGCGCCCAGCAGGCTGAACTGTCCGCGGTTGTGTATGTGGTTAAACACCCAGAGAAATTCCCTACCCCGTACACGATTTGCTCGGACAGTATGATCACGTGCAATTCGTGTACGGAAAACCTGGCCATCTGGTCCCGTCGGGGATACACCTCTGCCGACGGGAGACCTCTGGCCATCAAGCCTCTGCTGGAGAAAATCATGACAGCCGTAGGGAAAGAATGGAAGATCTATATCCATAAGGTTAAGGCCCATTCGAAGACAGAACCCATGAGAGAGGAGAATCAAAGGGCAGATGAATTGGCCAAGCAGGGAGCTAGTGAAGGAGAGTTTTGGGACCCTGTAGGGGGTTTCTCTTGCTTGCTCTGGTCTCCTGCCAGGCTTCTTGCAATAATTATCCGTGAGTGGTTCGACCCACTCGCCCCTATGGTTCTTGACCTTGGACTTAGGTGCAGGGAGCTGTAGTGCAGAAAAACTCAATAGACCAGGTCGAATAGCACGAAATGGATGCCTTTATTGAGCAGTTTGCAGCATTATAAAATACATGTCATATGCACAGATTAAAGCAACTACAAGCATGCACACATCTATAAACTTAACTCTATGGAAATGGGGAACACACGGCACATCGAAAAAGGGGTAACACATTACAACTACCCTTAACCCCCTCCCCTAGACCTAACTAAGTTTCGATTTGAGGAACTCGGGATCATGCTCACCACTTTAAGAATTGCGAAAAGGGGTTTGCAGCCTTTCGACACAGCTTTCCGTCGTCACGTGGGTTTGGAAAGTTCTGGCGCAGCTTGTTTTCCTCTTGGTTCTCCTGCGATGAGGCAGCCAATACAGCCTTGGTGAGCGCTCGCCACGGATGAATCCGTTACCGACGTGACTTTAAGAACTGGATGCACATGGATGAATCCATTACCGATGTGATGTTGAGACACTGGAGTGCTGGGCCCTGAGTGTCTTCTTCTCCGGCCTGGGTCGTCGATCTCCCGATGGTCTTCCTCGGGGCGGGACGCTGGTCCCAAAAAGCTTTCTTTATACAGTCATAATGTCCTTCTGATTTGAAGGAAGAGCTGGAGTACAGGGTGTCTTCTTCTTCGGCCTGGGTCGTCGATGATCTCCCGACAAAAGTACCCGGGCCACCCTCGTCGTCTTCCCGTCGTGGCCGGGCCTTGCCTGCCCGAACACCGAACACGTTCCGAACCGAAATGCTGCTCGGTTCCGATGGAGTCTGTCCCGAAGCGTACCGATGGAGAACTCGAAGAAGTACCGTAGAAGTTCCGAAGCTACTCCCAAGCATTGAGCATACTTCTGAAGCGTACAAAAAGTGAAGCTCCTGATGGGCTTTTTCAATCCACAGTTATACCTTTTCGGAACATTCTTATCTCCCGCCAAATCATAGTCCTGTCTTTGTAATAATTTTGTTGGGCAGAACTCTCTGCAGGGGTGTTTTGTCTTCATAACAGGAGTTGGTGATAGCTTAACTGGCCTTCCTGGGCCGATAATGTCTTTGCTTTGTCACCGTAACTCGGCTTGTATATTGATCGGTCTGGAGATGGCCCTTGATGGCTGTTAAACGGCTTCTCTTTGTACAGTAAATGGGTTAAAGTGTTCATTCAATTGTCCGCCCATTTCTTGATGGGCCTCATCCTACTACCCAAATCTGTCCTGTACTTATAATCTAATCAATATGTATACACAGTTCCATGAGTTTCGGTTTCCCGAAACTGGTTTTCGCGGGCTTTAATGTCCTCAATCCACAAGCCTGTCTGGCTTGCAGTAACAGAAATTCAAATGGTCCCAGAAGCTGGTCATGAGGTCTGGCGGCCATTTTGTGTGCCCTTTTATCAAAGGTTTCTCTGTACAAGCTTCTTTTGGTCAATAAAGCTGTTTTATTGACCCTAAATTCTTGCGTGATTACTTATGAAAATTTCACGAATCTTACAGTCCCTCCTGTGATACTGATAGCTTGCTTAAAGTATCAATAACCTTTGGTGAGCAAATTTTCCCTGATTCCCCACATCCAAACATTCCTGGTAATTAACTATCTATGACCCCCACGACACATGCAGTTCCCATTTCAGAAAATTACATTGTGTACAGTTGGACAATCATAGGCAGTACTACCTTAAACTATTACACATTCATCTTTCAGATGTGAAGGGGCCGATGCCCTTTACACCACCTGCATACACATTTCATTAATCAAAAACTAGAAAACCAATCAACGGTTATAACACAACAGTATCCATACACTTAAATCATATAGTAACCAAAGCCAGGAGTGGAGTGACGCTTTATCTTTTAATACTTAGCAGCCTAAGCGGGGGTCTCTTCACCCACTCGTACATAGCGTTCTCTCCATTCTCCTGTGTTCTCGTGCCTCTGGAGGCGTTTGCCTCTCTTGCAATGCACGAACAGTAAATATATTACAATCAAAACCTGACACACTACTAGGATGTGGGATGCTATTCTAATCCAGGGCGGGATCTCTATATTAGTGAACAGGTCCCACCATGGTGGGGTGACTATGTCTAATATGTCTTTCCCTATCTCCAATGTCTTCTGCTCTAGTGTGTAAAAATGCTTCTGTGAGACTATTACGGCTTTTAAAATCTTGGTGAGGTGTTCGGGGAGAGGGGGAATGACATAACCAAAATGCGCGACGAATCGCTACAAATCCGTGAAATACTCTTTTACAGTGAGGTGAACAGTGGAAGGTACAGGAATGGGGACAATTCGCTGTTGTGCCACTTGAACTTCAGCCCTGGGTTTGAAACAGAAACTGCTGTCACTGACCGGACACCACCCGTGCTGTCCGTGTTGGTAGTGAGGCACTGCAGTGGTAACACAGTATGTCCCACCTCCGATATATGTCACCTGCGGGGGCACATGGTCTTTTGCCATTGCCTCCATGGTGCAATTTACCGGCTTCGCGCTAGCTGCTCTGAACCCGCACTGTGGTTTTAAAAAGGCATTCAAGTGCTGGGGACACAGGATGATGTGTGCTCCCCGGCTTCGACACCCCGAGAGGTCGGTGCCTGTCATCGTACACTCCCATCTGATGACATAAGGCGGGACCACTGCGTAACGAATGTGCGCACCCCCCTGAATGACTCCAATGTTCTCCACCCTGTATACCGGGGCGGGTTTTGCTGTGGGACCCAACACCGGCATCCTCACCACTATTCCCATGATAGTGTGATTCGAGCGTCCACAGTCCACTGGGACTGGGTACGCCTCTGCAGCTAGTCTGAGCTGGCACGGGCTTAATGCGTTCTCAAAAGGGTGGAGCGCTTGCAAGTGCTTATTGCTGATCCAGGACGGGACCAAACCTTGTTTTAAATCCTCCAGATTACTGCGGCCCTCGCCCAGTAACCACGCCCCGTATAGCACACAAGCCTCGTTCTGTGCTGCCCGATCGGACGCATTCCGATCCTCTCTAATGAGTGCATTTACCGTTCTAGTGTGTTTCTCCAGCTCAGCGATTATCTCTTTTAAGTGTAGTGTCATGGCCTGGTCCTCATGTAGCTCAGAGCCCACTACCTTATTTTCGTTTGTCAGTATGTTCTTTAACTGGGCCTTTAGACCATTAACCTGTGTCTGCAGCTCCATGTTATCTAGAGCGTTGACAACAGATGTCCCGGTACTAAAAGCAGTGAAAATGTCATTTACAGTACCCCTTCTTTGCCTCCCTACCCGATCCAAAACTTCCTGTGGTGTGGTGTACAATTTGGCTTTGTCGATGTCGGCAAAGTCAAATTCATAAAATTGTCTGAACATCCTGGTTAACAGGGCCTGGTACAATTGCTCCGTTTCCTTGGGACACCACTCCGGCAATCGTACCTCAGTGAGGTTTAAAATCACTGAGGCCACCGCGTAGTGTATCCCTTGGTACAGCATCTGACCGGTGGGTACCAATACTAAACCGTTCCCGGGTCCCTTTGTGGTGGTGGGGCACCCTTCCTTCTGGGCTAGTGCTACCGGAATCGTGGGCAGGGGCTTGTGTGGGCGGGTGATGAGTTCAGTGGCGTTTACCGGAATCAGGGAGATGGGGCGCCGCACGCCCGGGTGCTGACGTCCCACCTCATCCCTTTCCCTTCATCTTGCCACTGCCTCTGGAAAAAGATGGATATGCCCTTGGGGCAAACGCGCTTCGAACCCCACATGCAGACATATATCCCTTCATCTGGTTCCCACCATTTGTCCCAACACACACGTAATTGTCCGTGAGTCCCTGTAATTGTCCGATGGGTATTGTTACCCAGTCGCTCCCACTCGATTGTAGAGTTCTTCATATTCTTTCCCAGCGTTCGGAGCCACCACCATCTACTTAACGGTACGTTCCCATTACACGCCAAACAGATCCTCTTTCCCACGGTAACGCTGACTCTGGGTGCAATGATCCTCACCCGAGGGCACAGTAACGAAGTCTCTTGGTAGGCAAACCCGGATTTGCTGGAGTATTCTGTAGAATTCGACCCCAGCCATCCTGGCCATCTCCCTTGGTGGAAGTAGGTGGCGGTTTCCTCAACCTCTCGCTTCCCCGTCCCATCCGTCGCAATGGGGGCTGTGTCCCCGGAGCATCCGAACACGATGACGTCCTTGGTGCGGCCTCGGTAGGCCAGACCGCACCCGATCGCCGCGAGCACCACGAGAATCCTCTCCATTGTATTCCTGGTTTCTGTAACCGATAAGATGATGTAGCCAGGCTCCCAATAGGTGCTGGCCTGATCAAACGGATGCTCGGGTCCCCTGACCCCGCTTCCAAACAAACACACATACTGGGCAGACTACGAAAACTACCTTTTACAACATCCCCATCATCTTAAACTTACATGTCTTAAACTAACATTAAAATTACTTAACTTAACTTATCATTACCTACACTTATGTACAGTGCCGCCCTCCTTCGGGCGGCCTACCTAATTCCTGTGAGGGCTGCAGCATTCCGCCCCCTGTGGCGGGGCTGCACAGACCTTCGGCTTTGATCCCCCGCAGCCTGTCGCTGCTGAACGGGAACCGTGTCTTTCCTGGGCTTTCTGAAGTCGGCGTCTACTGGGAGTGGGTGACTCGGGCCAAGACTTTACAGGCTGAGGCATTCGGGTCGACCTACGAGGGAGCGCCTTGGGCGAGGCTCCCAGGGCTAACGGACCGGGGATCGGGACCTTCACCGTCGCAGCCTGTGGTCCCACCACAGCTGCCGGCTCCGGCTCCCCTCCCTCAGGCTCCGCCCCCCCGGGGCCGGGATCTGTGGCATCCGACTCCACTCCACCTGTCCCCACAGGTGGTGAGTCTCCGCCTCCAATCCCTACCTCCCCTAAGCTCGAGTCGGGGTCGGGACCTTCGGCCTCCGACTCCTCCTCCTCCTCCGTGATCGGGTCCGGGGCGGGGTCGAGCCGTTCGGGCTCTTCCTCGTCCGAATCCCAGATCAACGGGGAGACCTCCCACTCCATTGGGATGACTCCTCCCCTCACGCAGGCTACAGTTCCAGCCTGTGTGGTCTGTGACCCTGTCTCAGGCTGAGGATTTCTGTCCTCAGACCTGGCCCCGGTTGTTGGCCATTGTGCACCCGGCTTAAACAGTTTACACTGGTTAATGTGAAACCATTTAGTGCGTCGGGGCACCTTCACTGCGTAGACCATGGGGCTGGCCTTGTCTACAATGCTGTAGGGCCCCATGTACAGTGGTTCTAGACTCCCTACTCGGGCATAGTTCCTAACCATGACCTGGTCTCCGACTTCCCACTCTTGCTTCTTACGGGGTTCCAGCAACAGTCGATTGCCCTGATGCTGTCTCCCCATGTTCCCAGCCGCTTGCTCATAAACCTGTTTCAGGCGCTCCAAAAGGGTTTGGACGAACTTGTCCCGATTCACCTCTTGGAGCTGGCCCTCAGTGAGCACCGGGGCTAGTACATGGGTGGGTGTTCGCATGATCCTCCCAGTCATTAACTCGTGCGGGGAATACCCCGTACTCTTGGACTGGCTGGCTCGGATCCCCATGAGGACCAGAGGCAGGATCTCCGCCCACTTCTGGGGCGAGCCCATTGCCTCTTTCCTCAGCTTTTCCTTGAGGGTCCGGTTCATGCGTTCAACAATCCCGGATGACTGGGGATTGTGCGCTATGTGCCACTTCCCTTCAATGCCCAAGAGCATGAAGGTGTTCTGCATCACTTGGCCGGTGAAATGACTCCCACGGTCGGACTCCACAAACCGGGGGAGCCCCCACCGTGAGAACACTTCCCGGATCAAGATCTTGGCAGTACCCTGCGCCATAGCTGTTCTACACGGGAAGGCTTCTACCCACTTGGTAAACACATCCACCAGGACAAGGCAGTACTTATAGCCTCCCTGGGCGGTGGGCAGGGGCCCTATGTAGTCGACCTGTATCGACTGCCATGGTCCCTCTACCCTCCTGATGTGCCCCATGGGCACCTTCCTTTTCTGGGGGTCTGGGTTGTTTGCAGCGCACACGAGACAGCTTGCACAGAACTCGCGGACATCGTCTCGAAGTCCCGGCCACCATCCCGCCTGCTCTACCCATTGCCAGGTAACCTCAGGCCCGGGGTGTCCTGCCCCGGACCCTCATGGGCCAGTTGAAGGAATTCCCTCCGGTGCTGCTGCGGCACAACCCACTGTTCCTCCCGGAACAACATGCCTTCCTTGACGGAGAGGGCTGCCGTACTGTACGGACCCTCTACCGGCTTGCCCTCAGCAATAGCATTGAGGACTGTTTTCAGGGCGGGATCCCGGGTTTGGACGGTCTTTAGGTCTAGGGGTGGTGTCACCCCTGTGTTCCCTGGAGTCCCCTCCCTGCCTCGGATCGCTGCCACTGGTCCGGGTCCATAGGGGTCCCAGAAAAGGCCGTTGCGGGCACCCTCCCTGGCTAGCGCATCCGCCTGCTGGTTGCCCTGACTGCGGGGTTCTGTGGTGGAATGAGCCTTCACCTTGTGGATGAACACCTCCCCTTCCTCCCCCACTGCTGCCAGGATCTTTTCCAGCAAGGGCTTAACTGTTAAAGGTCGCCCGTCCGCGGAGGTGTATCCGCGACGAGACCAAATGGCCAGGTATTCCATACACGAATTGCATGTGAACATGCTGTCCGAGCAAATCGTGTATGGGGTTGGGAAGATCTCGGGGTGGGTAACCACGTACGCCACCGCGGACAGTTCAGCCTGCTGTGCGCTCATAGTGCTGGGGAGCCTAATCGCCAGGGCAATGTTTGCCGCAGGGTCATAAACTCCACACCCTGTGAGTCGTTCGCCAGCAGATACCGTGCTGGAACCGTCTACGTAGATCTCACGGCCTGTGGGGTGTATCCCGGCCCGTAAACCTATGTTGACCTCCCATACCCCTTCGACGGAACACCGATGGGCTGTTCCGGGATATACCAGGTTGGCTGTGAGTTTCGGCTCGCAAAGACCTTTAACTTTGAGATCCATCTGAGAAAGGAGGAGGGTCCAGCGCGCAATCCGAGCGTTGCTTACAGTCCCATCCTTAATCCTTCCATCCAGAAGCATCTTTGTGGGTGTGTGATGGGTGAGGAGCGTGATGGGAGAGGTTCCTGTGAAGATCGCTGATCTGTTCACAGCCCAATGCGTGGCCAGGAGATGCCGCTCGCAATTGGAAAAACTCCTCTCCACATCCGTAAGCACCCTGGAGGAGTAGACCACCGGCCTCAGCTTGCCGTGTCGCTCCTGGAGCAGCACGGCACTCAGGCTGTCTCCACTGGCGGCTACTTCCAGGAGAAACTCCTCTCCCCCATCTATGGCCCCTAGGGCTGGCGCGGTCTGCAGGTCCCTCTTCAACTTCTCGAATGCTGCCTGACAACCCTCGTCCCAAGACCACTCGACTCCCTTGTGTAAGAGTCGGAGTAGCGGGGCTGCTGTGGCTGCATAGTCCTCGATGAAATCTCTGCAGTACCCGGTCAGTCCCAAAAAGGACCTCACACCCGTTACTGTGTTAGGAATCGGCAAATCTTGCACCGATTCCCGCCTAGCCTTATCTATGGCTCTTTCCCCAGCGCGGATGGTCAGACCCAGGAATTTCACCTCCTGCTGGCCGATCCGTGCTTTCTTTGGGTTTACTTTAAAACCCTTCCTTTCCAGTAGCTCCAATAACTCGGCTAATAGTGGGCCGTGCTCCTCCCTTGAATCCGTGAACAGGAGCAAGTCGTCCACATACTGCACTATCTGATTGGGCTGGCTAAATTCCTTTAAACTTCCTGCCATGCACTGATGGAAAATGCTGGGGCTGTTGTGGAAACCCTGTGGCAAGCAGTTCCAAGTGTACTGTTGCCCTTTAAAAGTAAAGGCAAACTTGTACTGATCCTCCCGCCGCAACGGAATGGACCAAAAACCGTTCGAGATATCCAGCACCGTGAACGTGGTCGCGGATGCTGGAATACTCCCTATTAGGTCGGCAACTGCTGCTACCGTGGGCGCGCAGGCTGGGATGTTACTGTTGAGGACTCTGTAGTCCACCGTGGCCCTCCACGAATTGTCCGGCTTCTTTACCGGCCATAATGGGGAGTTCATGTGAGTGGCTATTGGCCTCAACACGCCCTGCTGCACCAATGAAGATATTGCTGTCTCCATGTCGGGTTCTGCTTCCTTGGGGAAGTTATACTGCTTTTGGGGTCGGATCATGGGGTCCCCGTCTACGCTGACCTCAAACCCGGTGACCTTCCCACAGTCGTGCTTGTGGGTGGCAAACGCGGTCAGATTGTCCGACACACACGCTTGCAAGTTCGTTGGGACGTCCGCAACCATAAGCTCGAGGTCGTAACCTCCTGACAGCTTCATGGTGCACAGGGCCACTTTTTCTCCCTTCCCTGGGATCACGACTACCTTGCCTAACCCATCCTTGGCTCCCCAGAGACAGTGATTTCTAAGGTCCACGAGGACCCCATGTTCCACCAAGAAATCAGACCCGAGGATGCCTTCCCCCCCCCCCTGCTCCACTTCAGCAGGATACACGTCCATGTGGTGTGGAGTGCTCCCAAATGAATGGAGAGCGGGATGGAGAACGCGCCAGCCTGTTCTTTGCCTGTGAAACCCGCTACTGAGAATGGAGCCTGGGTAGACAGAGGTGAGGCAAAAGGTTTAGCTGTGTGGATCACGGTACATGATGCCCCCGTATCCAACAGGTAACTACCCTTTTCCTTCTCTACCTCCATCTCCACAAGGGGTCTTCTCCACGCTTCATAACGGAGCGGACACAGGTAGATGGGCTGCGCTGGCTTTAGTCATTGGGGCGCTGCGGCTGGGGTTGGGGGAGCAACAGGGCCGTTGGCAACTGCCACCTTCCCCTGCGAGGTCATTAGAGACCGCATTGCCTCTAAAACTGACTTGATCGCATCGGGATGGATCGACACATCGGCTCCTTTCTCCCGGATGGGCGTCTGGGCTGGGGCTGCGGGAGCTTTTCCCTTTGAATCCTTCCAGGGATTTTTACAGTCCTGGCGCCAGTGACCTTCCTTCCCACACCCGTAACAACGACTTTTGGCTTGGGGAGGGCGATTCCCCTCCTGATGCCATTCCTTTTTAACAGGAGCTGCAGGCCTCGCCTCATGCACCCTTCCCTTCGGGGGAGGCACTTCCCTACTCCTGCTGTTCCTGTAACCTATCGTGAGCTGATCAAGTACTATCTCCTCCATGGAGCGGGGGTTATTGGGGTCAAACCATGTTTTGGCTTGCTCCCTCACCTGGGGCAAGCAATTGGTGACCAGGCACCGGAGCCAATGAGCCCTTTGGCCATCGTCCAGCCCGTTCCGGGCTGGCCCGCCCAGGCAGCTGCGCCGATACACTGACCACAACCTTCCGGCGAAAACCCGTGGGGGCTCACCCTCTAGCTGTACCGTCCTACCCAATCGGAGGAACGGATTTCCGTCATCTTCCCCCATAACCTGCAGGACCTCGTCCCGTAAATCCTCATACACCCCGTGTCCTCTCTTGCTCTCATCAGAGAGACACTGGAGGATCGAGCTGTCCAGGGAGAACAGCAGCATTCTGGACTGCTCTCCCCCGTCGCAGTCATTAACTGCTGCGGTCTGCTGCACGTCCCTAAAATGGACAAAGGGATCTCCTGACTCGGAGAGTTTTGGGATGTGGCTTATCATCGCCCTTAGCTGTTGTGCGCTGTGGGGCATTATGATCTGATTGACGAGGGGTCCGTCCTCGCCATCGTCGTTGCCCGGACCGAGCCTCTGGTGTCGAACGGGACACAGCGGTACCGGCTTTGACTCTACTACCTGGGGTTGCTCTACCTCCGGAATCTCTTCGACTAACTTCACCGTTTCCTTCCCCTCATCCCAAGACTCACTATAGCTGGGAGGTGCCGATGGCATGGTGGTTGGTACCACAACTGCCTCTTGCGGAATCGGTCTTTTGGATTCCTTGGCTAACTGTAGATGGCTCGCTGGTGGGTTTATGAGACACACCAAGCCGTTTGCCTTCGCAAGGGCCATTCTCAGGTCCTCTAGCTCCCTTTGGCAAGCGCTATGGTCAGTGTTCTCAGACCTATCCTCGATGGCCATCTTGTAAGCTGCCCTAGCTCCCAGAATACTTTCCTCCTGTGCCTCTACCTGCTGAGCTAGGCAGAAACACCTGTCTCTTATTCTACCTTCACTGGCCTTGGCCTCAATGACCTGACACTCCAAGTAATCTATCTTGGTCTCATGGCGATGGGTTACGGATTGGCGTTCCTGATTCAGCGCGTTGAGCGACTCAATCAGTTTCTTTCCTCCCGCAACCTTTTCCTCTACTTCTGCTAGTAACCCTTTGATCTGGGCCGTCTGTGCTACAACGACTTGGTCCAAAAGCTGGACTTGCTTCTTGTAGCACATTAGCCAGACCGCTTTTTCTACAGATCTTTTGTGCTCTTTGCTTTCTGTCCACTTGATGGCTGCATCTAGCGGGCGCCTATCTCTTAATAGGTTGGATATCCACTGTTTTGTAAGGTTTACCTTCCCAAAAACATAATCCGCTATTCTCTCATCCATCACATTTCGTTTATTCAGACCTTGATCTAAAAGACTACATTCCTGCTGCCAAGGTCCTGCTGCGGTCGCCATCTCTGTAGGGGGTTTCTCTTGCTTGCTCTGGTCTCCTGCCAGGCTTCTTGCAATAATTATCCGTGAGTGGTTCGACCCATTCTTCCCTATGGTTCTCGACCTTGGACTTAGGTGCAGGGAGCTGTAGTGCAGAGAAAAACTCAATAGACCAGGTCGAATAGCACGAAATGGATGCCTTTATTGAACAGTTTGCAGCATTATAAAATACATGTCCTATGCACAGATTAAAGCAACTACAAGCATGCACACATCTATAAACTTAACTCTATGGAAATGGGGAACACACGGCACATCGAAAAAGGGGTAACACTTTACAACTACCCTTAACCCCCTCCCCTAGACCTAACTAAGTTTCGATTTGAGGAACTCGGGATCATGCTCACCACTTTAAGAATTGCGAAAAGGGGTTTGCAGCCTTTCGACACAGCTTTCCGTCGTCACGTGGGTTTGGAAAGTTCTGGCGCAGCTTGTTTTCCTCTTGGTTCTCCTGCGATGAGGCAGCCGATACAGCCTTGGTGAGCGCTCGCCACGGATGAATCCGTTACCGATGTGACTTTAAGAACTGGATGCACATGGATGAATCCATTACCGATGTGATGTTGATCCCAAAAAGCTTTCTTTATACAGTCATAATGTCCTTCTGATTTGAAGGAAGAGCTGGAGTACAGGGTGTCTTCTTCTTCGATGATCTCCCGACAAAAGTACCCGGGCCACCCTCGTCATCTTCCCGTCATGGCCGGGCCTTGCCTGCCCGAACACCGAACACGTTCCGAACCGAAATGCTGCTCGGTTCCGATGGAGTCTGTCCCGAAGCGTACCGATGGAGAACTTGAAGAAGTACCGTAGAAGTTCCGAAGCTACTCCCAAGCGTTGAGCATACTTCTGAAGCGTACAAAAAGTGAAGCTCCTGATGGACTTTTTCAATCCACAGTTATACCTTTTTGGAACATTCTTATCTCCCGCCAAATCATAGTCCTGTCTTTGTAATAATTTTGGTGGGCAGAACTCTCTGCAGGGGTGTTTTGTCTTCATAACGGGAGTCGGTGATAGCTTAACTGGCCTTCCTGGGTCAAAGATGTGCGGGTTAGGTTGATTGGCTATGATAAATTGACCCTTAGTGTTAGGGGGATTAAATACGTGGGGTTACGGGGATCGGGTGGGATATGTGTCAGTGCAGGCTCGATGGGCCGAAATGGCCTCTATCTGCACTGTGGGGTTTCTGTGATTCTTCTGTGATAATGTCTTTGCTTTGTCACCGTAACTCGGTTTGTATATTGATCGGTCTGGAGATGGCCCTTGATGGCTGTTAAACGGCTTCTCTTTGTACAGTAAATGGGTTAAAGTGTTCATTCAATTGTCCGCCCATTTCTTGATGGGCCTCATCCTGCTACCCAAATCTGTCCTGTACTTATAATCTCATCAATATGTATACTCAGTTCCATGAGTTTCGGTTTCCCGAAACTGGTTTTCGCGGGCTTTAATGTCCTCAATCCACAAGCCTGTCTGGCTTGCAGTAACAGAAATTCAAATGGTCCCAGAAGCTGGTCACGAGGTCTGGCGGCCATTTTGTGTGCCCTTTTATCAAAGGTTTCTCTGTACAAGCTTCTTTTGGTCAATAAAGCTGTTTTATTAACCCTAAATTCTTGCGTGATTACTTATGAAAATTTCGCGAATCTTACAACCCCTATCAGACAGGTTCGGTAGCCGCAATCTGGGACAAGGGAGGCACACAAGGGGTAGCCTTGGTCCCGGACATAAAGCAGGCCCAGGTACGGGATCCCATCCTCAGAGCCGTTTTGAATGCGCTCACAAAAGGGGAGAAAGTAGAGGGACTATACGGTACAGCAGCCATCACCGTCAATGAAGGCATGCTGTTCAGGGGTGAGCAGTGGGTAGTGCCGCAGCAGCACCAAAGGGAATTCCTCCAACTGGCCCATGAGGGCCCAGGTGCGGGGCATCCTGGGCCTGAGGTCACCTGGCAGAGGGTGGAGCAGGCAGGATGGTGGCCAGGACTGAGGGAACAGGTCCGCGAGTTCTGTGCCGATTGTTTGGTGTGTGCTGCCAATAAGCCTGACCCCCAGAAAAGGAAGGTATCTTTGGGACACACCAGGAGGGTAGAGGGACCATGGCAGTCGATCCAGATCGATTACATCGGGCCCCTACCCACCACCCAGGGAGGCTAAAAGTACTGCCTAGTCCTGGTGGATGTGTTCTCAAAGTGGGTATAAGCTTTTCCCTGCCGTACAGCTACCGCATTGGGTACAGCCAAGATCCTGGTCAGGGAAGTGTTCTCACGATGGGGACTCCCACAGTATGTGGGGTCTGACCAAGAAGTCACTTTACCGGACAGGTCATGCAGGAGACCCTTATGGTACTCGGCATTGAAGGGAAATGGCACGTCGTCTACAACCCACAGTCATCGGGTCCTGTAGAGCGTTTAAACCGTACCATAAAGGAAAAGCTGAGAAAGGAAACGGGAGACTCACCCAAGAAGTGGGTGGAAGTCTTACCGTTGGTCCTAATGGGGATCCGAGCCAGCCAGTCAAAAAGCACAGGGTATTCCCCACACGAGCTCATGACTGGCAGACAGAAGGTCAGCTCAGAGAGGTGAACCGGGACAGTTTTGTCAGTAATCTGTTTGAACACCTCAAACAGATTCACTGGCAGGCTGCTAGTAACATGGGAAAGCAACATCGGAGCAACCGATTGCTGCTGGAACCCAACAGGCACCATGAGTGGGAGATAGGGGATCAGGTCATGGTGAGGAACTTTGCCCGGTTGGGAAGTTTCGAACCATTGTATATGGGTCCATGCAGCATTGTGGACAAGGCAAGTCCCATGGTGTATGCCATCAAGATGCCCCGCCGCACAAAGTGATTCCACATTAATCAGTGCAAGCTGTTTAAGGCTGAGAGTGGAGAACGGTCAGCAAGGGTTAACCGCACTAAAGCTAGAGAGCAGCAGCCTGCAGCTGTGGCAGACTCACAGACCGCAAAGGTGGGGGCAGTGACGTGTGTGACTGGAAAGGCCCTCCCACCAATTAAGTGGGATTCAGGTACACCCCCAGTAGCCGGAGCCTTAAGAAGGTCTCCTCGCATACCACAGCCTAGACTACCTTGGTCACCCGAGTATTATTTTAAACGGTCCAGACCCAGGAGAACCCTTAACAGAAAGGGAAAAACAAAGGTCAGGGACAAGTCTAAGGACACAGGTCCCCAGCCTACAGCCTCCAAAGATGAGGGACTCACAGGAGGGGTAGTGTTGGACAGAGAGAGAGAGAGAAGGGTCCCCAGCCTGCGGCATCAGGCTGCGGGGAACCCACAAGACAGGACAGGGACTCGGCAGCCACACCGAAGGGGGTCGTGTGTTGCAGCACTGGAGGACACACTCCCTTGGTTAACTGGGATTCAGGAAAGCTCCCAGTTGTTTTAAGGAGGACTCTCCGGGTCCGGTGGCACGGGTCACCTTACGCCCAGGCGTACAAGCTGCCCAGATTCCACAAAAGGTACAGGCCTATCAGGACTTAGCCTGGCTGTCCGGAGATGGGCGGTGGATGTATATAGCTTTCTGAAGTATTTTAAGTGTGTTCTTACAGTTTGGTAGCTTGGAATTCTTAGTAGTGTGGCGACACGCCACCACTGGACATAATCCGCTCACGGCGGCACAGACAGTCTAAGCAGAAGCCCCCAGCCGGGGGCCCTTTCCTCCGGCAACTTGTTTCCCGCAGGGACAGGCTGCCGGGAGCACTTCCTGTCTGGGAAGTATTTAAGTGGATGCGCGGGCTTTTCTAGTTCCTGTTTGACATGTGGGTGGAATAAAGCAGTTGTGTTTTCAATAGCTCTGGTCTCGACTCCCACGCTTGCCGCGGTATCTCAACACTGGTGACCCCGACGCTCAGGACGAATCCTAAGCTAGCATGGCGGATACAAACGCAGTCACGGTTAAATTACCAGACTTTTGGGAGAACCTCGCCGAAGCCTGGTTCGTTCAAGCTGAGTCCAGATTCCGGCTGAAAGGCATTACAGTCGACGCCACGAAGTACGACTACCTCGTCGCCTCGCTCACCTACGCTACAGTCCCCAAGGTTTGGGCAGCGCTGCAGAATCCACCAACGGATGGCAAGTACGAACATCTGAAGGCTGCGCTACTTAAAAAATTTCAAACGTCCTCTTACCAGCGCCACTGCCAACTCCTGGACCTCCCCGGCCTTGGTGGCGCTTCACCATCAGACCTGCTTTCCCACATGCTGTCCCTCTCAGACGACAAAAATCCCGGCGCCCTTTTTCGCACGCTTTTCATTCGGCAGCTCCCCGCCAGCATCCGCCCGCTCATTGTGGAGTCTGGCTCCACGGACCTGAATGATATAGCCGAAAAGGCCGACCGGCTGCTCTCTGCACAGGCCGCTCGCGACGTCGCGCCCGACCTCACGGCAACGACCACGCGGTCTTCCCGGGCCGCTAGGCCCGACCGCCCTACCACTCTGGGTCACTGCTACTACCACACCCGTTTTGGCGCTAGGGCTCAACGCTGCACGCCACCGTGTACCTTCAAACCCCCCCCCGCACCGGCCCCCGCGATGGCCGCGGGGCAGAAGGAGCCCCTACTGTACGTCACTGACGACAGAACCAACCGCCGATTTCTGTGCGACACAGGGGCCCAGCACAGCATCACCCCCGCCTCCGCCCTCGAGATCCAACGCGGCACACGGGGTATCACACTGGCTGCAGCCAACGGCTCTGACGTCCGCACATATGGCACCCGCATGGTCACGCTTGACCTCGCGGGCCGCCGCTACCGCTGGGAGTTCCTCACAGCCAAGGTCCTCTGCCCACTCATCGGCGCCGACTTCCTACGCGCCCACGGCCTCCTTGTCGACATTCCGAGGCACCGCCTCGTCGACATCAACACTATGGCCCCCATCCCTGGCGCCTTTACCCCGGCCCGTTCGGCCGGCCTGACGACCTACTGCCTCGCCAGAGCCACGGACGACTACTCGGCACTCCTAGCTGAGTTTCCCGCCCTCACTAACCCGACCTTTTTGGCCAAAGCCGCCAAGCATGGTGTGGAACACTATATCCCCACTACCGGTCCCCCAGTTTCAGCCCACGCCCGCAGACTCAACCCGGCCAAGCTGGAAACCGCGCGGGCCGAGTTCACCACCATGGAACAACTCGGCATCATCCGCCGCTCCAGCAGCCCTTGGGCCTCGCCCCTCCACATCGCCCCCAAGCCCGGCGGAGGCTGGCGCCCTTGCGGGGACTACCGCCGCCTCAACGACGCCACCACCCCCGATCGATACCCGGTGCCACACATCCAGGACTTCTCGGCCCGACTGGCCGGACGAACCGTCTTTTCCAAAGTCGACCTGGTGCGCGGTTACCACCAAGTCCCTGTACACCCCGCGGACATCCCCAAAACGGCCGTCATCACCCCATTCGGCCTGTTCGAGTTCCTGAGGATGCCCTTCGGCCTCAAGAATGCAGCACAGGCTTTCCAGCGCCTTATGGACTCAGTCCTCCGGGACCTGAACTTCCTATTCATCTATCTAGACGACATTCTCGTGGCCAGCTCCTCCAAACAGGAACACCTCGAACACCTTCGCATCCTGTTCGGGCGCCTAGCCCAACACGGGCTCATCCTCAGCCCGGCGAAGTGCCAATTCGGCCTAACCGAGATCGATTTTCTCGGTCACCACATCACCCCTGCTGGGGCCGTCCCCTGCCCAACAAGGTGCAGGCCGTCCAGCAATTTCCCCGCCCCACAACCATCAAGGGCCTCCAGGAGTTCCTCGGGATGGTGAACTTCTACAACAGGTTCATCCCCAGAGCTGCAGCCCTCATGAAGCCCCTATATGACTCCCTCCGAGGAAAATCCGGCAAGATGGACGTAGCCTGGACCACTGACACGGCAGCCGCCTTCGACGCCACCAAAAACGCGCTCGCCGACGCCACTCTGCTCGCGCACCCGAGGGCCGATGCCCGGGTCGCGCTCACCACCGACGCCTCCGACCACGCGGTCGGGGCCGTGTTCGAGCAGTGGGTCAATGGCGCGTGGCAGCCACTTGCCTTCTACAGCCGCCAACCGCACCCCCCGGAGGTCAAATACTCCACTTTCGACCGCGAGCTTCTCGCGCTCCACCTGTCGGTCCGCCATTTCAGGTTCCTCCTGGAAGGCCGCCCCTTCACCACGTATGTGGACCACAAGCCACTCACATACGCGATGGCCAAGCACACCGAACCCTGGTCCGCTAGGCAGCAACGCCAGCTCGCGGCCGTGTCCGAGTTTACTACGGACATTCAGCACGTCTCCGGTAGAGACAACGTGGTCGCCGACTGCCTTTCCCGTCCCGCCGTCTGTGCGAATCACCTCGCGGTCGACTACGCACAACTAGCAGCGGCCCAGCTCACGGACCCAGACCTCCTCTCGGCGGCTACCAGCCTGCCAGGGCTACGCCTAGCCAAGGTCGCGCACGGGCCCGAAGCCACGGCAGTCACTTGCGACGTCTCACTCGGCCACCCCAGGCCGGTCGTCCCTGAGACCTGGCCCCGCCGCGTCTTCGACGCGCTCCACGGGCTCTCTCACCCGGGTTCCCGCGCATCCGTCAAACTCCTCTCCAAGCGCTTCGTCTGGCGCGGCCTCAGCAGAGATGTTCGGACTTGGGCCACCTCCTGCCTCGCCTGCCAATGGGCTAAGGTACAGCTGCACACCAAAGCACCCCTGGGAGACTTCGAGGTACCCAGCCGCCGCTTCGACCACGTACACGTCGACATCGTCGGTCCCCTGCCGCCATCGCAAGGCCAAACTTATCTCCTCACGATGGTCGACCGCTACACACGCTGGCCTGAGGCAGTGCCGCTGTCCTCCACCACCACAGCCGACATCGCCAGGGCATTCGTTAACACCTGGGTTGCGAGGTTCGGCGTACTGGCCGACATAACCTCCGACAGAGGCGCCCAGTTCACCTCCGAACTCTGGACGGCCACAGCACGCAACCTCGGGGTGGCGCTCCACCGCACCACGGCGTACCACCCGCAGGCTAACGGACTTTGTGAACGCTTCCACAGGTCACTCAAGGCCTCACTCTGCGCCGGCCTGCAGGACAGTACCTGGACTGACCGCCTGCCGTGGGTGCTACTCGGCCTATGCACCGCGGTCAAGGAAGACCTCCAGTCCTCGGCAGCGGAGTTAGTCTACGGACAACCGCTGCGCGTCCCAGGCGAATTCCTTCCGGAGCCTACCAAGCCTTGGTCGGCCAAACAGCAGCGGCTCAACTCGTTCTCTTCCGCTCAGCAGTTCGCCCCACTTCCGGTCAACCGACACGGCGAACTCGCACCTCACGTCCCGCCAAATTTACAGCAGGCGCGCTTTGTCTTCGTGCGACACGACGCGCACCGCGGGCCCCTGCGACCCCCGTACGATGGACCGTACGAGGTACTACAAACCGGGGACAAGGTCTTCAAGCTGCGACTCGGCGACAGGGTCGACACAGTCTCCATCGACCGGCTCAAACCAGCACACACAGAACCAGGGGAACAGGTCCCCGTGGCCCAGCCTCCAACTAGAGGCCGTTCCCCCCGGCAAGCCAGCACAGCCGGCGGCGAACCGCCCGACCCAACCAACCAGACCGGCGACCACTCAGAGCCGCTGCGGCAGAACCATTAGACCACCGTCACGACTCGTCCACTCCTCCTAAGCGGATTCTGGGGGGAGCTCTGTGGCGACACGCCACCACTGGACATAATCCGCTCACGGCGGCACAGACAGTCTAAGCAGAAGCCCCCAGCTGGGGGCCCTTTCCTCCGGCAACTTGTTTCCCGCAGGGACAGGCTGCCGGGAGCACTTCCTGTCTGGGAAGTATTTAAGTGGATGCGCGGGCTTTTCTAGTTCCTGTTTGACATGTGGATGGAATAAAGCAGTTGTGTTTTCAATAGCTCTGGTCTCGACTCCCACGTTTGCCGCGGTATCTCAACAGTAGTCTAATTCTGGTTTAGTATAAGTTTAAGTTTTGAATTTTGATAACTGTGTCAGGCCAGAGAACCTTCGAGGGACATGGCTATTTTGTTTGTGTGTGCGTACAGAAAGGAAATCGGGATGAGGAAGGTTCTGCTACTGCTCGCCCTGGTAGGGGTGAGCATTGGTGACTGAGGAGACGTGGAGAACTCCCACATCTATGGGTGCTCGGGAGAGAGAGCACCGATCGTTACCGCAGGCCTGGCGAACGGGGTGTGGAGGAGCTCGCCATCTACTTCCACGAGGGAAGGTGGCCAGGGTGGTTGGGGTCTAACTCCACTCAGTACTCCAGCCAGACCGGGTTCACGTACGGGGAGGCCTCCATCCCGTGTCCCAATGTACAGGTCGTTGCTACAAGGGTCAGTGTCACCGAGGGGAAACGTGTGTGTTTGACATGCAAGGGACAGATTCCTTTGGATAGGTGGTGGTGGCTCAGAAAGCTGAGCAAGGATATAGGAAATCCCACAGTCAATTGGGAACGATTGGGGAACACGGTGGCATAGTGGTTAGCACTGTTGCCTCACAGCACCAGGGACCCGGGTTCAAATCCGGCCTCGGGCGACTGTCTGTGTGGAGTTTGCACATTCTCCCCGTGTTTGCGTGGGTTTCCTCCGGGTGCTCCGGTTTCCTCCCACAGTCCAAAGATGTGCGGGTTAGGTTGATTGGCTATGATAAATTGACCCTTAGTGTTAGGGGGATTAAATACGTGGGGTTACGGGGATCGGGTGGGATATGTGTCGGTGCAGGCTCGATGGGCCGAAATGGCCTCTATCTGCATTGTGGGGTTTCTGTGATTCTGTGAATACCCATCGGACAATTACAGGGACCCGAGGGGGGTTGAGTGTGTGCTGGGACAAGTGGTGGGAGCGGATCAGGGGATTTATGTCTGTATGTGGGGGTCAGAGAAGGTCTGCCCCAGAGACATATCCATCATTTTCCACCCGCAATGGCAAGATGCTGGGGAGGGGATGGGGTGGGATTTCAGTCTGCATGCGTGCACGGTCCCACACACCCCGATCCCAGTGAATGCCACTGAACTTGTGACTCACCCCCGAAAGCCCCTGCCCATGACCACGACATCACGGACAATAGTCCAGTGGTGTCCGACCACCACCAAGGGACCAGGGAATGGTTTAGTCCTAGTACCAACAGATAAGTTACTGTACCAGGGGGTACACTATGCAGTGGCCTCAGTGATCCTAAACCTGACCGAGGTGCACTTACCTGAGTGGTGCTGTAGGGGGTTTCTCTTGCTCGTCCTGGTCTCCTACCAGGCTTCGTGCAATAATTACCCTTGAGTGGTTCGACCCACTCTTCCCTACGGTTCTAGACCTTGGACTTAGGTGCAGGGAACTGTAGTGCAGAGAAAGACTCAATAGACCAGGTTGAATAGCACGAAATGGAGGTTTTATTATTAAACAGTTTGCAGCATTATAAAATACATGTCATAAGCACAGATTAAAATAACTACAATCATGCACATATCTATAAACTTAACTCTATGGAAATGGGGAACACACGGCACGTCGTAAAAGGGGGAACACATTACGATTTCCCTTAAACCCCTCCCCTAGACCTAAACTAAGTTTTGACTTGAGGAACTCGGAATCATGCTCACCACTTTTAGATTTGCAAAAAGGGGGTACGCAGCCTTTTGGCACAGCTTTCCGTCATCACGTGGATTTGGAAACTTCTGGCGCAGTTTGTTTTTCTCTCAGGCGATGGAGCAGCAGATACAGTCTCGATGAGTGCTCGTCATGACTGAATCCGTTACCGACGTGCCTTTAAGAACTGGATGCCCATGGAAGACTCAGTCACCGATGTGATATTGTAGAACTGCACAGGGAAAGTTCCTGGTCGAATGGTATGTTGAGGCCCTGGAGGGCTAGGCCCGGAGTGTCCTTTTATCTCCGGCCTGGGTCGCCGGTCTTCCTGAGGGTGTCTTCTCCTTCGGCCTGGGTCGTCGATGATCTCCCGACAAAAGTACCCGGGCCACCCTCGTCGTCTCCCCGTTGTGGCCGAGCCTTGCCTGGCCGAACCCCGACCACGCTGCCTTAACCGAAGAGTCCGTCCCGAAACGTCCTACTCGAATTCCGAAGCTACCGAGGTAGAAGAAGCGTGTCCCGAAGCGTGAATCTGAAGCGAAGCGCCTGATGAAGCGTAGCGTCCAGTGTGTCTTGATGGACTTTTCAAATCCATAGTTATACCCTTTTGGGGCAGTCTTATCTCCCGCCAAATCATAGTCCTGTCTTTGTAATATTTTTGACGGGCAGAAATCTCTGCAGGGGCGCTTTGTCTTACAATGGGAGCCGGTGATAGCTTAACTGGCCTTCCTGGCCGATAATGTCTTTTCTTTGTCACCGTAACTCGGTTCGTATATTGATCGGTCTGGAGATTGCCCTTGATGGCTGTTAAACGGTTTTTCCTTTGTACAGTGAATGGGTTTAAGTGTTCATTCACAAGTCCGCCCATTTCTTGATGGGCCCCATCCTGTTACCTGAAACTGTCTTGTACTTAGAATCCAATTAATATGTATGCTCAGTTCCCTGAGTTTCGTTTTCCTGATACTGGCTTTCGCGGGCTTACTGTCCTCAATCCACAAGCCTGTCTGGCTTGCAGTAACAGAAATCAAATGGTCCCAGAAACTGATCACGAGGTCCGGTGGCCATTTTGTATGCCCCTTTTTATCAAAGGTTTTTCTGTACAAGCTTCTTTTGGTCAATAAAACTGTTTTATTAACCCTGTTTTCTTGCGTGATTAATTTACTGAAAATTTCGAATCTTACAGTGCCCTAAGGAGACAGACGGTTGTACCAAGCCCTGCTGAAGGAAATGTTTAGAACATTTTATGAATTCGACTTTGCCATGGTAGGCAAAGCGAAACTGTACAGTTTACATCCTGAGCATAATATGGGCATGGAGAGACACTGACTGGTGTCTCTCAGTCCATCTCCCTCAAATAGATATCTGTACACTGACTCAAGTCTCTCAGTCCCTCTCTCCCAGGGAGATATCTGTACACTGACTGGTGTCTCTCAGTCCCTCTCTCCCAGGGAGATATTTGTACACTGACTGGTGTCTCTCAGTCCCTCTCTCTCAGGGAGATATCTGTACACAGACTGGTGTCTCTCAGTCCATCTCCCTCAGGGAGATATCTGTACACTGACTGTTGTCTCTCAGTCCCTCTCTCCCAGGGAGATATCTGTACACTTGTAGGAATGGCTAGATTCCTAACTAAAGGTCTGAGGTCGAGTCAGTCTATCAAACAAATGATGTTTAATACATAGATACATAGATACATAGAAGATAGGAGCAGGAGTAGGCCATTCGGCCCTTCGAGCCTGCTCCGCCATTCAATGAGATCATGGCTGATCATCCAAATTCAGTACCCGGTCCCTGCCTTCTCCCCATATCCCTTGATCCCTTTAGCCTTAAGAAATATATCCAATTCTTTCTTGAATATACTTAATGAACTGTCCTCCACCGCCCTCTGTGGCAGAGAATTCCACAGGTTCACCACTCTCTGGGTGAACAAATTCCTCCTCATTTCAGGGAAATTAGGGACAGCATAAAATAAAAAAAAAGGGCATATCAACTGGCAAAAAAAAGCACCAGACCGGAAGATTGGGGGCAGTACAGGATACAGCAAAAGAGGACAAAGGGATTAATCAGGAAGGGGAAAATAGAATACGAAAGTAAACTTGCAGCAAACATAAAGACAGACTGCAAAAGCTTTTATCGGTATATCAGGAGGAAAAGACTGGTAAAATCCCAAGTCGGTCCCTTGCAGTCCGATTCGGGAGAATATATAATGGAGAATAAGGAAATGGCAGACCAATTAAACTCATACTTTGGTTCTGTATTCACAAAGGAGGACACAAATAACCTCCCAGGAATATCGGCAAACATAGGGACTAATGAGAGGGAGGAGCTGACAGAAATTAATATCTCTAGGGATATGGTGTTGGGTAAGTTGAGGGGACTGAAGGCCGACAAATCCCCGGGGCCTGATAAACTACATCCTAGGGTACTTAAGGAGGTGGCCCTGGAGATAACAGATGCTCTAAGGATCATCTTCTGGAACTCCATTGACTCGGGAACAGTACCCGTGGATTGGAGGGTAGCTAATGTTACCCCAATATTTAAAAAGGGGGGTAGAGAGAAAGCAGGGAATTATAGACCAGTAAGCCTTACATCGGTTGTGGGCAAAATGCTAGAGTCCATTATTAAGGATAAAATAGCGGAGCACTTGACAAATGGGGAAAGGATCGGACAGAGTCAACATGGATTTACAAAGGGTAAATCGTGTTTGACTAATCTGCTGGAATTTTTTGAGGAAGTAACTGGTAAAATAGATGGGGGAGAGCCAGTGGATGTGGTGTACCTTGACTTCCAGAAAGCCTTCGATAAGGTTCCACACAAAAGATTATCATGCAAAATTAAGGCTCATGGGATTGGGGGCAAAGTATTAACGTGGATAGAGAACTGGCTGGCGGATAGAAAACAGAGAGTTGGAATAAACGGCTCGTTTTCGGAGTGGCAGGCAGTGACCAGCGGGGTGCCGCAAGGATCTGTCCTGGGACCCCAGCTGTTCACAATATATATAAATGATCTGGATCAGGGAATTGGATGCAATATTTCCAAATTCGCTGACGACACTAAACTAGGAGGAGGGGTGGGCTCTGATGAGGATGTCAGGAGGCTACAGTGCGATTTGGACAGGTTGGGGGAATGGGCAGATACGTGGCAGATGCACTATAATGTGGATAAATGCGAGGTTATCCACTTTGGGGGTAAAAACAGGAGGGTAGATTATTATCTAAATGGCAATAGATTGGGAGATGGGGAAGTGCAGAGGGACCTGGGTGTTCTTGTGCACCAGTCACTGAAGGAGAGCATGCAGGTGCAACAGGCGATCAAGAAGGCAAATGGTATGTTGGCCTTCATATCAAGGGGGTTCGAGTATAGGAATAGGGATACCTTACTACAGCTGTACAAGGTGCTGGTGAGACCGCATCTGGAGTATTGTGTACAGTTTTGGTCGCCCCATCTGCGGAAGGATGTTCTTGCCATGGAGGGAGTGCAACGGCGATTCACCAGGCTGATACCTGGAATGGCGGGAATGACCTACGAAGAGAGATTAAATAGTTTGGGCTTGTACTCACTGGAGTTTAGAAGATTGAGAGGGGATCTCATCGAAACATATAAAATTATGGCAGGCCTGGACAGGCTGAATTCAGAGAGAATGTTTCCAATGGCCGGGGAGCACAGAACCAGGGGCCACAGTCTAAAAATAGCGGGCAAATCATTTAAAACAGAGATGAGGAAGAATTTCTTCACTCAAAGAGTGGTGAGCCTGTGGAATTCCCTGCCACAGAGGGCTGTGAAGGCTAATTCAATAAATATTTTCAAGAGAGAATTGGATATATTTCTGAAGACTAAGGGGATTAAGGGTTACGGAGAAAAGGCGGGGACGGGGTACTGAACTGGTAAGATCAGCTATGATCTCAGACGAAGATCAGCCATGATCTCATTGAATGGCGGAGCAGGCTCGAAGGGCCGAATGGCCTACTCCTGTTCCTATCTCTATGTTTCTATGTTTCTAAATGGCTTACCCCTTATCCTTAGACTGTGACCCCTTGTTCTGGACTCCCCGGCCATCAGAAACATCCTTCCTGCATCTAGTCTGTCCAGGCCTGACAGAATTTTATAGGTTTCGATGAGATCCCCTCTCAATCTTCTAAACTCCAGTGAGTATAAGCCCAATCGACACAATCTCTCCTCATACGTCATTCCTGCCATCCCAGGTATCTGCCTGGTGAATCTTCGCTGCACTCCTTCCATGGCAAGAACGTCCTTCCTCAGGTAAGGCGACCAAAACTGCACACAATACTCAAGGTGTGGTCTCACCAAGGCCCTGTACAACTGCAGCAAGACATCCTTGTTCTTGTACTCGAACCCTCTTGCTACGAAGGCCAACATACCATTTGCCTTCTTAACCGCCTGCTGCACCTGCATGCTTACCTTCAGCGACTGGTGTACAAGAACACCCAGGTCTCTTTGCACTTCCCCTTCTCCCAATCTATTACCATTCAAGTAATAATCTGCCTTCCTGTTTTTGCCACCAAAGTGGATAACCTCACATTTATCCACGTTATATTGCATTTGCCATGTTTCTGCCCAATCACCCAACCTGTCCAAATCATGCTGGAGTTTCACGACATCCTCCTCACAGCATACCCTCCCACCCAGCTTTGTGTCGTCTGCAAATTTGGAGATATTACATCCAATTCCCTCGTCCAGCTCATTAATATATATTGTGAACAGCTGGGGTCCTAGGACTGATCCTTGCGGGACCCCACTAGTCACTGCCTGCCACTCGGAAAAAGACCCGTTTATTCCAACTCTTTGCTTTATGTCCGCCAACCAGTTCTCTATCCAAGTCAATACCTTGCCCCCAATCCCATGTGCCTTAATTTTGCACGATAATCTCTTATGCGGGACCTTATCGAAAGCCTTCTGAAAGTCCAAATACACCACATCCACTGGTTCTCCCTTATCTATTTTACCAGTTACATCCTCAAAAAATTCCAGTAGATTAGTCAAGCATGATTTACCTTTTGTAAATCCATGTTGACTTTGTCCGATCCAGTCACTGCTTTCCAAGTGCTCTGCTATTACATCTTTTATAATGGACTCTAGCATTTTCCCCACTACCGATATCAAGCTTACCGGTCTATAATTCCCCGCCTTTTCTCTACCACCTTTTTTGAATAGTGGGGTAACATTAGCTACCCGCCAATCTGTGGGTACCGTTCCAGAGTCTATCGAGTTCTGGAAGATGACCAGCAATGCATCTATTATTTCTAGGGCCACTTCCTTAATACCCTGGGATGTAGATTATCAGGCCCTGGGGATTTATCGGCCTTCAGTCCCATCAATTTTCCTAACACCATTTCCCTACAAATACTGATTTCTTTCAGTTCCACCCTTTCATCAGACCCTATGTTCCTCGGCATCTCTAGGAGGTTATTTGTGTCCTCCTTTGTGAAGACAGAACCAAAATATGTATTTAGTTGGTCTGCCATTTCTTTGTTCCCCATTATAAATTCCCCCGATTCTGACTGCAAGGGACCTACGCTTGGCTTCACCAATCTTTTTCTCTTCACATATCTATAAAAGCTTTTAGTCAGTTTTTATGTTCTCTGCAAGCTTACTCTCATATTCTATTTTCCCTTTCTTAATTAATCCCTTTGTCCTCCTTTGTTGAATCCTAAACTGCTCCCAATCCTCAGGATTATTGCTTTTTCCGGCCAATTTATATGCCCACTCCTTGGACCTTATGCTATCCCTAATTTCCCTTGTTAGCCACGGTTGGGTCACCTTTTTTGTTTTATTTTTATGCCAAACTGGGATGAACAAATTCTGTAGTTCATCCATTCGGTCTTTGAATGTTTGCCATTGCCTATCCACCGTCAACCCTTTGAGTGCCATTCCCCAATCAATCCTACCCAACTCGCTCCTCAGACCATCATAGTTTCCTTTATTTAAATTGAGGACCCTAGTCTTCGAGTCAACTACTTCATTCTCCATCTTAATGAAGAATTCGATCATATTATGATCGCTCCGACCCAAGGGGCCTCTTACAAAAAGATTGCTAATTAATCCTTTCTCGTTACATAATACCCAGTCTAAGATGGCCTGATCTCTGGTTGGTTCCTCGACATATTGGTCCAGGAAAACATCCCGTAAACACTCCAGGAATTCCTCCTCCACAGCATTGTTACTCATTTGGTTGGCCCAATCTATATGTAGATTAAAGTCACCCATGATGACTGCTGTGCCCTTATTGCACGCTTCTTTAATTTCTCTTTTAATGCCATCCCCAACCTCCGCTTTACTGTTTGGAGGTCTATAAACCACTCCCACTAACGTTTTTTTCCCCTTAGTATTTCTCAATTCTACCCATACAGATTCCACCTCATCAGAGCTAATATCCTTCATTACAATTGTGTTAATCCCTTCTTTAACCAGTAATGCTACCCCACCTCCCTTTCCTTTTTGCCTATCTTTCCTGAATATCGAATACCCCTGGATGTTGAATTCCCAGTCCTGGCCTTCCTTGAGCCACGTTTCCGTAATCCCAACCAAATCGTATTTGTTTACTTCTATTTGCGCAGCCAATTCATCCACCTTATTACAAATGCTCCTCGCATTAAGACACAAAGCCTTCAGGCTTGTTTTTTTAACGCTTTTAGACCTATTAGAATTATTATTTACTGTGGCCATGTTTGATTTAAACCGTTGATTTCTCTGACTGCCACTTTTGTTTTTCTCCTTCCTATCTTTTGCTTTTATCCTTGTTTCCCTTTCCTCTGTCTCCCTGCTCAGGTTCCCAACCCCCTGCCATTTTAGTTTAAACCCTCCCCCACAGCACTAGCAAACACTCCCCCTAGGACATTGGTTCCAGCTCTGCCCAGGTGCAAACTGTCCGGTTTGAACTGGTCCCACCTCCCCCAGAACCGGTTCCAATGTCCCAGGAACTTGAATCCCTCCCCTTGGCACCATTCCTCTAGCCACGTATTCATCTGAAGTATCCTTCCATTTCTACTCTGACTAGCACGTGGCACTGGTAGCAATCCTGAAATTACTACCTTTGAGGTCCTGTTTTTTAATTTATCTCCTAATGCCCTATACTCCGCTTTTAGGACCTCATCCCGCTTTTTACCTATATCGTTGGTGCCTATATGCACCACGACAACTGGCTGTTCACCCTCCCCTTCCAAGATGTTCTGGAGTCGCTCGGAGACATCCTTGACCCTTGCACCAGGGAGGCAACACACCATCCTGGAGTCTCGTTTGCTGCTGCAGAAACACCTATCTATTCCCCTTACAATTGAATCCCCTATTACTATAGCTCTACCCCTCTTTTTCCTCCCATTCTGTGCAGCAGAGCCACCCCTGGTGCCAGGAAGTTGGCTGCTGCTGCCTTCTTCTGATAAGCCATCCCCCCCAACAGTACTCAAAGTGGTGTATCTGTTGGAGAGGGGGATAGCCACAGGGGACCCCTGCACTGCCTGCCTGCGCCTCGTACTCTGCCTGTTGGTCACCCGTTCCCTTTCTTCCTGTCCAACCTTTACCTGCAGTGTGTCCAACTCCATAAATGTGCTATTCACATTGTCCTGAGCATCGTGAACACTCCAGTATGTGTCCAATCGCAGCTCCAGCGCCGCAATGTGGTCTGTCAGTAGCTGCAGCTGGATGCACTTCCTGCACATGTAGTTGTCAGGGACACAGGAAGTGTCCCTGAGTTCCCACATATCCCATATATATCAGAAACGCTGCCTACGGAGGGCACGGACCATCATCAAAGACCTTACCCACCCCAGCCACAGTCTGTTCGCCCTCCTACCATCTGGAAGACGCTACAGATGCATTCGCACCCGTACGACCAGATTTAGGAACAGCTTCTTTCCCAGGGCTGTCATCCTACTGAACTCCACAAATAAACACTAAAGCCTGCACATCTGCCGATGCACTTTATTCACTTTATTATGGTCATATTTATGCTAATATATATGTACAAATGTATGTTGAAATGTTTAAGTGTCCTAATCCAAATTGTACACTCTCGGGAGCCGCAAGCCTACATTTCGTTGCACTGCACTTGTGCACTAACAATGACAATAAAAGCTGATTTAATTTGATTTTGATTTGATTTGATCGCAGGAGGAGCAGATCACGGGTCCCGGCTTTCCTGCCATGACTTACCCTTTAATTAATTGAATTTAAATTAAATCAATCAATCCCACTAATTACACTACAGTTAACTGGTTTACCAACAGTCCCTGCTACACCAGAGAGACCTGTGATGAAATATGCCATTCATCAGACTCTGTAGTTAACTGTATATATTGTATTGCCTGCTCCGGTGTTTGTACCTTGTATTGTGTATAGGGCACCGCCCACTTTGTGTGTCGGCTCCACCCATACCTGGCCCTACTTAAGACAAGTCCAGGCTTGTCTTGCAGTAGAACAGCAGCACGCTAGGTGAAGCTAGGTGCAGACACCGGCATCTTTTCTTTGCTAATAAAAGCCTTGTTTTATTCTGCTAACTTCGAGTCTTGAGGTTATTGAGGCGCATCAATTTTATTAGCAAACTTTCAACGATGGATCAACTTTTGAAACCGGAACGCTTGGATTTGGACCCGCATGCTTCGGATGCATCGGCATGGTTTGGACACTGGTTCCAGTGCTTGGAATTCTTTATGGCCAACTCCGAAGCCGTCACAGCCTCTAAAGCCACCGGAGATGTGAAACTCGGGATCCTGCAGAATCGGGTAAGCCACCGGGTTTTTCCACTCATACAAGACACCGCCACCTACCTGGATGCCTGCAACATTCTAAAGGCCCACTATCAGCGGCCTACCAATGAGGTGTACGCCAGGCACCTGCTTGCTACCTGCACACAGCGACCCGGAAAGTCGCTGGAGGACTTTCTAGTCACCCTAAAAGTGCTTGGAAAAGACTGCAAATGCAAAGACGTGAAAGCCACGGTATACACAGATGAGCTGATTTGGGATGCCTTTATCGCAGGCCTTAGCTCTAATTACATCCGGCAGAGACTGCTAGAGAAAACGGGCCTAGATCTGACACAGGCTGTGGACACAGCGCGATCGTTGGATGTGGCTCAGAAGAACTCTGACTCCTACTCGGCAGGCCGTGCGGCCCACGCCGCCTCTGCTTCCCTGCCCGGTAGCCCAACACCGTCGGGGCCCTGCTCTCCCCCCAGAAGCCCTACGACTGCCGCGATGCATTGGGGCCCCAAATGCTACTTCTGCGGGCAGCCGAAGCACACCAGGAACCTGTGCCCGGCGAAAGGCACCACCTGCTTTAAGTGCAGTAAGAAGGGGCACTTTGGGAAGGTGTGCAGAGGGAACCCCGCAGGCAAAACCGCCACCGCCGCGTGCGCGGCGTGGGAGTGGCCATCTTGGACGCCATCTTGTCCGACCTCGTGGGGTCCGCCATCTCGCGAGCAGACAGCGTGGACGCCATCTTACCTGGCCTCGTGTGGCCCACCATCTTGTCCCGATCAGGGCCCTACAGTGGCGTCGATCACAGTGGACCAGTCCAGACCGCACCCACTATCCAAATCGATGGTGGACATTGAGGTAAACGGGTGCAAGGTTAAATGTTTAATTGACAGCGGGAGCACAGAGAGCTTCATTCACCCTGATCTGGTACAACGACTCTCTCTAACTATAGTCCCTACTCAGGGCAGGATCTCTATGGCAGACAAAACCCAGATATCGACTATTGCGGGTTACTGCGCGGTACAATTGTCCGTTAAAGACACTGTATATAATAATTTTAAACTGTTAATTATGAAGGATTTATGTGTGAGCGTGATCTTGGGCCTGGATTTTCAGTGCCACCACCAAAGCATCACGCTCAATTTCGGTGGGACCCAGCCGCCCCTCACAGTGTGCGGTCTGGCTACCCTGAAGGTAAAGCCGCCTTCGCTATTCACGAACCTTACCCCTAACTGCCGGCCAATAGCGACCAAAAGCAGGAGGTACAGCTGGGAGGACAGGCGGTTTATCGCGACCGAGGTAGACAGGCTCCTGAAGGAGCGCATTATTGAATGCAGCAACAGCCCGTGGCGCGCCCAAGTGGTGGTGGTGAGGGGTAGCGAGAAGAAGCGGATGGTGATTGACTATAGTCAAACAGTCAACATCTATACCCAACTAGACGCCTACCCGCTACCCCGCATATCTGAGATGGTGAACCAAATCGCCCAATACCGGGTGTTCTCCACCATCGACCTCAAGTCAGCGTACCACCAGCTCCCTATCAGACCAGAGGACCATTCGTACACCGCCTTCGAGGCAAACGGACGCCTCTACCAGTTCCTCAGAGTCCCCTTTGGGGTGACGAATGGGGCCTCGGTCTTTCAGAGGGAGATGGACCGCATGGTCGATGACCACCACTTGCAGGCAACCTTCCCCTATCTCGACAACGTCACCATCTGCGGCCACAACCAACAGGACCACGACTCAAACCTCGCGAGGTTTCTGAAAACCGCACAAAAACTCAACCTCACCTACAACGAGGACAAGTGTGTTTTCAACACCACGCGCCTCTGCATACTAGGCAGCGTGGTGGAGAATGGGGAAATCGGACCAGACCCTGACCGATTGCGCCCCCTACGGGAGCTGCCCCTGCCCAACACTCCCAATGCCCTGAAAAGGTGCCTGGGGTTATTCTCGTATTATGCCCAATGGGTCCCTAACTACTCCGATAAAGCCCGCCCCCTCTTGAAAGCATCCTCTTTCCCGCTCTCTGCTGAGGCCCATGCTGTCTTCAAAAGCATTAAGCAGGATATTGAGTGGGCCACGCTACAGGCAGTGGACGAGAACACTCCCTTTCAAGTGGAAAGTGATGCGTCTGACTTTGCCTTGGCGGCCACCTTCAACCAGGCAGGGCGGCCCGTAGCTTTCTTCTCGAGGACCCTCCAGGGGCCCGAGATCAGACACTCCTCCGTGGAAAAGGAGGCCCAAGCCATCGTGGAGGCAGTGCGCCACTGGCGGCACTACCTAGCCGGCAAACGCTTCACCCTACTTACCGACCAGCGGTCGGTAGCGTTTATGTTCAATAATAAACAGAGGGGGAAGATTAAAAATGATAAGATTCTTAGGTGGCGGATCGAGCTCTCCACCTTCGAGTACGACATCATATACCGGCCGGGGGCCCTTAACGAATCCCCCGACGCCCTCTCACGAGGGATGTGTGCCAACGCAACTGGGGATCGGCTACAGACCCTCCACAACGACCTCTGCCACCCAGGGGTCACACGGCTGTTCCACTTCATAAAGTCCCGCAACTTACCCTACTCGATTGAGGAAGTTCGGTCTCTGACCAGGAACTGCCGCACTTGCGCTGAGTGCAAGCCTCGGTTCTACCGCCCTGATAGGTAGGAAGGGGGATGAGGTCCTGCATCAAGAATTTAGGGAGCTAGGTAACAGATTAAAGAGCAGGACCTCAAAGGTTGTAATCTCTGGATTACTCCCAGTGCCACGTGCTAGTGAGTATAGGAATAGGAGGATAGAGCAGATGAATGCGTGGCTAAAGAGTTGGTGTAGGGGGGAGGGTTTTACTTTCCTGGATCACTGGGCCTGCTTCTGGGAAAGGTGGGACTTGTACAAGTCAGACGGGTTGCACCTGAACCAGAGCGGGACAAATATCCTTGCGGGGAGGTTTGCTAGCACTGTTGGGGGGGGTTTAAACTAACTTGGCAGGGGGATGGGATACAGAGGGGAGCTGAAATAGGGGGTGATGTGCTGCCAATTATAGATAAAAAAACAAGTCAGCTTGGTAGACAGGGCAAATATACAAGGGCAAGGCTGGATGGCATCTATTTTAATGCAAGGAGTCTTGCAAATAAGGTGGATGAACTGAAGGTGTTGATAAACACATGGGAGTATGATATTGTTGCTATCACGGAGACATGGTTGAGGGAGGGGCAAGACTGGCAGCTCAATATTCCGGGGTACAGAATCTTCAGGCGAGACAGAGGGGGGGGGATATAAGAGGAGGGGGTGTCGCAATATTAATTAAGGAGTCAATTACTGCAGTAAGGAGGGATGACATATTAGCAGGTTCCTCTAATGAGGCCATATGGGTGGAGCTTAAAAACAAGAAGGGGGCAAGCACTGTGCTGGGAGTGTACTATAGGCCTCCAAACAGTCAGGGGGAGATAGAGGAACAGATATGTAGGCAAATCTCAGAGAAATGTGCAAATAATAGGGTAATAGTAATGGGGGATTTCAACTTCCCCAATATTAACTGGGATAGTCAGAGTGTGAAAGGCACAGAGGGTGTAGAATTCTTAAAGTGCATCCAGGAGAGCTTTTTGAGCCAGCATGTAGAAGGTCCTACAAGAGAGGGGGCGGTACTGGACCTAATTCTAGGGAATGTGGCCGGCCAAGTGGAAGAAGTGCTAGTAGGTGAGCACTTTGGTGACAGTGCCCATAATATGGTGAGATTTAAGGTGGTCATGGAAAAGGACAGGGATGGGCCGGAAATAAAGGTTCTAAATTGGGGGAAGGCCGATTTTAATAGGATAAGGCAGGATCTGGCCAAAATGGACTGGGATCAGCTACTTGTAGGAAAATCCGCATCGGAGCAATGGGAGGCTTTCAGAAGGGAGATTGAGATCATACAATGGCAACATGTTCCCGTAAAGGTCAAGGGTGGTTCCAAAAACCACAGGGAACCTTGGATGTCAGGGGATATACGAGAATGGATTAAAAAAAAAAGGTGGGCTTTTGGCAGATACAAAAGGCTAAAGACGGAGGAAGCCCTAGAGGAGTACAAAAAGTGCAGGGGGATACTTAAAAAAGAAATTAGGAGATCAAGGAGGGGTCATGAAATAACACTGGCGAGCAAAATAAAGGAAAATCCTAAGATGTTTTATAAGTATATTAAGAGTAAGAGGATAATTAGGGAAAAAATAGGGCCCATTAGGGACAAAAGTGGAAATCTGTGTGTGGAGCCGGAAGATGTAGGAGGGGTTCTAAATGAATTTTTTGCATCTGTTTTCACTATGGAGAGGGACGATGTAGACATAGAAATAGGGCAGGGGGAATGTGATATGCTCAAACATATTAACATCGAGTGGGAGGAGGTATTGGCGGTTTTAGCAGGCCTAAAAATGGATAAATCCCCAGGCCCGGACGAAATGTATCCCAGGCTGCTGTGTGAGGCAAAGGAAGAGATTGCGGGGGCTCTAACACACATATTCAGAACCTCTCTGGCCACAGGGGATGTGCCAGAGGACTGGAGAACTGCTAATGTAGTTCCATTATTCAAGAAGGGGAGTAGGGAAAAACCGGGGAACTACAGGCCAGTGAGCCTAACATCAGTGGTGGGAAAATTATTGGAAAAAATTCTGAGGGACAAAATTAGTCTCCACTTGGAGAGGCAAGGATTAATCAGGGATAGTCAACATGGCTTTGTCAAGGGAAGATCATGTCTGACTGATTGAATTTTTTGAGGGGGTGACTAGGTGTGTGGATGAGGGTAACGCAGTGGATGTGGTATACATGGATTTCAGTAAGGCCTTCAATAAAGTCCCGCACAGGAGACTGGTCAAAAAGGTAAGAGCCCATGGAATCCAGGGTGCCTTGGCACGTTGGATACAAAATTGGCTTAGTGGCAGAAGGCAGAGGGTGATGGTCGAAGGTTGTTTTTGTGACTGGAAGCCTGTGGCCAGTGGGGTACCACAGGGATCGGTGCTGGGTCCCTTGCTGTTTGTGGTCTACATTAATGACTTGGATATGAATGTAAAAGGTATGATCAGTAAGTTCACGGATGATACAAAAATTGGTAGGGTGGTAAATAGCGAGGAGGGTAGTCTCAGTCTGCAGGACGATATAGATGGGTTGGTCAGATGGGCGGAACAGTGGCAAATGGAATTTAACCCGGAAAAGTGCGAGGTGATGCACTTTGGGGGGACTAACAAGGCAAGGGAATACACAATGAATGGTAAGACCCTAGGCAAGACGGAGGGTCAGAGGGATCTGGGTGTGCAAGTACACAGATCGCTGAAGGCGGCGGAACAGGTGGATAAGGTGGTCAAAAGGCATATGGGATACTTGTCTTCATTAGCCGAGGCATAGAATATAAGAACAAGGAGGTTATGATGGAGCTGTATAAAACACTGGCTAGGCCACAGCTGGAATACTGTGTGCAGTTCTGGTCGCCACACTACAGGAAGGATGTGATAGCTTTGGAGAGGGTGCAGAGGAGATTCACCAGGATGCTACCAGGGCTGGAGCGCTTCAGCTATGAAGAGAGACTGGGCAGATTGGGTTTGTTTTCCTTGGAGCAGAGGAGGCTGAGGGGGGACATGATTGAGGTGTACAAAATTATGAGGGGCATAGATTGGATGGATACTAAGGAGCTTTTTCCCTTAGTAGAAGGGTCAATAACTGGGGGGCATAGATTCAAGGTAAAGGGCGGGAGGTTTAGAGGGGATTTGAGAAAGAACTTTTTCACCCAGAGGGTGGTTGGAGTCTGGAACTCACTGCCTGAAAGGGTTGTGGAGGCTGGAACCCTCACAACATTCAAGAAGCATTTGGATGAGCACTTGAAATGCCATAGCATACAAGGCTACGGACCAAATGCTGGAACATGGGATTAGATTAGACAGGGCGTGATGGCCGGTGCGGACACGATGGGCCGAAGGGCCTCTATCCGTGCTGTATAACTCTATGACTCTATGACTCTATGATAGAGCCCACCTAATCAAAGCTACACGGCCCTTTGAGCGGCTTAGCTTAGATTTCAAGGGCCCCCTCCCGTCCGTCGACCGCAATGTTTACTTCCTGAACATTGTGAACGAATACTCCCGTTTCCCATTCGCCTTCCCCTGCCCAGACATGACCAGCGCCACGGTCATTAAATGCCTCAACAGCCTGTTCTGCCTGTTCGGTATGCCAAGCTATATCCACACGGATAGGGGGGCGGCCTTCATGAGTGAAGAGCTACGCCAGTACATGCTGTCCAAGGGGATTGCCATGAGCCGTACCACCAGCTACAACCCCCGGGGTAACGGTCAGGTGGAGCGAGAGAACGGGACAGTATGGAGGGCAGTCACCCTAACTCTAAGGACCAAGGGCCTCCCTATCTCCCGCTGGCAGGAAGTCCTCCCAGATGTGCTCCACTCAATACGGTCACTATTGTGTACCGCCACTAATGCCACGCCTCATGAGCTAATGTTTGTGTTTCCCCAGAAATCCACCTCAGGCGTATCCATACCGTCATGGCTCTCCACCCCAGGTCCGGTACTTCTGCGAAAGCATGTGAGGGGTCACAAGACGGACCCTCTCGTGGAGCCAGTGCACCTGCTCCACGCCAACCCACAATATGCGTATGTCCGGCACGCCGACGGACGGGAGGACACTGTGTCCATAAAAGACCTCGCCCCAGCCGGTAACAACAGCAACAACGACAACGACTACAACAACAACAACAACCACAACAACTATTACCCACCCACTCCACCCACTATTCTTTCATCACCCCCGGAAGAACACCAGCCAATGGTACCCCCACCACCTACCCCCCCACCACCTGCTCCTTCAACAACCCCGGTGGCACCCCCGGCAGAGACCCAGGAGACCACCCGGGACACCCAGCTGACACCCGCGGCACCGCAACCGTTACGTCGGTCACAGAGGACTATCACACCCCCGGACAGACTAAATCTGTCGAAGGGGTGAATGTGATGAAATATGCCATTCATCAGACTCTGTAGTTAACTGTATATATTGTATTGCCTGCTCCGGTGTTTGTACCTTGTATTGTGTATAGGGCACCGCCCCCTTTGTGTGTCGGCTCCACCCATACCTGGCCCTACTTAAGGCAAGTCCAGGCTTGTCTTGCAGTAGAACAGCAGCACGCTAGGTGAAGCTAGGTGCAGACACCGGCATCTTTTCTTTGCTAATAAAAGCCTTGTTTTATTCTGCTAACTTCGAGTCTTGAAGTTATTGAGGCGCATCAAGACCTTAGAAACTATAAACCAGAGTTAAAGTTTTAAAAAAAAGAGATATACTCACCAACCGAAGACTCACCAACCAATCACTTACCTGCTTCCTGGTGACGTCACACTTTGATTACTTTTTACCTCTCTCCCCTGCTGTTGAATTGGTATGCTGCTCCTGACTCACTGCCACCGGTGTAACTGCCGCCGATGCTGTGTTCCCACACAGGCCCGCTCTAGTCGGGCTGCTCCTGACTCACTGCCACCGGTGTAACTGCCGCCGATGCTGTGTTCCCACACAGGCCCGCTCTAGTCGGGCTGCTCCTGACTCACTGCCACCGGTTTGAACTGCCGCCGATGCTGTGTTCCCACAACGCCCGCTCTAGTCGGGCTGCACCTGACTCACTGCCACCGGTTTGAACTGCCACCAATGCTGTGTTCCCACAAGGCCCGCTCTAGTCGGGCTGCTCCTGACTCACTGCCACCGGTTTGAACTGCCGCCAATGCTGTGTTCCCACAAGGCCCGCTCTAGTCGGGCTGCTCCTGACTCACTGCCCAACATGAAGCAAGACTGCTCACCTGACATGGCAGAGTACTGGAACTGCAGGGCGGAACTATCAGTGGTCGAAGACATCATCTACAAAGGAAGTAAAATAGTTATCCCAAAGAGTCTGAGAAGAGAGATGCTAAAAAGAACCCATGGAGGACATCTGGGAATCGAAAAGTGTAAGAAAAGAGCACGAGAGGTGATGTACTGGCCACGAATCAATCAAGATGTGACAAATGAGGTGTCAAACTGCACAATATGCCTGAAATATCGAGCAAGCAATCCGGTAGAACCACTAAAGCCACACCCAGCGCCAGACAGACCTTACCAGAAGGTAGGCGCTGACCTATTCGTATGTCAAGGGAAGGACTATCTTGAAGTCACAGACTATTACTCCCTGTATCCAGAGGTTTGTAGACTGTACACCACCACTGCAGATGCTGTGATAACATGTATGAAAGCCATATTCTCCAGACATGGCGTGGCAAGCGAGGTCTTCACAGACAACGGACCCCAGTTTTACAATGCAAGTTTCCGACACTTTGCCAAAGAGTGGGACTTTGTCCACACAACGTCAAGTCCTCACTTTCCACAGTCCAATGGACTAGTGGAAAAATCGGTCCAGACAGTGAAAAGACTGATGTACAAGGCAAAAGACAGTGGAACTGACTTCTACCAAAGCATGCTTGTATACCGCACAACGCCGCTCGAGTGTGGTATGTCACCAGCCCAACTCCTTATGGGACGTCGGCTAAGGTCAAACCTACCCATCCCGGAGAACCTCCTGAAAACAAAAGTGGGGGAGAAAGTGAGGAAGTTCAAAGAACAACAGAAAGAAAAGCAAAAGTACTACTATGACAGAGGAATACAAAACCTACCTGAACTCCACACTGGTGACCAAGTAAGGTTCAAAGACAAAACAAACATATGGACTCAGAAGGGAACTGTCCTGAGTGAAGTTCAACCAAGATCATACACCATTCAGACAGATGAGGGTGCTGTTCTGAGAAGAAATTGTCGGGATCTTCTCATGGGACCAGCCACAGCAGGTCAAAAGACTGATACTGTTGAACAACCTGATCACACAGCAGGTCAAAAGACTGATACTGTTGAACAACCTGATCACACAGCTGAGAAATCATCATCTGAGGCAACAACTCAGATTCAAGGACAATCAATCAGAAAATCCTCAAGACACGTGAAGCCTCCTGAGAGACTCATTGAGCAAATTTAAGGACTCTTGTTATGGAAGGAAGTAATGTTATCTTATTCTTTCTTCAAGTTCTAGTGTATTTACATATTTCAGGTGAATACACAAAGCAAGGTTAAAAAACCTTGATAATGATAATGATAATGTAAGTTCATTAAGTGTTACAGTTAAAATGCAGAGTAATACAAAGAAAACATGTCAGATAAAAGTAAAATACTTTTGTTTTAAGAAAGGGAGATGTAATGATATCAGCAAATAGTGATGGTATTTGCCTGTTTGATTATTTATGCCTTACCAGCATATTTGCCTGATTGATTATTTATGCCTGACCAGCAGAGGGCATGTGAGAGACAAGCAGTTTAGTTTTAGTTTCGTTTTAGATGGATCTCTAAGACGGTGTCTCCTGTAATGCTGTTAACTGAGTTGAACAGACTTTAGCTAAAAAGACAAGCTCTTTCATGAATGTGTCGTCATTGAACCCACATACAAAATGATACAACTGCCACCGGTTTGAACTGCCGCCGATGCTGTGTTCCCACAAGGCCCGCTCTAGTCGGGCTGCTCCTGATTCACTGCCACCGGTTTGAACTGCCGCCGATGCTGTGTTCCCACAAGGGCCGCTCTAGTCGGGCTGCTCCTGACTCACTGCCACCGGTTTGAACTGCCGCCGATGCTGTGTTCCCACTGAGTTTAAAACGAAAACACAGGAGAATTACATTACAGGTCTGTACTCTTTGCTGGCTCCACGAGGACTGGCTCCCCAGCCTGATGTCATGACATCATCACATTTTCCCGCCGCTGGAGGACCGCGTGATCAACGTGATGACATCATCGCATTTGGTCTCATTCTTAAAGGGACCATGCTATGTACATGCAATGATATGAACAAGATACAGATTCATTCTGTAGCTAATAATTTGTTAAAGATAATTATGTACATTAGATCAGAGTCCCCCTGGTGGCTCCGCCACATGCGCCCCCCCAGAATTGTCTTTAACAGTAAAAGTCAATCGACTAGGAGGTCTGACAAGCCTGTCAGAGCAACTCCTGTATTCTTGGAGTGGACGTTGTTGAACAGCGGGCGGGCTGGCGGATGGAAGCCTTCGGTCTGGCGTGGATGCAGTGGGAGGTCGACCACGTCGTGGTGGCTGTGCGGTCTCTACTGGCCGGTCGATGTCCAGGTGTGCCGGTTTGAGACGGTCAATAGATATGTGGTCGGGTTTACCACCGATGTCTACAGAGAAACTCTTGTCGCCTGTCTCCAGTATGCGAAAAGGGCCTGTGTAAGGGGCCTTGAGCGGATCCCTATGGGCATCATGATGAATGAATACAAATTCAGCATTCTTCAGCTCCGCTGGCACGTGTGAAGATGGAAGGCCGTGATGCGAAGTTGGGATAGGCGCAAAAGCCCTGGCTGTTTTCCGGTGGCTGCTGAGTTGGTCGGCTGCGGACCACGGCTCAGTTGGAAGCGGCAGGAGATCTCCCGGTACGTGGAGTGGCTGGCCGTACACGAGCACCGCGGGGGACGATTGCAGGTCCTCTTTGGGTGCCGTGCAGAGACCCAACATGACCCACGGAGCTTATCCACCCATCCGGCGCCTTGGAGGCTGGCCCTCAGCGATGCCTTTAACGATCTGTGGAATCGTTCGCACAAACCGTTTGCTTGCAGGTGATAGGCCGTGGTGCGGTGAAGCTTGGTGCCGAGACCCTGGGCCACAGCGTTCCAGAGCTCGGAAAAGAACTGTGGACCGCAGTCTGAAGAAATGTCCGCTGGAACGTCGAAACGTGCGACCCACGAGGAGAGGAATGCTCTGGCGACATCAGCAGACGTAGTAGACGCCAGAGGAACTGCCTCAGGCCATCTCGTAGTACGATTGACCATGGTGAGGATATGTGTGAACCCCTGCGATGGTGGAAGCGGCCCGACGAGGTCCACGTTGACATGGTCGAGTCGACGTTATGGTAATGCGAACGTGGCCAATGGGGCCTTAACGTGACGTTGCACCTTAGACGTTTGACAGACGACGCAGGTATTAGCCCAGTCACGGATATCCTTACGCATTCCTCTCCAGACGAACTTAGCCGACATTAATTTTTGAGATGGCTTCACGCCAGGATGCGAAAGCTCATGTATGGCATCGAAAACTTTGCGGCGCCAGGCGACTGGAACGATCGGGCGGGGATCTCCCATGGAGACATCGCAGAGTAATGAGGTGCCTGCAGCGTGGAATTGCACATCGGTCGGTTGGAGGCTAGAGCCGTCAGTGCGATACGCCTGTGTTTCAGGGCCGGATGCCTGAGGTAGCCATGAGGGCATAATCGATGCCCAGCTGGACCGCCCATACGGTCATGCGAGAAAGGCAATCAGCTACCAAGTTGTCCTTGCCAGCTACGTTTTGGACGTCTGTCGTGAATTCTGAAATGAAAGTTAGCTGTCGCTGCTGTCGAGCCGACCACGGTTCGGCGGTCAGTGGTTTGTGATCTACAAACGCAGTGAAGGGACATCCTTCTAACATAAAAACGAAATGGCGGATAGCCAGGAACAGCGCTAGCAACTCCCGGTCGAAAGTGCTGTATTTGCGTTCGTTGCGCTGGAGTTGGCGGCTGAAAAATGCCAGTGGTTGCCACGTCCCATTGACCCACTGTTTCTGCACAGCGCCTCTGGCATAGTCGGAAGCGTCGGTGGTAAGGGCGATGGTGGCACCTGGCAGAGGGTGCGCCAACATAGTTGCATTGGCTAGAGCGGTTTTTGTGTTGCCGAAAGCGTTGTCCATTTCGACCATCCAGGCTATTGTATCCTTTCTGGCCTTGCCTTTGAGGGCCTCGTAGAGGGGCTGCATGAGTCATGCTGCCTTGGGCACAAAGCGGTGGTAGAAATTCACCATGCACAGGAATTCTTGAAGAGCCTTGGTGGACTGCGGCCTTGGGAATGCCGTAATTGTTTCGACCTTTGACTGCAGCGGAATTGCGCCCTCCGAAGTAATGTGGTGGCCCAAGAAGTCAATCTGTTGTAGGCCAAACTGACACTTGGCCGGGTTTATTATGAGGCCATGTTGGCTGAGGCGCCGAAAGAGGGTGCGGAGATGGCAGACATGGTCCTCTTTGGTAGAGCTGACTATCAGGACGTCGTCAATTGAATGTATGTACCTTTAAGGGGGGAACTACTTTTTACAGCTCATGTATACTGTAGTACCGGCAGTGACCACACCTGTATATAACACTGAGTAGTAATCTGTACAGATCAGTTGCAGTCTGAGCCACGTCGAGTAAACACCTATTGTACCGTTCTCCGCAGTCTGTGTCTTCTTATACACGTATGTAACATTGGAGACGAGGCAGGTTCGAACCTATCTGAAACTCTGCATCACCTCCCGGGGATTCGTTCCTGTAGATCAGTGGATTGGAGGTCAAGGCCAGAGACTCGGGCGTCGACCACGGGCAACTGCCCAGTCATCCAGCAGAGACTCGAGAATTGTGGGGGAGGCTGTCGAGAGCCAGGCTTGGCTTTCCAGTCAAGGTGGTCCAGCGAAACGGGCTGGCAACAGGTAGTGCGCAGACCCTTCCCGGACAGTGGCGGGATAGAGCCCGACCGAGCAGCACAGCAAAGGGCCGAGCAGCGTTGACGGGGGAGAAAGAGAGAGGGCAGAGCGCACAGGGCACAGCCGGTGTTCAGGGGCCGAGCAGCATTGGAGAGAGGGAGAGAGAGAAGCGCGCAAAACCTACAGGGCGCCGCCATTGCCACGAGAACCGCCGGGAGCGGCGTCGGCAGCAGTGGGGGAGGAAGGAAAGTGGGGGAGATGCCATTTTAAGCCATTGGGAGATGCCATTTTAAAGAACACTCAAAATGCCGAAGAGTGGCAGTATCACCGCATTTGACAATGAAGTCGAAGATTGGACTACATATGTCGAATGAATAGAGGTGTACTGCGAAGCAAATGAGGTGTCAGATGACAAGAAAGCGTCGGTATTGTTAAATTTAATGGGTGCAAAGACGTATGGTTTATTATGAAATCTAGTAACCCCAACGAAGCCAATGGAAAAGAGTTTTGAAGACATAGTAATGATACTAAAGGAACATTTAAACCCCACACCGCTGCTGATAGCAGAAAGATTCAAGTTTCACAAACAGAACCAGCATAAGGATGAAAGCAATGCTGATTATTTAACAGAACTGCACAAACTATCGAAATACTGCCAGCTTGGAGCGGGACTGGCAGATACCTTAAGGGACAAGTTTGTGTGTGGGCTTCAAAGTGAAGGAACCCAGAAACGGCTTTTATCTGAAAAGGACCTTACGCTGGAAAAGGCTTTCAGCATTGCGGTATCATATGAAGCAGCAGCACGGGGCGCTGCAGAGATACAACAGAGACCGCAAGAATATGGCACAAACGAAATGTCATATGGAACAGAGAAGTGCTATCGCTGCGGCAGAACAACACACGACCAGAATCATTGCTGGTTCAAAGACAAACTGTGCAGACAGTGTGGAAAAGTAGGACACATAGCACGAGTCTGCAGGTCGGGAAAGAAAATCAGCAATAAGAAACGTACCAAAGGAAAGTGCCAGAAGGTACAAAAGATGATGGAGAATAGTTCAGACAAACAAAAGAGTGTTAACGACTCCGAAAGCAGGGAACTGAGTTGTCTGAAATGACATAATGTGATCACAATGGAGGATCACCGAACCATTTGGGTCACTCTCAAGATAGCAGGAGTCCAGGTAAAGATGGAATTGGACACAGGATCAGCCCTAACAGTCATAAACCGACGGGACTGTGAGCGGCTATTCTCACACATACCCTTGAGAGACACAAAAATTATTTTGAAGACGTACACGGGGCAAAAAGTCTATCCCAAAGGAAAAATAAGGGTGGCCGTTATCTATAACGGTAAGGAAACACCAAAACTAGACCTGTATGTATTGCAAGATGGAGGACCACCATTACTGGGACGTGAATGGATCCGGAAAATACAACTGGATTGGCATTCCATACAGGCACTGACTGTGGCTGACAAAAAGGATGACGACGTCACACCTGGGCGACTGTCAAAGATCCTAACTGATGTGAAAGAAGTGTTCCAGCAAGGACTTGGAACACTAAAAGGCATGACAGCGACGATTAAAATTGAAGAAAACGCAAGCCCAAAATTTTTTAAGGCCAGCCCGGTACCTTATGCGATCCGCCCAGCCGTCGAAGCAGAGCTGGAGAGTCTGGAACATTCAGGTGTGCTGTCCAAGGTAGACTGGAGCGAGTGGGCTACACCCATCGTCCCTGTGATGAAAAAGTCATTGAGCAGCACGCCTGGGGATCCAAAGAAGGTTCGCATCTGTGGGGACTTTAAGGTAACAGTGAACCCGATCCTTCACACCGTACAATATCCACTTCAGCGGATTGAAGATATTTTCGCCTCGCTATCTGGAGGGAAACGCTTCACTAAGATTGATCTGGCCCAGGCGTATCTGCAAATGGAGGTAGAGGAAGCATCAAAAAAATACCTCACAATCAACACCCATAAAGGTCTCTACCAATACAACCGGCTGATATTCGGGGTAGCATCAGCTCCGGCTATTTGGCAGAGGGCAATGGAACAAGTCCTGCAAGGGATCCCAGGGACCCAGTGTTATTTGGACGATATCCTGGTCATGGGCGAAAATGACAGTGATCACCTTGCCAACCTGGAGCAGGTGCTCACTAGATTGCAGGAATATGGGCTCCGAGCTAACCACCCCAAATGCGAGTTTCTTAGAAAACAAATCTCGTATTGTGGCCACGTTATTGATAAAGAGGGGTTACATAAGTCCCCAGAGAAGATTGAGGCAGTAGTCAAGGCTCCAGCACCGGAAAATGTGTCACAACTGAGGTCGTTCCTCGGGCTGGTAAACTACTACCATAAGTTCTTGCCAAATTTGTCTACAATACTACACCCACTGAACACCCTACTGCAAACTGGGGTGCCATGCATATGGAGTGACGAATGTAGACGAGCTTTCCAGAAGAGCAAAACACTAATCACACCGAAAGAGGTATTGGCCCATTACAACCCGGCATTACCAATTCGGTTGGCATGTGATGCGTCACCCTACGGCATTGGAGCGGTGCTGTCGCACAAATTCTCGGACGGCTCAGAGAGGCCAATAGCCTTTGCGTCACGATCACTAACCTCAGCCGAGCGTAACTATGCCCAGATTGACAGGGAGGCCCTCAGCCTAGTGTGGGGAGTGAAAAAGTTCAATCACTATCTGCACGGGCAGAAATTCACCTTGCTGACTGATCACCAGCCTCTTGTCTCCATTTTTAATCCGAAGAAGGGCATTCCGGTGATGACTGCGCAACGACTACAAAGATGGTCACTTTTTCTAGGGGCGCACCACTATGAGATTGAATATAAGGGCACGAAACAGCATGGAAATGCTGATGGGCTATCACGCCTGCCACTGCCTACTGCGGAGGAAACACCAGCAGTGGATCCTGTCGAAATATTCCATTCTACTATAGTTGAAAACCTACTGGTAACTAACGCTTGTATTGAAAAGGAAACCCGAAATGACCCGACACTGTCTCGGGTATATGATTTGACGGTGAAGGGATGGCCAGCACATGGCGACTCACTGTTGCCAGCATTCTCGACAAGGAGAGAACAGCTGTCAGTGTGCCGGGGGACCTTGATGTGTGGATCCCGAGTGGTAATTCCAACCAAGTTAAGGGATAGAGTGCTCAATGAGCTTCATGAGGGTCATCTGGGAGGGGTAAAAATGAAAAGCCTAGCCAGGGCTTATGTGTGGTGGCCGGGAATCGATGAACAAATTGAGGACCTGACCAAGAGCTGCTCAGGATGCCAGAAAGTCCAAAATGCACCACTACAGGCCCCTCTACACCCATGGGAGTGGCCCTCATCTCCATGGCAACGGGTGCATATTGATTTTGCTGGTCCATTCATGGACTCAATGTTTTTAATAGCCATGGATGCTACTCGAAGTGGCCTGAGGTCATCAAAATATCCTCCAACACCATGGAGAAAACTATTGCCGTCCTACGGACCATTTTTGCCACAAATGGCTTGCCAGAACAGATTTGCTCCGACAACGGACCACAGTTTGTGTACGAAGAGTTCCGGAGGTTCTTGAAAAAGAATGGGGTTATGCATTACACATCCGCCCCGTATCATCCAGCCACAAATGGATTGGCTGAGAGGTTCATACAAACCTTTAAGAAGGCAATAAAGGCTATGTGCAATGACAACATTCCGCTGCAGCACAAGATGGACAATTTCCTGTTCGCCTACCGGAATGCGACACATGCAGTCACCAACCAGGCCCCAGCCATGATGTTCTTTAACCGAAGGTTAAGATCTCGCCTGGATTTGCTCAGACCAAACGTACAAAGAGATGTTGAGAGTAAGCAATTCCAGCACATCCATGAGAAGCCAACAAGGAGCTTCAATGTAGGGCAACCAGTCTTGGCCCGCGACTACCAAACATAAAAATGGCAGCCAGGAACGATATGCACACGGCAGGGCCCACTAATGTACACAGTGGACATTGGGGAGAGCATCGTGAGATGCCATGCTGACCAGATCCTAGAGTCATAGGAACAATTCAACCCCATGCCTCGCCCATACGTACCTGGTGATGAACCCGACGTAGAGGTCGCATCTACCCCAGAAACAGTAGCATCAGAAGCTGATGAACCAACCGACGACAGGTGGACAGAATTGCCTCCGCACCAAGAGCAAGACACTCGGGAAAGGCACTATCCAGAAAGGATCAGGAAGCCTCCCCAAAGACTGAATTTATAAATAGACTATTTTCAGCTAATGTTGCATGTTAAAAGTGTTAATTGTAATTAGTTTGATATTTAATTGTTAAATGAGTGTTATGGCACTGTTAATCTAAAAGGGGAGGAATTGTAATGTATGTACCTTTAAGGGGGGAACTACTTTTTACAGCTCATGTATACTGTAGTACCGGCAGTGACCACACCTGTATATAACGCTGAGTAGTTATCTGTACAGATCAGTTGCAGTCTGAGCCACGTCGAGTAAACACCTATTGTACCATTCTCCGGAGTCTGTGTGTACTGGCCGCGCTAGATGTGCTCCTATCTAGTTATCCAGCAAGTTAAACATTCTATTCAAAATAATTCTTCTGAAGCGGTTGCTGTTTTGAAGCTTTTACTTGAATAAATTTGTGAAACTGTAAACAAAGACAAAGTATGTTTTGTACATAAACTGAGTACTACACATTCGATATTACACAAGATATAAACATATTTACAACAGTAGAATAGACTAATTGTATAACTAACTAACATTTGAACTAACTTCTGTAACTATTAAATATTAACCTTTTACAAACATAGTATTATCAAAATATTACTCTGACATTGCTATTATACTAAGAACTAAAGATACTCACAGATATTGCGTTTGGCCTAACATATGAAGTCAGATTACATTAGATTGTAAGTCCCTCATGGAATTCTCCATTACTTAAGTCAGGTTCTTCCTGGTAAAACTGCTTCCTGGGGTCAACAGGAAGAAAGGAACAGAGGCCAACTGACCTCTCACAGGAAGAAAGGAAGAAAGGTCAGATGACCTCACACAGGGAGAAAGGTCAGATGACCTTTCCAGCTTTCAAACTGTTAATACACAATAACCGCCACTAGAGGGTGCTATCTGCACACATAATGTTCATTGTCTCACAATGGGCCAGAAATTCCAGGCCAGAAGCGTGAGTGCGCTCGGGGTACTCACGCTTCTGGCCGTTGGAAATGCCGGCGTTCAGCAGGAACAGCGCATGCGGGGAACGCCGGCATTTCCAGACCTCGAGCGCGTGCGACTGCACAAGCAGCGCTTGCGCAGTGAACTTCGTGGATTTCATTCATGAAATCCGTGAGGGTAAGTCCTCAGAACTTACACTGAAAAAAAGCAAGTGTAAAGTGGTTCATTGGCTGCGGAGGAAGATATATTTTATCGTGGAGCTTTTGAAATGCAATATTTTTGTTTGGGAAAGGGAGGGAAGTTATTTTAAGAAATTTTAAGTAAGTTTTAAAGTTAAAAATTTTTTTTTTTAAAGGGTTTTCAGAACGGTAGGTAGAAGGAGCAATTGTGGCTGTGTGAATGGAATGTGAGAATGAGTTATGTATGTATGTCCACATATATTCCTTTACGTATATGTATGTATGTTTTATATTCCTTTACTATGAATGTATGTTTTTAATTATGATTTTCCAATAAGTTACTTTCTCTGAAAGTCATAATTAAATAATACATTCATACACATAAGTAAAGGAATATATACATAACACGCAAAGGAATATATACAGACATACATACTTTCAGAAGCTCCACGATAAGAAATATCTTCCTCCGCAGCCTCTGTAGCAACTGTACCCATGCTTTTTTCATGTGTAAGTTGTAATGACTGGACCTCACTGAAAGCATTAATGAAAGCGGCGAATTATACTGCGCACGCGCTGCATGTGCAGTCGCACGCGTTCTGCCTCTGAACCCCTTCGTTCAGAGGACAGGAAATGCCGGTTTTCCCCACATGCACTGTGCATGCTGAAAACCGGCATTTCATCCGGCCAGATGCGTAAGTACCCCGACCGTACTAGCGCATTTGGAAGGGAATTATTGGGCCAACATTTTACATGTCAATAAAATAAAAAATTTAACACTTGCACCACTTGCCCCCTCGCACCTGCGACTGAGGGTCCAAGGAGGTGCATTGCGCAAGAGGTCATCATCGGACGTATCCTCACACTGTTCCCTTTGGGGAACTGTATGAAGTGGTGGAAAGATTTATGGCCGTGATTAACGCTCATTCCGTGACCGTAACCATCTTTGAACCAGCCATTAGGGTGGTTAGTCCTATGGCGGGAGGGTTTTACGGGCTCCCACAACCCATCTGAGGGGGGGGGGGCCACCAACACCCACGGACGCAAGTATCCCGCTGGATGTCCACCCAGAATTTAAAGTTGGAGCTCCGACTCCACTTGCCGGGACTGTCTGGAGTGGGGTTCAAAACCCTACTCCTTCTGGCCCAGCGGCGGGGATGCTTACTGCTACGCAAAAGGCCCACTCCGCACAAAAGGTGACACCCATACGTTTCCTGCGCCTTTTCCCTCCCCGTGACTGGAGCCCTATGCTGCCATTTCACGTTGCTAATCGGATTGGGCCTTTGTCATAGCGGTAGGATCCCTGCCGCTGGGCCAGATCAGGGTAGGGTTTCGAACCCCGCTCCAGACAGTCCCGGCAAGTGGAGTCGGAGCTCCGGCTCTAAATTCTGGGTTGACATCCAGTGGGATATTTGCGTCCGTGGGTGTGGGTGGCCCCCCCTCCTTGTATAGCTTGTGGGAGCCCGTAAAACCCTCCCGCCATAGGACTAACCGCCCTAATGGCTGGTTCAAAGATGGTTACGGTCACGGAATGAGCGTTAATCACGGCCATAAATCCTTCCACCACTTCATACAGTTCCCCAAAGGGAATAGTGTGAAGACACGTATGACGACGACATTGCTAAATAAATAAATGGAATTAAAAAAATTCTTTTAGGGCTTTTAAAAGTCTTTAAATTGCTTTAATTCTCTTTAAAACTACTTCAGATTACTCAAAATATTGTAAACATTTTAAAAAGTTTTTAAAAGTTACCAAAATCTTCAAAAAACTTCCAAAAACCTATTTAAACTGCTGCTTTGCATGTAAAAAAGCAAAGCAGCTTGACAGAAACATTGGGGGCGTGTCCAGTGAAACTGAGACCTCAAGGGGCGTGTCTCACTTACACTGCACGCTCCTGGGTCCGCGCTGGCTGCGCTCCTGGGCGGCGTGACGTCATACGCTGCCCGGGATTCTTGCTTCAGTTTCTGGAAGTGCAGGCGTCCCTGGAGCTGATCGGCAGGAGCGTGGGGTAAGTGCAAATACGGGGCTTGCACGCGCTGCAAGCCCCGTTCTGGAATTTCTGGCCCAATGTGAATCTCACAATGTCAATCGAATGTCCATCGATCCAGAACACTCCCCGTCTGGGGTCATTAATGACTCCACATAGTCCGAACTCTACTTGTCACTGGAGTCCTCTGGCGACAAAAGAAGAACCACCTCAGAGACAGTCCGTTGGTTGTCGATGATAGGATGCAGCTTCCGTAGACTGCTGTGAGGGGGTAGGTTGCGTTCTGCTACGCACAGTTCCAATCTGGGTATGGTGAGGTCTGGTTGGGGCGCCAACTTGCCTCTATCAAAGACGAAGCTGATTTTGCTTTGTCCTTCTTGAGTGGTGACCTTCAGATAAGCCACACTTGCAATGGCCTTAGCGGATGCATCTGCAAAGACACAAAGCTCTTTGAATTGGGCATTTAAGGGAGAGAAAGACGAATAGCAGCGAGGTATTCGGATCTCCTGTAAGTCTTGGAGTGAGTCTCTCCATCTGTCCCACTCTGCTTCCATCTCTTCAGGGAGAGGTGAATCCTACTCTTCAGCGCGTGTGGAGAGTTCCCTGAGGAGCAGCCTGCCTTGTATGGTGACAGGGGCTAAGAAGCCGAGAGGGTCATATAGGCTGTTGACTGTAGAGAGCACTCCTCTACATGTGAAGGGTTTCTTGGCGTCTAGGACTTGGAACGTGAACGTGTCTGTTGCTATGTTCCACGACACCCCTAGGCTACGCTGTAGAGGGAGGTCATCAGTGAAGAGGTCTAGGTCCTTGACGTCCTTAGCACGATCTTCAGGGGGGAATGCCTCCATCACCGTTGGTCTGTTAGAGGCTATCTTATGCAGCCTGAGGTTGGATAGTGCAAGTAGTTCCTGGGCTCGTCCGAGGGTACTGATGGCCTCTGCTTCGGTCGGGAATGACTTCAGTGCGTTGTCGACATAGAACTCTCGTTCGATGAACCCTCTCACATCACTGCCAAAGTCGTCGTCTTCTTCCTTGGCAGCCCTCCTTAGTCCGTATATGGCGACAGCAGGGGATGGGCTATTCCCAAAGACATGGACACGCATTCTGTAGTCCACAATGTCTCTATTGGGGTCATTGTCCCGATACCACAGGAAGCAGAGGAAGTCTCTGTGGTCTTCTCTCACCACGAAGCAATGAAACATGTGCTGGATATCAGCAGTGATGGCGACGGGCTCTTTCCTGAATCTCATGAGCACTCCCAAGAGGCTGTTGTTAAGATCAGGCCCTGTGAGGAGTACGTCGTTGAGAGAGACGCCCTGATATGGTGCACTGGAGTCAAACACCACGCGGATCTGTTCCGGCTTTTTGGGGTGATAGACTCCGAAGGAAGGGAGGTACCAACACTCTTGGCCTTCCTGTAGCGGAGGAGCTATCTCTGCATGATTGTTGACAAGCATTTTCTTGACAAATTCTAGGAAGTGTGCTTTCATCTCTGGCTTCTTCTCTAGTGTGCGACGGAGTGAGTTAAGACGACTATAGGCATAACCCCTGTTGTTCGGCAGCCGTCGTCTGGGGTTCCGGAAGGGTAAGGGTGCAACCCAGCTGTTAGAGCTGTCACGAGAGACCTCATTGTCCATAATCTGGAGGAACCTCATGTCGTCGATCGATGGAGCAAGTTTGTGGTCGTTGGCGGTGCGACAGAAGACTGACTGGCCCGGTTTCTCTCCAGTGAGCATCATCTGTGTGCTGTCTGCGGAGATCAGCGCCGGGGTTTTCTGAGGCTGAGCCGTATGACTGAACTTCTCTGTCACTCGGATCTGACTACTGCATGGGGTAAGGTAGCTTGGACGACCATTCTCCAAGATGGAAGTCTTGAGTGTGCTCACCTGAGATGGCTTGTGAGCGCCCTTGAGGCACACATCTCCAACAACGACCCAGCCGAGGTCTAGCCTTTGGGCGAAAGGGGCGTCATGTGGACCGTTGATCTGCTCCCTTATCTTATGTACCCTCAGGATGTCTCTTCCCAACAACAGAAGTATGCTTGCATCTGGGTCAAGAGGTGGGATCTCGTCTGCAATGCGTCTCAGATGACGGTGATGACGAGCTGCACTCGGAGTGGGAATCTCAGAACGGTTGTCGGGGACTTGATTACATTCGATGAGTGTAGGAAGGGGGAGACTAATCTTCCCATCGACTGACTCAACAACGTAACCGCAGGCCCTCCTGCCGGCTGTCTCTGAAAGTCCAGCACACGTCTTCAGCGTGTAAGGTGACGGACTTCCTTTGATCTTGAAGATGTTGAAGAACTCGGATCTTGCTAGAGAACGATTGCTTTGTTCATCTAGTATGGCATACATCTTTTCAGATTCCTGGTGACATCTCGCAGGGTACACATTAACGAGGCATATCTTGGAGCATGCTCTTGCGCTCACTCCTTCTCCACACACCTCCGTGCACCTGGACGTAATCTCCGTACCAGCAGCTCCCTCTCTCTCCCCGCCATGCTCTGATGCGGGAGGAGGCGTTTCTGACTTCCAAGGAGCTGGGCCTGGGTGTAGTGCTGAAACGTGCCGATCACTTTCACATTCACTGCATTTTGCATCCACCTTGCAGTTCTTGGCGAGATGGCTCGTGGACGAGCAGCACCTGAAACATATAGAGTTCTCTTTAAGATATTGTTTCCGATCTTCCAGGGACATCTCCCTGAAGCCTCTGCACTTCTTTAAAGGATGGGGCTTGTTGTGGATAGGGCATTGTTTGCTCATATCCTCAGGTTTCTTCTGAGTCTTTGTGTGCTCAGTTGAGGACACTTGCATTTTGTGGACAGATATTGGTGTCTTTCCATGTCTGTCGAACTTGTCTCTTCTGGCAAGTGCTGGTTGGGAGGAGAAGAAGTTGAAGCTGGGGTCGTTCCTGGCTTTGGCTTCTTTACGGATGAAATAAAGAATAGATTTGCCTTTCTAATCTAGGCTTTATTTACTTAAAAATCCTGTAGCACATCTTCAACACCCAGTCCCAACTAAAGGCTGGAAAGAACTGAATTTAAGATGGCCACCACAAATCACATGACATCAACTACCAATGAGATTACAGCATATATCCCAAGGCAGGAAACAAACAACCAATCACAATACTTCTTACTAAACATAGAGAATAATCACCACATTCACCCCTCCTTTTAAAATATACTCCAACCTAAATAACCTTTACAATTTATAATTAATTATTTACAACTAAAACTATGCACAGACAAAATAAAACTATTCAACATGACACAATACTAAGTGAGCAACAACAAATAGTAACATTGCACATAAGTATTAAGTACCTCTCAACTAAAACAATATAATATAATATTTCAACAATTTTGAAACATTACTATCAATTTAAAAGTCCATTTTCAATCGGTCGACCGGATATCTTGTTCGTGTCGACCTTCTTAACCTTGGTGAAGTTCCTTGCCCTCCCACACCAGGAGACACAGAAGTATCTTCTGCAGGAAGGCTATCCATATCCCGATTTTCAGCGGTTTCCGGATTAGAAATCCCATCAGGAGGTAAACTGGGACGGTCATGAACATCCATCGAGGGCTGACTAATAGAAGTATAATTATCTGCAGTCGGATTGGAAATATTCGTAGTATCTGTAACAGCATCCACATTATCGAAATCATGACTATTGTTAATATCCTCAGAAGAGGGCTGGCCACCACAAGGAGCCAAGTCTTTAATTGAAATGGTACTTTCTTTCCCATCTTGGAATCGAATATGAGCATATTGGGAATTTGCCTCCAACAGCTCCACCTCCTCCACTAAAGGATCATATTTTGACAATCTAACATGGCGTCGAAGCAGCACAGGTCCCTGCATAGTAAGCCATGAAGGTACCGAATATCCTGTAGTAGATCACCGCGGATAGTTAAAGAGCCTTTCATGGGAGGTCACATTAGTAGCCGTTGAAAGCAATGATCTAATGGAATGCAGGGCATCAGGCAGTACCATTTCCCACTGTGTATTCTTAAGGTTCCGGGATGTCAAAGCCAACATAACTGCCTTCCAGATCACCCCATTGTATCGTTCGCACTGTCCATTACCCTGGGGATTATACGGGGTAGTTCTGCTAGTAGAAATTCCCCGACTCTGAAGGTATTCCTTCAACTGGGAAGATATAAAAGAACTTCCCTGATCTGAATGGATATACGCAGGCATCCCAAAGATGACAAAAAGTTGAGTCAGACATTTGATAATTGTAGCAGCTGATACATCTGCGCAAGGAAAAGCAAAAGGGAACCTTGAAAACTCATCTACAACAGTAAATATATATCGGTTTTGAGTAGTTGAAGGAAGAGGCCCCTTGAAATCGACGCTCAAATGTTCAAAAGGAGAAGTAGCCTTTATAAGATGAGCTCGTTGAGGCTTAAAGAAATTCGGTTTACACCGAGCACAGATAGAACATGATGAAGTCATCTGCTTGACGTCTTCAACTGAAAAGGGCAAATACTTACTGCGTACGAAGTGTATCATCCTCGTAACCCCAGGATGGCATAAGGCATTGTGAAGATTAATAAGCGTATCTCCGTGAATCACAGAACAATAAGCCCTTGACAGCGCATCAGCAGCAATATTATCCTTCCCCGGACGATAAACTATATCAAAATGGTAACATGCCAACTCAATCCTCCACCTCATTATTTTATCATTCTTAATCTTTCCAAAATGTTTGACATCAAACATAAAGGACACAGACTTTTGATCAGTTACCAACGTAAAATGTCGCCCCGATAAATAATGTCTCCATTTACGCAGTGCTTCTACTATTGCATACGCCTCTTTCTCTATTGAAGAATGCCTTTGTTCACTATTGTTCAAGGTACGTGAGAAAAAGGCCACAGGCCTTCCATTTTGGTTCAGAGTAGCCCCAATTGCAAAATCAGAAGCGTCCGTCTCAATCACAAAAGGAACCTGCTCATCAATAGAATGCACAACTGCTCCAAGGATATCCTTTTTAAAATTATCAAAACACGTCCTGGCCTCCCATGATAGAGGATATGTCGTAACCCGAATAAGAGGCCGGATCTTCTGTGAAAAATTTGCAATCCAATTAGAATAGTAAGAAAACAGTCCAACAACTCGTTGCAAAGCCTTAGAATTAGTAGGACAAGGTAAATCGATCAATGGTCGCAGACGTTCTGGGTCTGGTTTAATCTTGTTTCCCGAGATAATGTACCCCAGTAGATTTACCTTAGTGGTCGAAAAGGTACACTTCTCTTTATTGAAAGTTAAACCAACTTTTTCCGCAGCTTGAAGGAATCTTTCTAAATTAGAATCATGCTCCACCCTTGATTCGCCACACACCGTGATGTCATCTAAGTATGAAAAGGTGTCAGAGAGAGAGTTATCACTTATAAAAGCATCCATTGCCCGTTGAAAACAAGCAACACCATTAGTAACACCAAATGGTATTCGGCAAAACTGATGCAGCTTTCCACCAGCCTCAAAGGCCGTATATGGTTGATCCTTCTTAACAATAGGAATCTGATGATAAGCACTCTTTAGGTCAATAGTGCTAAAAACCTTATACTGAGATACTTTATTGATAAGTTCATCAATCTTAGGCAAAGGGTACGCATCTAATTGAGTATACCTATTAATAGTTTGGGAATAGTCTATCACCATTCGTTTCTTATGTCTCTCGTTAGTCGTGACAACTACCTGTGCCCGCCAAGGCGAACAACTAGGTTCAATGATTCCTTCCAATAAGAGACGTTGAACATCAGAATTAATAAATTCTCTATCCTGACTGCTATACCTTCTTGACTTGGTAGCAATTGGCTTACAATCTGGCATCAAATTGGAAAAAAGTGATAATGGAGAAATGGATAAAGAGGTTAATCCACAAATAGATAAAGGTGGCTTAGTCCCTCCAAATGAAAGACTGAGAGACTCGTGTAACTGAAGCACATCATGACCAATCAAAATATCCGCACAGAGATTAGGCAAAACAGATAGGCGTATATCAGTATACGTATTACCTAGAAGAATCAATTTCACACGGCAACAACCAGCTACTTGTGAAGTGAGAGTCGTCTGAGCCATACACAACTGATAGGAAACAGGCAAAATTTTCAAATGCTTCTCCTTTGCAAACTGAAGACTTATAAAACTCTCGGTACTGCCCATATCTATAAGGGCCTTCACTTCCAACCCATTAACTTGGGCCGTAACTATAGCTTTGTTTAGGCCATGAGCAAATGCAGCAGAAATTGATGCAATAAATGCCCTATCTAAAGGCTGAATAGTCACAGAGGAGGTAATTGAACCTGATGATTTACACACACGTGCGTAATGACCTCTCTTGCCGCATTTACTACACACAGCCTCCCGAGCAGGACACTTCAGACGAGGGTGCCGGACGTTCCCACAAAAATAACACTTCTGAATCCTAGAGGCAACAGCCGCTGAAGTAGAAACTGTTTCAGAATCTAGTAAACCACTCCTATTAAGTCCACATAATTCCTTTTCATCCGGAACTGCCGAAACCACAGTCACAGGCCGATTAAAAAGAGCATAAGAATCCGAACTTCTCTGAGCCACATCCAATGTAGAAGCTTGCTCAAAAGCACTCTTAAGATCCAAAGTCTTATTTTCTAACAACCGCTGACGAATTGATCTAGACAGTAATCCATTAATAAAAGCATCCCGTACCGATTCTTCCTTATATTCTTCAGCCATCACGGTCTTATAATTACAGTTAACACTAAGGCATCGAAGTGCTTGAAAATAAGTATCAAAAGATTCCCCCACCTGCTGCCTACGGGCAGATAGAAGGTGACGTGCAAGTACCTCATTCTTTGGTTTAACAAAAATCTTTTCCAATGTAGAAATAGCCACTTCATAAGTTTTACAGTCCAAAATATACTTATACACATCCGGAGCAATGTAGTTGATCAGCATATTCAGCTTATTTAGAGACTCTTGATCCAACACGCCCAAAAAGTTTTAAAATGTACAATACCAATGTTTCCATTTATCATCCATTCCTGCAGAATTAGGGTCAGCATTGAATCGTTCTGGTTGAAGATATCGCTTCATTCTGACATAAAGTTAATAAATTGAAATAAAGAATAGATTTGCCTTTCTAATCTAGGCTTTATTAACTTAAAAATCCTGTAGCACATCTTCAACACCCAGTCCCAACTAAAGGCTGGAAAGAACTGAATTTAAGATGGCCACCACAAATCACATGACATCAACTACCAATGAGATTACAGCATATATCCCAAGGCAGGAAACAAACAACCAATCACAATACTTCTTACTAAACATAGAGAATAATCACCACAACGGATGAATTTAACGAACGCAGAGAATGGTGGGAACGCCACGTTGTGCTTTAGCTTGAACTTTGATCCAAACGTTATCCAATTCTCCTGCAGGTTAAATGGAAGCTTCTCAATGATGGGACTTACCCCTCTGGAAGTGTCTAAGTATGATAGACCGGGTAGGTAGCCGTCCTGCTTTGCGGCTTCGAGTTCCGTCAGCAGATCTCCAAGGTCGCGGAGCTTCTGGGGTTCCTTACTCGTCAACCTCGGAAAGTTCACCAACCTGTCAAAGAGAGCCCTTTCAATGGCTTCGGGCGAGCCGTAGCTTTCTTCCAGCATCACCCAAGCCTTCTTCAACCCCTCTGGCAGCTGCCCCACATTGGCCGCTTTTATCCTGCAGGCCTGTCCGGCGGACTCTGGGCCGAGCCACTTGATAAGGAGGCCGAGCTCTTCTCCTGCCGACAGGTCTAAGCCCGATATGGCATCACGGAAGCAGGACTTCCAAGCCCAATAATTCTCTGGCCTGTCATCAAACTTGATTAACACCGAAGTCACCAGCTGGGTGCGTGCAAGGTATTTGGCGAGGTCGTAGGTGCTGGGACCTGTGCCAGGGTTGCCTTGGCTGGGGGCTTTGTTGAGGGTCTCAAGGGACCGAGAGGAGATTTGCCTCTGGCTTTCTCTATTCGACGTCCTATTCCTTTGCACCGTGTCTTCCGTTCTGCTGGGGGAGACTCTGCGGCTTGAGGCACGCCGTCTGCTTTGACCTTGGTTGGTAACTTGTGGCATGTTATACGAAGTGTTTAGGTCTGTAGAGATGTGCGGGCCTCCATCCCTTTCTCCTGTAAACTGTATGTCGGCATGGTCGCTCACGTAATCTATGGTGCGCTGTCGTGGACTCTGCCATGGAACGAGAATTAAAGGTTTGTTAGTTGTCTCGGGATCAGCTCCCTCCCAAATTGCCTCGAATACTTGTGTCTCGGCTAATGCAGCATCTATCTCTTTTTGTTGCTGTAGAGCGTCTAATGTGGCTTGGAGACGGGCCTGTTCAGCCTGGCGTTCCACTTGGTGACGGGCCTGTTCCGCTTGGAACCGGGCCTGTTCTGCTTGGAGCCGGGCCTGTTCTGCTTGGGGTTCAGCCAGGAGACGGGCCTGAGTTACTTTTATTTCTATTTCACTTTCCGTATGCGCAGCTCTGGCTTGAGCTGCTACTAGTTTAGCCCGTGCTCTGGCGAGGGCTACGCTTACTCTAGAACCACCCGATGACCGTGAGCCAACTTGCGACCTGTAGTAACCGGAGCTTATAGACCGATTGTCACATTCTACAGTTTCGTCAGCCTGTTTAAGGTCTTCTACTTGCTGCAAAGCATTTTCGCTATAATCTTCTGACATGTTGATGTGAGGTAGGTGTGCTCTACGAGGTTAAGGCTTACTCTGGGTTCCTCCTGCTCCGCTCTTCACTGCTAGCCGTATTGCTATCTTTTCACTGTACTGGCCGTGCTAGACGTGCTCCTATCTAGCTATCCAGCAAGTTAAACATTCTATTCAAAATAATTCTTCTGAAGCGGTTGCTGTTTTGAAGCTTTTACTTGAACAAATTTGTGAAACTGTAAACAAAGACAAAGTATGTTTTGTACATAAACTGAGTACTACACATTCGATATTACACAAGATATAAACATATTTACAACAGTAGAATAGACTAATTGTATAACTAACTAACATTTGAACTAACTTCTGTAACTATTAAATATTAACCTTTTACAAACATAGTATTATCAAAATATTACTCTGACAACATTGCTATTATACTAAGAACTAAAGATACGCACAGATATTGCGTTTGGCCTAACATATGAAGTCAGATTACATTAGATTGTAAGTCCCTCATGGAATTCTCCATTACTTAAGTCAGGTTCTTCCTGGTAAAACTGCTTCCTGGGGTCAGCAGGAAGAAAGGAACAGAGGCCAACTGACCTCTCACAGGAAGAAAGGAAGAAAGGTCAGATGACCCACACAGGAAGAAAGGTCAGATAAACACATGGGAGTATGATATTGTTGCTATCACGGAGACATGGTTGAGGGAGGGGCAAGACTGGCAGCTCAATATTCCGGGGTACAGAAGCTTCAGGTGAGACAGAGGGGGAGGTATAAGAGGAGGGGGTGTCGCAATATTAATTAAGGAGTCAATTACTGCAGTAAGGAGGGATGATATATTAGCAGGGTCCTCTAATGAGGCCATATGGGTGGAGCTTAAAAACAAAAAGAGGGCAAGCACTTTGCTGGGAGTGTACTATAGGCCTCCAAACAGTCAGGGGGAGATAGAGGAACAGATATGTAGGCAAATCTCAGAGAAATGTGCAAATAATAGGGTAATAATAATGGGGGATTTCAACTTCCCCAATATTAACTGGGATAGTCAGAGTGTGAAAGGCTCAGAGGGTGTAGAATTCTTAAAGTGCATCCAGGAGAGCTTTTTGAGCCAGCATGTAGAAAGTCCTACAAGAGAGGGGGCGGTACTGGACCTAATTCTAGGGAATGTGGCCGGCCAAGTGGAAAAAGTGCTAGTAGGTGAGCACTTTGGTGATAGTGACCATAATATGGTAAGATTTAAGGTGGTCATGGAAAAGGACAGGGATGGGCCGGAAATAATGGTTCTAAATTGGGGGAAGGCCGATTTTAATAGGATAAGGCAGGATCTGGCCAAAATGGACTGGGATCAGCTACTTGTAGGAAAATCCGCATCGGAGCAATGGGAGGCTTTCAGAAGGGAGATTGAGATCATACAATGGCAACATGTTCCCGTAAAGGTCAAGGGTGGTTCCAAAAACCACAGGGAACCTTGGATGTCAGGGGATATACGAGAATGGATTAGGAAAAAAAGGAGGGCTTTTGGTAGATACAAAAGGCTAAAGACGGAGGAAGCCCTAGAGGAGTACAAAAAGTGCAGGGGGATACTTAAAAAAGAAATTAGGAGATCAAGGAGGGGCCATGAAATAACACTGGCGAGCAAAATAAAGGAAAATCCTTAGATGTTTTGTAAGTATATTAAGGGTAAGAGGATAACTAGGGAAAAAATAGGGCCCATTAGGGACAAAAGTGGCAATCTGTGTGTGGAGCCGGAAGATGTAGGAGGGGTTCTAAATGAATTTTTTGCATCTGTTTTCACTATGGAGAAGGACGATGTAGACATAGAAATAGGGCGGGGGGACTGTGATATGCTCGAACATATTAACATCGAGAGGGAGGAGGTATTGGCGGTTTTAGCTGGCCTAAAAATGGATAAATCCCCAGGCCCGGATGAAATGTATCCCAGGCTGCTGTGTGAGGCAAAGGAGGAGATTGCGGGGGCTCTAACACATATATTCAGGACCTCTCTGGCCACAGGGGATGTGCCAGAGGACTGGAGAACCGCTAATGTAGTACCATTATTCAAGAAGGGTAGTAGGGAAAAACCAGGGAACTACAGGCCAGTGAGCCTAACATCAGTGGTAGGAAAATTATTGGAAAAAATCCTGAGGGACAAAATTTGTCTCCACTTGGAGAGGCAAGGATTAATCAGGGATAGTCAACATGGCTTTGTCAAGGGAAGATCATGTCTGACTAATTTGATTGAATTTTTTGAGGGGGTGACTAGGTGTGTGGATGAGGGTAACGCAGTGGATGTGGTATACATGGATTTCAGTAAGGCCTTCGATAAAGTCCCGCACAGGAGACTGGTCAAGAAGGTAAGAGCCCATGGAATCCAGGGTGCCTTGGCACATTGGATACAAAACTGGCTTAGTGGCAGAAGGCAGAGGGTGATGGTCGAAGGTTGTTTTTGTGACTGGAAGCCTGTGGCCAGTGGGGTACCACAGGGATCGGTGCTGGGTCCCTTGCTGTTTGTGGTCTACATTAATGACTTGGATATGAATGTAAAGGGTATGATCAGTAAGTTCGCGGATGATACAAAAATTGGTAGGGTGGTAAATAGCGAGGAGGGTAGTCTCAGTCTGCAGGACGATATAGATGGGTTGGTCAGATGGGCGGAACAGTGGCAAATGGAATTTAACCCGGAAAAGTGCGAGGTGATGCACTTTGGGGGGACTAACAAGGCAAGGGAATACACAATGAATGGTAAGACCCTAGGCAAGACGAAGGGTCAGAGGGATCTGGGTGTGCAAGTACACAGATCCCTGAAGGCGGCGGAACAGGTGGATAAGGTGGTAAAAAAGGCATATGGGATACTTGTCTTCATTAGCCGAGGCATTGAATATAAGAGCAAGGAGGTTATGATGGAGCTGTATAAAACACTGGTTAGGCCACAGCTGGAATACTGTGTGCAGTTCTGGCCGCCACACTACAGGAAGGATGTGATCGCGTTAGAGAGGGTGCAGAGGAGGTTCACCAGGATGTTACCAGGGCTGGAGCGCTTCAGCTATGAAGAGAGACTGGGCAGATTGGGTTTGTTTTCCTTGGAGCAGAGGAGGCTGAGGGGGAACATGATTGAGGTGTACAAAATTATGAGGGGCATAGATAGGATGGATGCTGAGTAGCTTTTTCCCTTAGTAGAGGGGTCAATAACTAGGGGGCATAGATTCAAGGTAAAGGGCGGGAGGTTTAGAGGGGATTTGAGAAAGAACTTTTTCACCCAGAGTGTGGTTGGAGTCTGGAACTCACTGCCCGAAAGGGTTGTGGAGGCAGAAACCCTCACAACATTTAAGAAGCATTTGGATGTGCACTTGAAATGCCATAGCATACAAGGCTACGGGCCAAATGCTGGAATATGGGATGAGATTAGACAGGGCTTGATGGCCGGCGCGGACACGATGGGCCGAAGGGCCTCTATCCGTGCTGTATAACTCTATGACTCTATGACCTTTCCAGCTTTCAAACTGTTAATACACAATAACCGCCACTAGAGGGTGCTATCTGCACACATAATGTTCATTGTCTCACAATGTGAATCTCACAATGTCAATCGAATGTCCACCGATCCAGAACACTGTGTCTTCTTATACACGGATGTAACAGTCAAGGTAGACAAATAAAAAGGGAACATCCCGCAGGACCGAGTCCATTTGTCGTTGAAAAGCCTGTGCAGCGTTCTTGAGCCCAAATGGCCTCCGTAGAAACTCGAACAGTCCAAAGGGAGTGATGACAGCCGCCTTCTGGACTTCCTCCGTGTGTCCGGGAACTTGGTGGTAGCCACGGACGAGTTCGACCTTGGAGAAGATTGTGTTTCCCGCCAAATGGGCGGAGAAATCCTGTATATGCGGGATCAGGTGCCGATCGGGAGTAGCGGCATCATTAAGGCGTCGGTAGTCCCCGCATGGCCGCCATCCACCGCCAGGCTTCGGGACAATGTGGAGAGGCGAGGTCCAGGGACTATTCGACTGGTGAATAATCCCCAGCCGTTCCATCGTGGCAAACTCTGCCTTCGCAGCAGCGAGCTTGCCGGGTTCCAGGCGCCGAGCCCGCGCGTAAACCGGAGAGCCAGTCGTAGTAATGTGGTGTTCGACACCATGCTTAGTGGCCGAGGAGGAGAACGTGGGCTTGGTCAGCTCCGGGAATTCACCTAATAGGCGAGTGAACTCGTCCGGCGAGGACAACGCCCAGGAGACAGTGTGCGACGTTGTGGAACTGCGGAAGCAAGAGATGGAGTGGAAGGTGGCCGCGTTGACCAATCGACGATTTCTTACATCCACCAAGAAGCTGTTGGCGCATAAGAAATCCGCGCCGAGGATGGCTTGTGAAACCTTGGCTGTAATAAATTCCCCCTGAAACCGTTGCCCGCCAAAGCACACCTGGACCCGCCGTTTGCCAAAGGTACGAATGGCCCCGCCATTAGCTGCCTCGAGGGAGAGGCCGTGCATCTCAGACTGAATATCGAGTGCTGAGGCAGGAAGGATGCTACACTGCGCCGGCCAGATTGGTAATCTGTAATGTAGAGGAGCTTCCTGGAATTTCCAATCGCCATCACGGCCACGGAACGTCCCTCAGACTCGGTCCTCCTTTTCTGGAGTTGCTGCTGGTGTTGATGTCAGTTTTTCTTTAGGCGCGAAACAGCAGGGAGGGCGGGAGCTTCTGGCTTTCGCGCCGAAGCGGGCATGGTAAAAGCACAAGCCGGGGGATGGAGGCGACGGGGCGGCATTCACGGGGGAGGGGTGCCTCGTGGTGGCGCAGTTTTGCTGCGTGACCGCATTAATCGTATCTGCTTCTGCAGCAAGTGCTGCGCAATCTGTGGCTTCCGATCTGGCGAGGGCAGCCTGAACCTGCTCGGGGAGTTGACTCAGGAATAACTCCCGAAAGAGGAAACATTGTGGTTCTGAGCCAAGGAGCGTGAGCATCTGGCTCATTAACTCAGATGGCTTGGAATCGCCAAGCCCGGGCAAAGCGAGTAGCCGGCGGGCACGCTCCACCTTCGTGAGCCCGAAGATCTGTATTAACCGCGCTTTAAGAGTATTATACTTGCTGTCAACAGGGGAGATTTCGAGCAGGCTGATGATCCGTGAGGCCGTGGAGCTGTCGAGTGCGGAGGCCACGTAAAGGTAACGGGTCTGATCCACAACGATGTTTCGGAGATCGAATTGTGCTTCTGCTTGGACGAACCAGGAGGCCGCCTGTTGTTCCCAAAACTGTGGGAGCTTCAAAGCCACGGAGTTCGCTTCCATGTTTCGTCGCGCTTCGCTTCTTCCACAAAAATTGTTCATGAAAATTCGGGGTCACCACTGTAGGAATGGCTAGATTCCTAACTAAAGGACTGAGGTCGAGTCAGTCTATCAAACAAATGGGGCTAGATTTTCAGTATAGGCAGTTTTGGGGCGCTAACCTTAGCGCCCGCCCGAAGTTAGCGCCCGCCCCAAAGTAGCGCCCCGTTGCCGGGAATTCAGTGGCTTCGCCCTAAGAGGTTGGTGGAGCGCTAAAAGAGGCGTTCCACTACTCTCTTTAGGCGCTAAGCCGGCGGTCCAGAGGGATAGCGCCCAGGCGGGGCGCAGCACGGGTGCAGTCATTTTTGCACTGACAGCAGACCCCGTGGTGCCGACCAGCTCTTAAAGGGGGAAGGGACGAATTGGTCTGCTGCCACGCCCTGCACACTGCAGCCTTGCAAAGAGGCCTCAACACTACTGCTCAGCCCCAGGGAGTCATGGCAACGCCAGAGAAGGCCCGTCAGCGTGCCCTGCGCTTCTCAGAGGGTGATCTGGACATAATGGTCACAGCTCTGGAGGTGAGGCGCAAGATCTTGTTTCCAGAGAGTGGGAGGAATCCAACCCACCACGACTACACCAAAGCCTGGAAGCAGATCGCCCAGAGGGTGACGTTCACCGGCGAGGCCCCCAGGACCCACACACAATGCCGTAAGAAATACAACGATCTGACCAGGATTGTGAGGGTGAGTAGCCTTTCCAGTCTCCTCCTCATTCTTGCATGTACACCTGACATGATGGGCAAAGGGACCTGAAAGTCCTTTTGGCCAGCCCTCAGCCAGCAGCATTGGGACAGTCATGAGCATCAAATGGCCATTCGGCACTCTACACTTTGGCCCAGCTATTCCACCATGGGAGGCAGTGGACAGTACATCAGGGCTTCACTCTGTCCAAGCTATTCCACCATGGGAGGCAGTGCACACTACATCAGGGCTTCACTGCGCACTTACAGCCCGTCCTTTCTCTTGCAGGCTAAAGTAGCGTTTAATCGCCAGGCCCGTGCCAGGGGTGGCCGCGCCAAGCTGCAGAAGCTCACTCGGCTGGAGGAGCGCGTGTGTGTGCTCATGGGAGCCCGTGTGATTGTCCCCACAGCGTGCGGTGTATCCGACCCTCCACTGCCCGGCAATGGTAAGGACCTCGCCTTTTGGCCCTCTCGCGTCGCACTGGCCCATCCGAGCTACCTCCTTTGCCACTGTCCCACCAATGCGCTGAATCCCACCAGTCCTAACTCCCTCGCTGACGCCGTCTCCTCACTCTGAAGCTACTCTTGTGCATTCCTGCTTTCAGCTGGTGACGACCAGGACCCTGAGGCTGCCAGTGACAGCACCTCCGACCAGGAGGAGGAGGAGGAGCAAGCCGGACCTTCGGGGGAACAGTCACGTCCCGCAGGAGAGGAGGAAATGCTCGACACCTCCTCACTGGACGAGTGCCTGGAGGAACTGTCGCAGGGCAATGCAGCTTCTGGGACCAGTGGCGTCCAGCCACCCAGCAGCCGTGCGCGTGGCCCGCGGCCTTCCCCCCAAAGGGGGGAAGGATCAGAGGGGAGTGCTGCTGCTCGGCACACTCGCTGTCACCAACGCGGCAAGGGTCCCCTAGTTCGGCCCCCTCCTCCCCAGCGGGAGAGTCGCGACTCCAGTCCGGACACCTTCACTTCGGAGGAGGTGCGGAAGCTCGATCAGATGGCCGACGACTCGGACCGGCGCCACACGGAGCTCATGAGCGTGGTGGGGCGCATGCCTGAGGCCATCGAGTCGCTGGCGACCAGTGTGCGCGAGTTCGGGGCAGCAACTGCCGCGACTGGCCGCATGCTAACTGATGCCGTCAAGACCCTGGCGGATGTGATGCGCGCGCACACCAGGACCACAGGGCCACTCACTGCTGCCACACGCGCTGTCTCAGGCAGGCATCGCCAGGGCAGGCGCCGCGCTGGACCATCCCAGCAAGCCGGCCGTCGGCTGATTGCTGCGGATCCTGCAGTGCGGGCCCGGCCGAGTGCCACCGCGCCACAGCACCAGCCAGCGCATCCCAGACGCCAGCTGGCCCACATTGCGCCATCCGTCGCCGCCATTCCCCCTCTGGGGTGTCAAGGGCAAGCGGCTGCAGCTGATGGTGGCCAGGCTCAGGTGCGCCACTCAGGAGACGGCCCCTCGAGGCCCAAACGCCGTGTAGGCCGCCCCCCAGCGGCATCTGGCGGAAGGGCATCTGAGCCTCAGGCGCCTTCCCCCAGCCTCGCAGCAGCCACTGGGCAGAGCTTGCGAAGGAGCAGCAGGCAGGGCAGGGGAGGCAAAATGCTGGCCAAGGTCTCGCCCTCGCGGGCCACTCAGTAGAGGGTGTGGCCAGCTTTCCTTTAATATGGCGGTGGCCATCTTTATTTTGCCCATGGTTGTGCTTTTGGAGGGCTTTTTTTTTGCGTTAGGCCGACGTTGAGGCCCGGTTTCAATAAAGGTGGAGTGGCTCCTCCCCAGTTTGTGGGAGTGAGTCGTTTGTTGGGCTTTTTGTGGGGCCCGTTTATTGTTTTTGGGGATTCATGTGGGAAGGGCTTTTCATTTTTGTGTAATAAAAAATTATCTTTATTCATGCAGTCTCCATGGTTGTTCTTCTTAGTGTTTGTTGGCTTCGCCGGCTGAGGGCTTGCGGAGCGGCTGCATTCATCTTCCCTCATGGCCCCTGGCCATTCCCTGACAGGGGGCTTAGAAGTACCGTGTAATAAGGTGGCGTCGTGCGGCCCTTGGCCCTGGTCGCTCCCTCCTGGGAACGTACTCCTGCTCCTCCTCCTCCTCCTCCTCCTCCTCCTCATGCTCCTCCTGCTCCTCCTCCTGAGGTGCTGGTCCAACGTCAGGTGGCAGTGCCTGAGTCCTGCGGATAGCCAGGTTGTGTAGCATGCAGCAAACCACCACAAATTGGGAGACCCGGTCCGGCGAATACTGGAGAGCTCCTCCGGAGCAATCAAGGCAGCGGAACCGCTGCTTGAGGACCCCAATAGTTAGCTCGATGATGTTGCGGGTGGTTTGATGGCTCTCGTTGTAGGCCTCTTCAGCAGCGGTCCTGGGCGCGCGGAGCGGGGTCATGAGCCAGGTGCACAAAGGATAGCCTTTGTCCCCGAGTAGCCATCCTCTTGGGGGAGGCTGTGCCTGGAACATGTCATGCACAGTACTCTGCCGCAGGATAAAGGCATCGTGGCTGCTGCCTGGGAAGCTGGCATTGACTGCCATGATGCGCTGCTTGTGGTCACAGACCAGCTGCACATTCAGAGAATGGTAGCCCTTCCTGTTGCGATACTGCTCGCCATGCTCCAGAGGGGCCCGCAAAGCCACATGCGTACAGTCAATGGCGCCCTGCACCAAGGGGAATTCCCCGAGTCTGGAAAATCCCAATGCGCGCTGATGCTGGCTCTCCAGGGCCATGGGGAAGGAGATGAATTGGCTTCTCCTTCTGAACAGTGCTTCGGTCACCTGGCGGATGCAGCGATGCGCGCCGTACTGGGAGATGTTTGCTATGTCCCCAGCAGCGTATTGGAAGGAGCCGGTGGCATAGAAGTTCAATGCCACCGTCACCTTCACTTCCACCGACAGAGACGTCCTGCACCTGAGCTTTGGCCGCAGATCTCGGCGAAGCAGGTGGCAGATCTCTGCAATCACCCCCTTTCGGAATCGGAGCCTTTTAACACATCGCGCGGCACTCATGTTTAGGTAGGAGCGCTGCTGGCGGTATAGCCTGACTGGGTAAGGCCTGCGTGGCCGACGCCTGTAGCCCCCTCTGCCTCTAGCCAGGGCTGCCCCTCTCACAATGCGTCTGCGAGCCCTACGGACATGGAGCTGCAGCTCCGCGTTGGCACCCCATGCAACCCCCATCAAATCCTGGCAAACACTCTAATTTCCAAATGGCCACTTGCAGCGCTGTTGCCTGAGTCCAAAAATACCTGGCTCTTGCTGCTTGAAACCAGTTAGCTATCCTCCTTGTTGTGTCTCCAGAAATGCGTTGCACAAGACTGTTTTCTGAAAAAAGGATGGCCTTTATACTGGAGAGGACGTTCCCTTTAATTAGCGCCCCCCGGGGCCCGCGCTGGTTGTGTTGCGTTCCTTTTTCCAAACGCTCCGGCCGCCCGCCGCACAATGGGGCGGTCCGACTGAAGTTTGCAATCGGGGCGGCCAAAGGGCGTTGCACGAGGATGTGACGTCATTTTCTGCGCGCGCATCCGGGCGGGCGCTAAACTTTGCGCCGGCGCTAACGGGCAACTTAATTTGGGGCGGGGCGCAAACTGCGCTGCGCCCGGGCGCTACACGCATAGCGCCCGGAAATCACTTCTCTTAAGGCGCTAACTGCTGGCGCAAGCAACTGAAAATCTAGCCCACGGTGTTTAATACTAATCAACAGAGTTTAAAACGAAAACACAGGAGAACTACATTACAGGTCTGTACTCTTTGCTGGCTCCATGAGGACTGGCCAGGGTGGCTCCCCAGCCTGATGTCATGACGTCATCACGTTTTCCCGCCGCCGGAGGATCACGTGATCAACGTGATGACGTCATCGCGTTTGGTCTCATTCTTAAAGGGACCGCGCTATGTACATGCAATGACTTGAACAAGATACAGATTCATTCTGTAGCTAATAATTTGTTAAAGATAATTATGTACATTAGATCAGAGTCCCCCTGGTGGCTCCGCCACATGCGCCCCCCCGGAATTGTCTTTAACAGCAAAAGTCAATCGTCTAGGAGGTCTGACAAGCCTGTCAGAGCGACTCATGTATTCTTGGAGTGGACGTTTTTGAACAGCGGGCGAGCTGGCGGATGGAAGCCTTCGGTCTGGCGTGGATGCAGTGGGAGGTCGACCACGTCGTGGTGGCTGTGCGGTCTCTACTGGCCGGTCGATGTCCAGGTGTGCCGGTTTGAGACGGTCAATAGATATGTGTTCAGGTTTACCACCGATGTCTACAGAGAAACTCTTGTCGCCTGTCTCCAGTACGTGAAAAGGGCCTGTGTAAGGGGCCTTGAGCGGATCCCTATGGGCATCATGACGAATGAATACAAATTCAGCATTCTTTAGCTCCGCTGGTGCGTGTGAAGATGGAAGGCCGTGATGCGAAGTTGGGATAGGCGCAAAAGCCCTGGCTGTTTTCCGGTGGCTGCTGAGTTGGTCGGCTGCGGACCACGGCTCAGTTGGAAGCGGCAGGAAATCTCCCGGTACGCGGAGTGGCTGGCCGTACACGAGCTCCACGGGGGATGATTGCAGGTCCTCTTTGGGTGCCGTGCAGAGACCCAACATGACCCACGGAGCTTATCCACCCATCCGGCGCCTTGGAGGCTGGCCATCAGCGATGCCTTTTACGATCTGTGGAAACATTCGCACAAACCGTTTGCTTGCAGGTGATAGGCCGTGGTGCGGTGAAGCTTGGTGCTGAGACCCTGGGCCACAGCGTTCCAGAGCTCGGAAGAGAACTGTGGACCGCGGTCTGAAGAAATGTCCGCTGGAACACCGAAACGTGCGACCCACGAAGAGAGGAATGCTCTGGCGACATCAGCAGACGTAGTAGACGCCAGAGGAACTGCCTCAGGCCATCTAGTAGTACGATTGACCACGGTGAGGATGTGTGTGAACCCAAGCGACGGTGGAAGCGGCCCGACGAGGTCCACGTTGACATGGTCGAGTCGACGTTATGGTAATGCGAACATGGCCAATGGGGCCTTAATGTGACGTTGCACCTTAGACGTTTGACAGACGACGCAGGTATTAGCCCAGTCGTGGATATCCTTACGCATTCCTCTCCAGACGAACTTAGCTGACATTAATTTTTGAGATGGCTTCACGCCAGGATGCGAAAGCCCATGTATGGCGTTGAAAACTTTGCAGCGCCAGGCGACTGGAATGATCAGGCGGGGATCTCCCATGGAGACATTGCAGAGTAACGAGGTGCCTGCAGCGTGGAATTGCACATCGGTCGGTTGGAGGCTAGAGGTGTCAGTGCGATACGTCTGTGTTTCAGTGTCGGATGCCTGATCGGTAGCCATGAGGGCATAATCGATGCCCAGCTGGACCGCCCGTACGGTCGCGCGAGAAAGGCAACCAGCTACCAAGTTGTCCTTGCCAGATACGTTTTGGACGTATGTCGTGAATTCTGAAATGAAAGTTAGCTGTCGCTGCTGTTGAGCCGACCACGGTTCGGCGGTCTTGGCCATGGCGAAGGTCAGTGGTTTGTGATCTACAAATGCAGTGAAGGGATGTCCTTCTAACAAAAAACCGAAATGGCGGATAGCCAGGAACAGCGCCAGCAACTTCCGGGCGAAAGTGCTGTATTTGCGTTCGTTGCGCTGGAGTTGGCGGCTGAAAAATGCCAGTGGTTGCCACGTCCCGTTGAGCCACTGTTCCTCCACAGCACCGATGGCATAGTCAGAAGCGTCAGTGGTAAGGGCGATGGTGGCACCTGGCAGAGGGTGCGCCAATACAGTTGCATTGGCTAGAGCGGTTTTTGTGCTGTTGAAAGCGTTGTCCATTTCGACCGTCCAGGCTATTGTATCCTTTCCGGCCTTGCCTTTGAGGGCCTCGTAGAGGGGCTGCATGAGTCGTGCTGCCTTGGGCACAAAGCGGTGGTAGAAATTCACCATGCCCAGGAATTCTTGAAGAGCCTTGGTGGACTGCGGCCGTAATTGCTTCGACCTTTGACTGCAGCGGAATTGCGCCCTCCGAAGGAATGCGGTGGCTCAAGAAGTCAATCTGTTGTAGGCCGAAGTGACACTTGGCTGGGTTGATTATGAGGCCATGTTGGCTGAGGCGCCGAAAGAGGGTGCGGAGATGGCGTTTGTGGGGGAGGGGTGCCTGGTGGTGGCGCAGTTTTTCTGCGTGACCGCATAAATCGTATCTGCTTCTGCAGCAAGTGCTGCGCAATCTGTGGCTTCCGATCTGGCGAGGGCAGCTTGAACCTGCTCGGGTAGTTGACTCAGGAATAACTCCCGAAAGAGAAAATATTGTGGTTCTGAGCCAAGGAGCGTGAGCATCTGGCTCATTAACTCAGATGGCTTGGAACCGCCAAGCCCAGGCAAAGGGAGTAGCCGATGGGCACGCTCCGCCTTCGTGAGCCCGAAGACCTGTATTAACCGCGCTTTAAGAGTATTATACTTGCTGTCAACCGGGGGGTTTTCGAGCAGGCTGATGATCCGTGAGGCCGTGGAGCTGTCGAGTGCGGAGACCACGTAAAGGTAACGGGTCTGATCCGCAACAATGTTTCGGAGATCGAATTGTGCTTCTGCTTGGACGAACCAGGAGGCCGCCTGTTGTTCCCAAAACTGTGGGAGCTTCAAAGCCCTGGAGTTCGCTTCCATGTTTCATCGCGCTTCGCTTCTTCCGCGAAAATTGTTCATGAAAATGCGGGGTCACCACTGTAGGAATGGCTAGATTCCTAACTAAAGGACTGAGGTCAAGTCAGTCTATCAAACAAACGATGTTTAATACTAATCAACAGAGTTTAAAACGAAAACACAGGAGAACTACATTACAGGTCTGTACTCTTTGCTGGCTCCACGAGGACTGGCCAGGGCGGCTCCCCAGCCTGACATCATGATGTCATCACATTTTCCCACTGCCAGAGGATCACGTGATCAACGTGATGACGTCATCGCGTTTGGTCTCATTCTTAAAGGGACCGCGCTATGTACATGCAATGATATGAACAAAGATACAGATTCATTCTGTAGCTAACAATTTGTTAAATATAATTATGTACATTAGATCAGAGTCCCCCTGGTGGCTCCACCACACACTGACTGGTGTCTCTCAGTCCCTCTCTCCCAGGGAGATATCTGTACACTGACTGGTGTCTCTCAGTCCCTCTCTCAGCGACATATCTGTACACTGACTGATGTCTCTCAGTCCATCTCCCTCAACTAGATATCTGTACACTCACTGGTGTCTCTCAGTCCCTCTCTCAGCAACCTATCTGTACACTGACTGGTGTCTCTCAGTCCCTCTCTCTCAGGGAGATTTCTGCACATTGACTGTTCTCTCTCAGTCTCTCCCTCTCAGGGAGATATCTATACACTCACTGGTGTCTCTTAGTCCCTCTCTCAGCAAGATATCTGTACACTGACTGGTGTCTCTCAGCCCCTCTCTCAGCAAGATATCTGTACACTGACTGGTGTCTATCAGCCCCTCTCTCAGCAAGATATCTGTACACTGACTGCTGTCTCTCAGTCCCTCTCCCTCAGGGATTTATCTGTACACTGACTGGTGTCTCTCAGTCCCTATCTCAGCAAGATATCTGTACACTGACTCGTGTCACTCAGTCCCTCTCTCTCAGGGAAATATCTGTACACTGACTGGTGTCTCTCAGTCCCTCTCTCTCAGGGAGATATCTGTATACTGACTGGTGTCTCTCAGTCCCTCTCTCAGCAAGATATCTGTACACTGACTGGTGTGCCTCAGTCTCTCTCTCTCAGGGAGATATCTGTACACTGACTGGTGTCTCTCAGTCTCTCTCTGTGATATCCACGTGGTAAGGTCAGAAACTGAGAGAAGCAAGATATTAGGAACAAAACCCAACTGTTTATTTACACGGTGTAGCAGAGAGACATAGCTCTCCTACAAGCTGGAAGCCAGGCACACAATTGTTACTGCACGAGCCAAGATGGAGGATCAACCTCTGAGTCATACCCATAATGCAATGCCATATTACCGTATAAACTGGTGTACCAGGACATTGAATACATGATGCATTACCTTAAATACTGGTGAATGTGAACCCTTAATATTTGGCTCCATCTGGTGGATAACTTAAACATTACATCCCAGATTACTATATCCCTCCCCTCTTAAGTTGAACATTAATTTCTTAGCAACATTCTTAAAAAGTCCCATAAGGAAACTCCTTTAACGATAGTCCATACTGAACAAATCTAGCAGGTCGTTATCAATCTCTCTGGCGGCTTGTGAGTCCTTGGTGAACGTCTTACAGTCAAGTCCCTGCTTGGTTGTGGTAGAGCCACCTGCTGCTCCTGAGCAGTACTCAGAGTATCTGACTCTGCTACGATGGTTTCCTCTTGACGAAGGGGTCCAGGTGGAACTGGCTCTGTTCGTGGTGGTGGTACCACCGATGCATTTGGATAACTGGGGGCCAACTTGTCCTCCAGCATCTCCTCTGGAACCTTCATTTCGATTTCCCCTTGTCTGGTCAGTATCTGATCTACATGTCTGCATACTACCTGACCAGTTCCCACCATGACCGTATATGATACTGGACCGGTTATTGAGCCTATGACGCCAGGAATCCATTTTTGACCATAACTGAAATTCCTGGTAAGGACCGCATCTCCTTCTCCAAAACTGCGGCTCTTTGTCCCTCTGTCATGGTTCTCCTTTTGTTTGATTTGTCGGTTTTCCACCTTCCTTTTTAGATCTGGGTGAACCAGGTCAAGAGTGGAGCGTAGTCGACGTCCTAACAACAGCTCAGCAGGAGAGAGTCCTGTGGTAGATTGAGGTGTTATTCTGTAGCTGAACAGAACTCGTGACACCTTGGCTGCCAAACTCCCTTCTGCACTTTTTTTCATCGTCTCCTTAAATGTTTGTACGGCTCTCTCCTCAAGTCCATTTGAAGATGGATGATATGGAGCTGAGGTCACGTGCACTATGCCATTGTTTCTCATGAATTCTTTTGTTTCTGTACTCACAAAACACGTGGCATTGTCACTTACTATGATCTCCGGTATCCCTTGATTACTAAAACTCCTACGCAGGCAGTCTATAGTAACAGTAGATGAAGCAGAATTTACAGGATAAACACCCATCCATTTGGAATGTGCATCAATGATTATGAGGAACATCTTTCCCATGAATCAACCCGCATAATCTATATGTAACCTTCTCCATGGTTTATCTGGCCACTCCCAGGGGTGGAGAGGAGCCGCTGCTGGTGCCTTCCTGTGTACTTGACAAGTGCTGCATGTCTTGACTAGATTTTTTATCTCCTCATCTAGCTTTGGCCACCACAAGTAACTCCTTGCCAAGGCTTTCATACGCGAAACTCTAGGATGACACTGATGTAGTTGCCCTAGGATAGACTGTCGTGCTGGCTGTGGAATAATCACTCGTGCGCCCCACAACACGCAACCATCCTGCACACCCAGCTCTGTCTTCCTGACACTGTAAGGTATGAAATCAGTCCCTTCCGGATGCTGTGGCCAACCCCTCATCACATATTCTCGGACTCTAGACCGTAGTGGATCTTTACCGGTCCATGTCCTTACTTGTTCTGCGGTCACAATTGCCGTGTCCGTGTCCTCCAACATCAAAACTCTGTCCTCTGGAGCTGCATGGATAGGTGTACCTGGCAGTGGAAGATGGCTCAAGGCATCTGCATTCCCATGGTAATTGCCCGCCTTGTAAACGATGACATAGTCATATGCCCTCAACGTCACTGCCCACCTCTGGATCCGGGGTGACACCATCTGTGGTACTGCTTTCATTTCATTAAAAAGAGAAAGAAGAGGTTTATGATCGGTGCATATGGTGAATTTCCTGCCATATATGTACTTGTGAAACCTCTGTAACCCAAGCATTACTGCTAACCCCTCTTTATCTAACTGGGAATAGTTTTTTCCGCCGGTGTCAGAGTTCGAGACATAAACCCTATTGGTCTTTCTGTTCCATCTTCCAAGCTGTGTGAAAGAACCACCCCCACCCTGTAAGGTGAAGCATCACAAGAGAGAATGGTGTCTTTCTCTGCATTGTAGTGAACCAGCACATCCGAGGACAGCATCAGTTTCTTGGACTGTTCAAATGAAACCCTCTGTTCCTCTTCCCACTGCCACTGTGTCTCCTTGCACAGAAGTTTGTGAAGAGGTGCTAACACTTTTGCCAAGTTTGGTAAAAAATCTGTTATAATAGTTTAGCAGTCCCAGGTAAGCTTTTAACTCAGTCACATTGGTAGGAGCTGGGGCCTCCTGCAGTGCTTGTACCTTCTCCTTGATTGGATGGAGCCTGGTGGCGTCCACTCTGTGTCCCAGGAACACGGCCTCATTCCCCAGGAAAGTGCACTTACTCCTCTTGAGCCGTAACCCAGCCTTATCCAATCTTTGTAGTACCTCTCTCAGAGTGCTCAGATGCTCCTGGTCGGTTCTTCCCATCACCAGAATATCATCCAGATAAATTGAAACATGTGGGATCCCTTGCAGTACACCCTCGATAGTCCTCTGAAAAATAGCTGGACTAGATGAGACACCGAATGGTAAACGGTTATAGATAAAGAAACCCTTGTGTGTATTTATGGTTACATACTTCTTGGATTCCTCATCTAGTGTAATCTGCAAGTATGCATGACTCATATCCAGCTTCGTGAATTTCTTCCCTCCAACCAGGTTTGCAAAGAGATCCTCTGTTTTGGGAATAGGATACTGTTCTAGTTTAGACACCCTATTTACTGTCAATTTATAATCTCCACAGAGTCTTACCGAATTATCCGGTTTTAAAACAGGTACAATGGGAGCTGCCCATTCTGAACATTTCACGGGTTCCAGTATGTTCTCTCTCAAAAGACGGTCAAGCTCAGCCTCTACCTTCAGCTTCATGGCATAAGGCACAGGTCGTTGTTTAAAAAACCTTGGCAGTGCCTCCTTGTCTACATAAATCTTAGCTGGGGGGCCATTAAATGTGCCAAGTTCTTCCTTGAACACGTTCTCATGTTCAATCAACACTTCTTGCAAAGACAACTGTTTGCCTCCCTCTATTTGATTTATTGCTCCCCAATCTAATTTAAGTTATTGTATCCAGCCCCAACCTAACAGGTTTGGTCCGGAACCCGATACTACAACTACAGGTAGCTGTTCCACGGTGTCCCTGTGTTGCACAGTTACAGTAGCTGTACCCAATGTCGCCACTCGTTCACCGGTATATGTTTTAAGCTGCATAGAGCAAGACTTTAACTCTGGAACTTTTGCACAGTTCCACAATTTTGAGTACTCCTCCCTGTTCATTATGGTTACACCGCATCCTGTATCCACTTCAAAGTTGACCTTAGAGTCATTTACTGTCAGTTGCAAAGTGATAGGATCCACTTTTGGAATGTTCTCTACCATACTATGCATTATGAACATGTCGTCTTCTTTCTCAGCTTCTCCGCTGATGTGATGTGCTCCCTGTTTTTTCACTTCTCTTCCTAGGTTTTGCTTTTCTCCCCCTTTTGGTTTGTATTCCTCCACGATTGCTTTTGCCCTGCATGCACATTTTATGTGCCCTTTTTTCCCACACTTGTGGCACTTTTCCTCCAGAAACCTGCATTCCCTCACCAGGTGATCGCCATCGCATCTATAACATGCCTTTATATGCTCACGTTGTGGTTTCTGATGCATGTTTAGCTTGTGCACAATAACCTGACCTGCAACTTGCTTTGTAGTAGCCCAGTCTGAACCTTGTATTTCTTTTACATCTCGGTTCGCTGCCTCTATGGCTTGAGCAAGTTCCAACGCTTTTTTATACGTAAGCCCAGTCTCGGACAATAATCTCCGTTGCATTCGATCATCCATTATCCCGCAAACAAGCCTATCTCTCAGCATGTCTTTCAGGTTGTTGCCGTAATTGCAATCATGTGCCAATTTCCGCAACACCGCTACATAATCCAATACAGACTCTCCCGGTTTTCTGTTCCGTGAATTAAATTTGAAACGCTGTACAATCTCACTCGGTCTGGGATTGAAATGGTCCTTTAGCAAGGCCACTAAGTCAGCAAATGATCTGTCTCCAGGCTTTACAGGACTGCATAAGTTTCTCATTAAACTATACGTCTGACTTCCCACGGAAGTGAGCAAAATAGCTCTCCTTTTTCCGACATCATTTATATCATTTGCTTCAAAGAAATGCATCAACACCTCGCAGTATTCATCCCAGGTCTGCGTCTGAACATCAAAAGCAGAGATCTTTCCTACCGTAGCAGCCATGATCCATTATTCAGTGTTCCTTTTCTTTTTTTTTCTTCGTCACGATGTGGTCTGTTTATCCTCGTCGCCAATATGTGATATCCGAGTGGTAAGGTCAGAAACTGAGAGAAGCAAGATATTAGGAACAAAACCCAACTGCTTATTTACACGGTGTAGCAGAGAGACATAGATCTCCTACAAGCTGGAAGCCAGGCACACAATTCTTACTGCACGAGCCAAGATGGAGGATCAACCTCTGAGCCATACCCATAATGCAATGCCACATTACCGTATAAACTGGTGTACCAGGACATTGAATACATGACCCATTACCTTAAATACTGGTGAATGTGAACCCTTAATATTTGGCTCCATCTGGTGGATAACTTAAACATTACATCCCAGATTACTATACTCTCTCAGCAAGATATCTGTACACTGACTGGTGTCTCTCATTCCCTGTCTCAGCAAGATATCTGTACACTGACTGGTGTCTCAGTCACTCTCTCCCAGGGGGATACCTGTACACTGACTGGTGACTCTCAGTCCCTCTCTCTCAGGGAGATATCTGTACACTGACTGGTGTCTCTCAGTCCCTCTCTCTCAGGGAGATAGATGTACATTGACTGGTGACTCTCAGTCCCTCTCTCTCAGGGAGATATCTGTACACTGACTGGTGACTCTCTGTCCCCTCTCTCTCAGGGAGATATCTGTACACTGACTGGTGTCACTCAGTCCCTCAGGGAGATATCTGTACACTGACTGGTGTCTCTCTGTCCCCTCTCTCTCAGGGAGATATCTGTACACTGACTGGCATCTCTCAGTCCCTCTCTCTCAGGGAGATATCTGTACACTGACTGGTATCTCTCAGTCCCTCTCTGTCATCAGCAGAGACCCAGTCAGTTACACAGGGCGCTGGGGTGAGAGGGTTTACTGAGTGTCAGTGTGAGTGAGGTTACTGGGATGTTACTTGTATCCTCTATAGTGAAGACCGATGCAAATTACCTGTTCAATTCAACTGCCATTTCCTTATTTTCCATTATTTGTTCCTCAGACTCAGTTTTTATAGGACCAATGCTCACTCTGTTGACTCTTTTCTTTTTGAAATATTTAAAGAAACTCTTACTATCTTTTTATATTTCTAGCTAGCTTTCTCTCATACTCTAATTTTTCTCTCCTTATTAATCTTTGTCATTCTTTGCTGTTTTTTATATTCTGTTCAATCTTCTGACCTGCTGTAAGGTTCGCAAAATTCTGCAGAACACCAAGACAGAAGGATAACCCTATTTAAAACAATTTTGGACCATTACAGAAGAAATCTGTAAAAGATAAAATGCATGGTTGGGCCTAACAGAAGAATTCAAAAATTTGAAACAAATGTGGCATTTCAAAAGGACATGTACAGACTTGCAGGAAAAGGCTGCGACAGGAATGTGGGATTGACCTCTGCAGAGGAACAGTTTGGGTATTCGAAAGTAGCCAGACTGTCTGGGAGGAACAATAAACGAAACTCAGCCCCTATCTGGGAATTTGCATTCAATCAATAAATCAATGAAAACCCCAGCCTCACCTAAAGCCCAAAGCCCATTAAAACCCATGCATAAAAGAACCTGCACAGAATTTGAAGGCCTTATAGGAAATCTAAGATTAAAAGACAATCGAACAACAGTTTAACCACTTAGGGAGGCATCCAAAACCACTTCACACCTTCTTCAACTACTCAGGAAGCTATCCCAAAACCATAACTAAATGGGACCAATCAAGTGGCCCTTAACGAGCCAGCGAAAAATCTAACAAGATTAGCAGGCTTCGTTTAGTATAAACAAAAGGCCTGTCTCCACAAGAATTCAGTTCATTCGGTGAGTTCAATGGGTTTGATCAGTTTGATGAGTTGTTCAGTCAGAGAATTGAAACAGCAGTCAGTGAATTGAAGTCAGCAGTACAGTTCGGACAGACATAGAAAAAGGCACAGCTCATTCGAAAGGCATCAGCCTCGGGACAACAGAAGGAGAACGGAAGGAATCGCAGCAACCAAGGGCCCCACGAAACAAACAACCAACAATATTACCAACAACTAGGTAATACTGGGCCACAGCGACCAACAAGAAACCAGCCTGGAAGAAACCGAAGATTTGATGAGCATTTCCTGGTCCTCTGGAATTCAACCTAGTTAGTAAAGTGGGATTGGGAGGGGTAAGGTATTTTGTCTATTGTCATTCTCCCTCACATATTCCGAAGCGTTCCCCCTTTTAGAGTGATAAGATTTATTGTGTTGTGTATATTTTCTTGCCTCAAATAAAAATCCAAGTTCTTTCCACCAATTCAGTTGTCTGTTGCAATTTCATCACAATCCCCAAATAAGTCCAAAGTCTAGAACCAAAGGGAGTGGGAACGATTCGAACTGCTCAAGGGAGTCAGAGGTGAAGCTGACCACACACACCACCCCTTACACCTGTCACCCATTTTTGCACAATTATATGCTTTTTCTTTAAGTTTGATACTATCTTTAACTTTTTTAGTTAACCACGGATGGTGGGTCCTCCCCTTGGAATTTTTCTTTCTCTTTGGAATGTATATATTCTGTGTATTCTGAAATATCCCCTTAAATGTCTGCCACTGCAACTCTATTGATCTATCCCTTAATGTAATATAATAGAATATAAATGGGAAGTTTTTAAGAACAAGATAAAAAATGTGGAAAACAAATATGAACCCAAAGTCAAAAAGAAGAAAATGTGGTCAGAAAAAGCCAAGGTGGCTGACTGGCTCATGGAAAAAAGGATTGTAGACAACTGTGGAAGCAATGGGAAAAGCCTTTTCACTTGTGAAGAGTGGGAGAACTATCAAAGTCTGTATTGGGCCATTGAAGGGTGTTCAATGACAGGTTACAAAGGACTCATTGGGTATGGCAGAAATATTAAATAAGTACTTTGCATTGGTCTTCACCCTTGAAGATGATGCTCAACTATTAGAAGTTAACAATTTTACTAACAAAACCAGTATTAACATAGATGAACAGATTGTTTAAGAAAGAATTAAGGACTTGAAAATAGATGGAACAGCCGGGCCGGATGATATCCACCCGAGGGTCCTCAGGGAGATGGGGCATGTGCTGCGTCAGCCCTTAGCCTGTATTTCTAATAGCTCACTGCACTCTGGAATGGTTCCTATAGACTGGAAGCAGGCTAATGTAGTCTCCATCTTTAAAAAAGTTGACAAGACAGACCCGGGTAACTATAGGCCCATTCGTTTAATATCAGTAATAGGGAAGATGCTTGAAGGAATCATTGGGGATGCAATATATGAATACTTGGATAGAGAGGGTCATATTAGGGACACCCAACATGGCTTCATGAAAAGGTGGTCATGTCTTACGAATCTAATTGTATTTTTTGAAGAAGTTACAAAGTTGGTGATGAGGGAAGTCCAGTGAACATTGTCTGTAGTGTATGTACTTTGCAGAAGGAACTATATTCTGCAGCCCCTGTATACTGCAGTACCAGTAGTGACCACCCCTGTATATAAGCCTGTGTAGTAACATTTGCATAGTAGTTCCAGGTTGCCTCCATTCAGTAAAGACCTGTTATAACCAACTCCTGCAGTCCGTGTCTCAATTATACACGGACATAATACTGGCGACGAGCAGATACGAACTTACCTACAGTCTGCACCACCTCATGGGGATCCATCCCTGAAGCGAAGTTATCAGAGGTCGAGGCCAGAAGGAAGAAAGAAACAGAAGAAACGGGCATCGACCATGGGCATCTGCCTCTGAGTCAGCGGAGTTGAAGATTTGCAGGAGAGGCTATCGAGAGCGGGGCTTGGTTATCCTGTCGATGGTGCTTCAGCTAATCGGGCTGGTGGCAGGTAGTACACTGATCCTTCCTGGGCTGCGGCGGTCTAGAGCTCGAGCGGGTGGCTTTGCAACAGGGCCGGGCAGCGTTGTTGGGAAGAGGAGAGAGAGAGCGAGGGTGGAGCACACAGGGCGCGGCCGGTGCTACGAAGCCGGGCAGCGTACAGACCTGAGAAGAGGGAGGCAAGAGTCCCGCAGGGTTGTTCCAACGACGGGGAAATAATAAAAATTAAACGCGCAGAAAGCCGCGAGGAGCTGCAGTTTGCCACGGGAACTGCGGAGAGCGGCATTAGCAGCAGCGCGGGGGGAAGTGCGCGAAGACCATAGGGCGTCACAATCAAGGCATAAAACACCAGCAACAGCGCTAGCAACAGCAGAGAAGACAGAAAGCGCGGGAGGCGCCATCTTAATCCAGCGGGGAAGAAGGCAAAGCGTGGGAGGCGCCATTTTGTCAAATCGGGGAAGAAGGCAAAGCGCGGGAGGTGCCATCTTAGATTTCCAAGATGCCGAAGACGGGCAATATCACTACCTTCGATAATGCAATAGAAGACTGGACCACGTATGTGGAAAGAGTTGAGGTATATTGCGAGGCAAACGAAGTAACCGATGAGAAAAAGGCATCGGTACTGCTAAACTTAATGAGCGCAAGAACGTACAGCCTATTGCGGGACCTGATTACTCCAGCCAAACCGAAGGTGAAGAGTTTTAACGAAATTGTTGCTGTCCTACAGGAACACCTAAATCCTACACTGCTGCTGATAGCAGAAAGATTTAAATTCCACAGGAGAAATCAGCATAAAGATGAGAGCAATGCTGATTACCTTACGGAACTATGCAAGCTATCAAAGCACTGCCAGTTCGGTGCAGGACTGGCGGATACCTTACAGGACAAACTTGTCTGTGGACTCCTGAGTGAAGGAACCCAGAAGAGGTTACTCTCAGAGAAAGAGCTGACGCTGGATAAGGCTTTCAGCGTGGCAGTATCATACGAAGCAGCAGCAAAGGGAGCTGTGGAAATACAGCAAAAGCCACAGGAATACGGCACCCACGAAATGACACGGGGATTTACAAAATGTTATCGCTGCGGCAGAACAACCCATGACCAGAAGGACTGCTGGTCCTAGGACAAAATATGCAGGCAATGCGGAAAGATGGGACACATTGCACGAGTTTGCAGGTCTGGGAAGAAGACCAATGACAACAAAAAGGCTACTAAGGAACCGTACAGGAATGTACAAAAGATGACGGACAGTAGTTCCGAAGGCCAGATGAGCGATAGTGAATCCGGGAACAAGAGACTAAGCTGTCTCAAACTTCACAACATAATCGCAAAAGAGGATCACCGAACCACTTGCATCACCCTCACGATAGCAGGGTCCCAAGTCAAAATGGAATTGGATACAGGATCAGCTCTAACCATCATGAATCGACGAGACTACGAGCGGCTATTCTCACACATACCCTTGAAAGACACATCCATTGTCTTGAAGACATATACGGGGCAAAAAGTATACCCCAGAGGAAAAATAAGGTTGCCTGTCGAATACAACGGCAAGGAAAGACAGAAATTGTATCTGTACATACTGCAAGATGGTGGACCACCGTTATTGGGACGTGAATGGATCAGAAAGATAAGTTTAGGCTGGCACTCCATTCAGGCACTGACGGTGGCTGGTAAAAAGGATGACAACGTCACTCCTGGACGATTGTCAACAATCTTAGCTAATGCCAAAGAGGTATTTCAACAAGAACTGGGAACTCTTAAAGGCGTAACCGCCTCGATAAAAATAGAAGAGAATGCAATTCCCAAGTTTTTCAAAGCAAGACCGGTACCGTATGCAATTCGCCCAGCCGTCGAGGCAGAGCTGGAGAATCTGGAGAATGCAGACGTGTTATCTAAGTTAGACTGGAGCGAGTGGGCGACACCCATTGTTCCTGTCATGAAGAAAACATTAAACAATAAGTCTGAGGAGCCAAGGAAGGTTCGCATCTGTGGGGACTTCAAGGTGACGGTGAACCCAGTCCTTCACACAGTGCAATATCCTCTTCCAAGGATAGAAGATATCTTCGCCTCACTATCTGGAGGGAAGCGTTTTACAAAAATTGACCTAGCGCAAGCATATTTGCAGATGGAGTTTGAAGAATCCTCTAGGAAGTATCTCACGATAAACACTCACAAAGGTCTTTACCAGTATAATCGCCTGGTATTTGGAGTAGCATCAGCTCCGGCGATATGGCAAAGAGCGATGGAACAAGTCCTGCAAGGAATTCCGGGGACTCAGTGTTACTTGGACGACATCCTAGTGACAGGTGAAGATGACAGTGAACACCTTGCCAACCTAGAGCATGTGCTCACTAGACTACGTGAACATGGGCTACGGGCCAATCGCCCCAAGTGCGAGTTTTTTAAGAAACAGATATCGTATTGTGGCCACGTGATTGATGAAGAGGGGTTACATAAGTCCCCTCACAAAATTGAAGCGGTAGTTAAGGCTCCAGCACCTGAAAATGTGTCGCAACTGAGTTCATTCATCCGATTGGTGAATGGTGGAAAAACATAAGTTTTTGCCGAATTTGTCCACAATTCTGCACCCACTGAACGCCCTACTACAAACGGGAGTAGCATGGAAATGGAGCGATGAATGTAAGCGGGCCTTTCAGAAGAGTAAGGACCTAATCACTTCAAGAGAAGTATTGGCTCACTACAGCCCATCACTACCGATAAGACTGGCGTGTGATGTGTCTCCCTACGGCATTGGGGCGGTACTGTCACATAAATTCCTTGATGGTTCAGAGAGGCCGATAGCTTTTGCGTCATGCTCGTTAACTTCAGCCGAGCGTAACTACGCCCAGATTGACAGAGAGGCCCTCAGCCTGGTGTGGGGGGTGAAGAAGTTCAATCACTAACTGCACGGTCAGAAATTTACTCTACTTACTGATCATCAACCTCTTGTCTCCATTTTCAACCCTCAGAAGGGCGTACCGATAATGACAGCACAACGGCTACAGAGGTGGTCCCTTTTCCTAGGGGCACACTAATATGACATCGAGTACAAAGGAACTAAACAGCATGGAAATGCTGATGGATTGTCGCGCCTACCGTTGCCGATGGTGGAAGAAGAACTTGCAGTGGATCCAGTGGAGATATTCCACTCGACCATAGTCGAATGTCTCCCTGTGACGAATGCAAACATAGAAAAGGAACCACGAAATGACCTGACACTCTCCTGGGTCTATGATTTAACAGTGAAGGGGTGGCCAGCACATGGCGAACCACTGCTGCCAGCATTCTCGCTGAGAAGAGAACAGCTGTCAGTGTGCAGAGGAACCTTGATGTGTGGATCCAGAGTAGTAATTCCACCCAAATTGAAGGATAGTGTGCTCAATGAGCTTCATGAGGGTCATCTGGGAGGGGTAAAAATGAAGAACTTCGCCAGAGTGTTTGTGTGGTGGCCGGGAATCGATAGAGAAATCAAAGAGATGACCAAGAGCTGTACAGGATGCCAGATGGTCCAAAACGCCCCACCACAAGCCCCTCTACATCCATGGGAGTGGCCCTCATCTCCATGGCAAAGGGTGCACATTGATTTTCCTGGTCCATTTATGGACTCGATGTTTTTAATTGTGGTGGATGCACATTCAAAGTGGCCAGAGGTAATAAAAATGTCCTCAACCACCACAGAAAAAACTATCACAGTCTTACGAACCATATTCACCAAGAATGGGCTGCCTGAACAGATTTGCTCCGACAATGGACCACAGTTTGTGTCTGAAGAGTTCCGGAGGTTCTTAAAGAACAATGGTGTTAAGCATTACACATCCGCTCCATATCATCCAGCCACTAATGGATTGGCCGAGAGGTTCGTTCAAACATTCAAGAAGGCTATCAAGGCAATGTGTAATGAAGATATACCCCTGCGGCACATGCGGTTACCAACCAAACTCCAGCCAGGATGTTCTTCAATCGAAGACTACGATGCCACTTGGATTTGGTTAAGCCAAACATCAAGAAGAGATGTGGAGAATAGGCAGTTTCAGAATATGAATGAAAGGCCGACCAGGAGTTTTAAGATAGGTCTACCAGTTTTGGCCCGGGACTACCGCACAGAGAAATGGCAGCCAGGAATGATCTGCACACGGCAAGGACCTCTAATGTATACCGTGGATGTTGGAGAGAGCATTGTAAGATGCCATGCTGACCAGATTCTAGAGTCACTGGAAAACGTCAAAACTACACCACGATCCTATACACCTGGTGATGAAACCGAAGTACCAATTGCATCTACCTCAGAATTGGTGATATTGGAAGCAGACGAACCAAACAACGACATTGATTCTGACTCAACTTTGCCAGAAGAAACTGATACCCCAAAGAGGCGTTATCCAGACAGAATCAGGAAGCCTCCTCAAAGACTGAACTTATAATTGCTTAACTTCAACTAATGTATCTAGCAACTGTAATTGTTAATATGTTATTTCATTGTTAATCGAATGTTATGTACTGTTTAGCTAAAAGGGGTGGAATTGTAGTGTATGTACTTTGCAGAAGGAACTATATTCTGCAGCCCCTGTATACTGCAGTACCAGTAGTGACCACCCCTGTATATAAGCCTGTGTAGTAACATTTGCATAGTAGTTCCAGGTTGCCTCCATTCAGTAAAGACCTGTTGTAACCAACCCCTGCAGTCCGTGTCTCAATTATACACGGACATAATACTGTCTACATAGATTATCAAAACGCTTTTGATTAGGTACCGCATAAGAGGCTTCTCAATAAGATCAAAGTCCCTGGTATTAGTGGTAATATATTGAGCAGGATTCAGAACGGGCTGGTTGGACGGAGGCAAAAAGTAGTTCTAGATGGATTTGGATCTGTTTGGGGACCGGTCACCAGTGCTGTCCCGTAGGGATCAGTGTTGGGACCATTCCTCTTTACTACTTTTATTAATGATCTGGATGTAGGTGTTGGGGGCACAATCTGCAAATTTGCAGATGATACCAAGATCTGTGCAAGTGTTAGAACTGTAGATGATGCTCGTCTGCTTCAGGCAGATCTTAATGTGCCGGGTGATTGGGCTCAAGACTGGAAAATGATGTATAACTTAGATACAGTGTTATGCATGTGGGCAGGGCAAATGTTCAACATTCATACACCCTTCAGGGAAAGGCATTAAAAGATGATGAAGATAGAAAGAGATTTGGGCATTCTAGTGCATACATCCTCAAAGATCATGAGCAATGCCATGTAGCGATAGCTAGAGCAAATAGGGTGTTGGGGTGTATCCATAGGAAAATTGAGTGCAAGATGAGGCAAACTGTTTTGTCCTTGTACAAGACCTTAGTCAGGCCACACTTGTAATACTGGGTCCAGTTTTGGTCTCCTCACATGGTGGGTGATATTGAGGCTTTGGAAAGGGCGCAGAGGAGGAGGCACTAGACTAATTCCCAGTCTATAGCATCTTAGTTATCAAGAAAGGCTGAAAGAGTTGGGACTTTCTACCTTAGAGAAGCGTAGGCCGCATGGTTAAAAAATGTTTGCTTTCGCCACCATCCAGCGGCCATTGTACCATCAATCACTCCCAGGGCAGGTACAGCACGGGTTAGAGCCAGAGTAAAGCTCCCTCTACACTGTCCCATCAAACACGCCTGGGGCAGGTCAGCACGGGTTATATCCAGAGTAAAGCTCCCTCTACACTGTCCCATCAAACACTCACAGGGCAGGTACAGCATGGGATAGATACAGAGTAAAGCTCCCTCTACACTGTCCCATCAAACACTCCCAGGGCAGGTACACGGGTTAGATGCAGAGTAAAGCTCCCTCTACACTGTCCCATTAAACACTTCCCGGGCAGGTGCAGCATGGATTAAATACAGAGTAATACTCCCTCTACACTGTCCCATCAAACACTCCCAAGGCAGGTACAGCACAGGTTAAATACAGAGTAAAGCTCCCTCTACACTGTCCCATTAAACACTCCCAAGGCAGGTACAGCACAGGTTAAATACAGAGTAAAGCTCCCTCTACACTGTCCCATTAAACACTCCCAGGGCGGGTACAGCACGGTTTAGATACAGAGTAAAGCTCCCTCTGCACTGCCCCATCAAACAATCCCAGGGCAGGTACAGCACGGATTAGATCAAGAGTAAAGCCCCCTCTACACTGTCCCATCAAACACTCCCAGGGCAGGTACAGCACGGTTTAGATACAGAGTAAAGCTTCCTTTACACTGTTCCATCAAACAATCCCAGGGCAGGTACAGCATGGATTAGATCCAGAGTAAAGCTCCCTCTACACTGTCCCATGCAGGTTGTTGTCAAAAGGCATCATAAAACTCCAGAAATGGTGTAATGATGGATTGTAAAAGAACAAAAACCTTAAAGGGGAGATGAAAGACCCATGCAATGTTTAGATACCAATATCGGAAGTATTAGAAATTGCAAGCACAGACTGCATTACGGAGAGCACAGGTTTTATGCAGTTGAGGCTCGGTTAGATGTGGATAATGCTCGAGAAATTTATTGAAAGGGTGGAGGAGGTCGGAAGGGTGGAGGGGTTTAGGGCTCATGGGATTGTGGGTAATATACTAGCATGGATTGAGGATTGGTTAACGTGTAAGAAATCGCAATAATTTACAGTTCTGAAGACAAATTTTCTTTGATTAAAGAATCCCTGGGCGTTGTGCTTTTAAATTTCCAGGGATAAAAATGGCTGTCATACCACATGGCTGAAGACAAAGCGACTTGGAATGCAGCTTTCTGTGGAAGTAAGATTCAATGGAGCTGCCAAACAAAGGGGTGTCTCCACCCCCCCTGCAGCAGGACAATCGATGCCTGTTTACAAAACGTTACCACAAGACAATGCTTTGTTTACAAAGCAATTCAATGCTATTAGCATTTGTTTGTATATCGAGTGGATACATCTAAACTGCAGAAGAGACTTTTGTATCTTGAATGGGAAACGTTTAAGAATTGAATGGGTTTTAAATCACCCAGCACTGGACAATAGGGCTGTTGCATTCTTTTGTTTCAGCCCAGGGAGCTCCGGAAGACACATTAATCCAGTCCAACCACTCTGAGTTAGCCAATCACAGCTTTCTCTTGTGTATTGGACCCTTTGGGTGGGGAATTTTGCACACAGCCCTTGCAGGGCAGAACAGCAGGGGGGAGGGGGGACTCACCATATATAAGATAGCTGCTCAGAAGCTATCTCGCTTTTTACTTCCTGGGACCATAGGTGAGTCTCTCTCTCTCTCTCACTTCGCTGGACCACAGGTGAGCAGGGTGTTCTGACTCCTCAACAAGGCAACCTAGCAGGAGTTTGGGGTGGTGATTTAAGGGAATTGCTAAGATTGTTTAAATAACATTGTAGCCATTGTATCCCTCGTTTTTGCCGTCTGTTATATAGTTTTACTGTAATTACTGTGTTCGTGTGGTATAGTTTATTCTTTTGATTGTAGTTTATTTAGGTAATAAAACTTGATTTTTTTCTCTCATCCAAACCACTTGTTCCATTTTAATATCATTAATTATAAGTTCCTCCACTCAGAACTAAAGGAGGGGTAGCGATTCGAAACCGCTGTTTGTAAATTGGTTTTATTGGAATTGGTCTGTGTGCAGGCAAAGGCTGCAAGACCAGGAAAATTACTTTAAACCAGTTTAAAGAAGACCCCAGCCCTTACAATGGCAAGCCAGCCAGGAGTGGAGGCAGTTTTTGATTTAATAAGTGGTCTGGATCTGGAGAAAGCATCAACTCTTGTTTCTCTTGTTGTTTTCAGTATGTGGGTAGTCCTGCAGATGTTAGCAGCAGCATGTAGGCTGACCTATCGGGGTATAGGTGGCTGGGTTAGGAAGGGTGTGAAGAGAGAGCAGGAGGAAAGGTTTAGGAAAGCAAAGGCAGCTTATAAGCTGGCCCGCACCCTAAGGTTTGAGGAAGCAGATCATGGCCCCTGTAGGGCAGAGATAGAAAGCCTTAACATGGTTTTAATGCATCAAAGGGGATGATTTGTCTGATCAACCCGAAGGCAGGTCAGCTGGAATTTACTGGCAGCCCAAGTAGAACCATCCCACAGGCAGCACCCAGAACGGTGCTGGATTGGGAATTAGAGACCCCAAGACCGCAGCCCACAGCTCCGAGTCTTGAGGAGCTCTGGCAGCGAGGAGGGGTGGACAATGGGGCGGTAGAACACCAGCAGGTCCTGCTAGGCAGGCGGGGACCAGGACCAGTGTACTCCCTCCAACAACGGAGGTACGGTCCGCCCGTGAGGAGTGAGCCTGAGAATAGGAATCCTCAGCCCACAGCAAGTTCGAGTTCACAGGCAAGCACTGTGGCTTGTGTGGGGGGAGGAGCCATTCATGTTCAGAGTAAGCTGTTTAAGCAGGGGAACAGGGAAGGAGAGTTCTGGGACCCCTGTAGAGCAGGTCCAGTAGCAGAAATCCAGGAAAAGGGAGGCACACAGGGGATAGTTTTGGCCCCAGAAAAAAAGGCAGGTCCAAAATTCCCCAGTTAAAGCCACCTGGTTGAGGGAACATGAGTTTGCTGTCCATGCAAGTTCAAGTTCACCACCTGTAAAGACAGGCACTGTGGCCTGTTTAAAGGGACCAGCTTCCCAGCCCACTTCTAGAGTGGTCCCCCCCATGATGTGGGACCCTGCAGGGGCAGGGATAGCAATCCCTCTTGCAGGAGACATAGGGAGGGAGATGACACCAGGTTTTAAACATGGGGATGAAAATTTCCAGCCACCAGCAGCGGGTGGTGAGAGTATACCTGCCCCCAGCACAGGAGTGGGCAGGGAAGAGCAGACAAACCCAGAGAGAGATTTGCACCGGCAGGCTGCCAGGTACATTATACAGTGTGGGCTATTTGGACATGGGGGAGAAGGTTCCCAGCCAGCTGGGGCTGTGACCCAAGCTCAGGGTCCGCCAGCCAAAGTTTCCCCCATAGAGACACCCCTCAGAAGGACTCAGCGGGTGCCCCAGCCTAAGAAAGCATGGTCACGCACTTTACAGTGGAGTAGGGAGGACTCCCAAGCCAGGGAGAAGCCAGAGAACAGAGGCCCACACTCAACAGCCATAAGCTGCGAGGGACCAGAGACAGGAGGCAGTCCAGCTTCGCCCCATCCAGCAGCAATCTGCGACAGTGCCAGAGATTAGCCTGGCCGTCAGGAGATGGGCGGCATTTGTATTATAGCTATGTGTGTGAATATAGCTTGCTTTGAGGTGTAAATTGTAAGTTTAGATTTAACTGGAAGTTTAAGTGTGAGTTTAAGTTTACGTGTGCCAAATGTTTGTATTTTGGTCCGAGGTCAAGGGACCCGACCATGTCTCCACCTAAGGCAGCAGGTCAGTGAGACCTGGCTGCATGTCCTTTTAAGTTTTGCAGGAGATTGGAAAATGAAGCAGCCATGTTTGCCCAGCCCGAGCTGGGCATCGAATTAAGTTATGGAGACAGAATGTTGGGGATCACCTCGCCACTGGATGAATCCAGGAGACCCCGCAGCGATCTTCGGGAAAAACCGGACAGGGTCCGGAGGAACTTGCCTACTCCTCCTATGGGGAGGAGATGGCCCAAGCTTGGTGGGGCATGGCCCCCAACCCAGCACTATCCTGACCGAAGTTCACTTGCGGGAGACCTCGCTGTTGAGGAGTCATGATGGGGAAGCGCGGGCGCCTTGTGATAGGGATGCGATCCTCGGGGGTGGGTGGTGATGGCTCGGGAAAGATCGTACAGAGGAGGGGTAGACCCAAGAGTCGCGTGGGTGCAGTCGGGGGAGGGAGGAACTCACCCAGGGGCCCACGGGCAAAGAGGATAAGTGTGGCTGGGAAGGATGAGTGGGTGGCCGGATCAGTGTGGGGCCAGGGAGAGCCGCCACACAGGCACCCATCATTTTCTGCAGCCAGTCGAGTGAAGACGGGAGGGGGAAGTTCTGGGAGTCGAGATCCCATGCTCCCCGGTCTCGGTCTGTGCTAAGGTATATTTTAAACAGGAGGGGTACCCCGCCTCCACAAAAGGACAAGGGAATGGCTCAGGGCTGGCGGAGCGTACTCGTCTGTAAATCCATTCTGCCTGTTTTAAAGTTTAAGACAATCAAAGGGGGGTGGAAGGTACTTTTACTGCCTGAGTGGGAGGAGCAATGCCCACTCAAATTTTGCGACCCATCATCGGCACGTGATGATCGGGGTTCATTTAAGCATGTTGTTTAATGATTTTTTGTATTTTGTGTTGCAGCCCCAAGTTGAGCAGAGGCGTAGGATCCTCTCCATGCTTGGGACCAGTTTGTGACAACTCCAAGTTGAGCAGAGGCGTAGGACCCTCTCCGTGCTTGGGACCATTTTGATTACATTGTGTAACTAAGATTGCAACATTTTGTAATAACTTATGATGTAAAAAGTGATTGTAAATTTGGTTTACACTGTATAATTTTACAAGCGTGTAGGGGTAAGAGACCCCTTATTGAAAACTGAAGTATCTGTAAGATGCCTACCGTACCATGTTCTTTTTTCTTGAATTTAAGGGGAATAGATGGGACGGGGATCAGTGGCAGATAGCTATTAGGTAAATACAGGGGATGGTTGCTTGTGAGGGGTCAGAAATCATTGCTCATTTCTTCAAGAGGATACTACAAGCAAGCTGGAAGTATCCAAGGGCGGACTGTAAGAAATCGCAATAATTTACAGTTCTGAAGACTAATTTTCTTTGATTAAAGAATCCCTGGGCGTTGTGCTTTTAAATGTCCAGGGATAAAAATGGCTGTCACCACATGGCCGAAGACAAAGGACTTGGAATGCAGCTTTCTGTGGAAGTAAAATTCAATGGAGCTGCCAAACAAAGGGGTGTCTCCACCCCCCCTGCAGCAGGACAATCGATGCCTGTTTACAAAACGTTACCACAGGACAATGCTTTGTTTACAAAGCAATTGAATGCTATTAGCATTTGTTTGTATATTGAGTGGATACATCGAAACTGCAGAAGAGACTTTTGTATCTTGAATGGGAAACGTTTAAGAATTGAATGGGTTTTAAATCACCCAGCACTGGACAATAGGGCTGTTGCATTCTTTTGTTTCAGCCCAGGGAGCTCCGGAAGACACATTAATCCAGTCCAACCACTCTGAGTTAGCCAATCACAGCTTTCTCTTGTGTATTGGACCCTTTGGGTAGGGAATTTTGCACACAGCCCTTGCAGGGCAGAACAGCAGGGGGGAGGGGGGGCTCACCATATATAAGATAGCTGCTCAGAAGCTATCTTGCTTTACTTCCTGGGACCATAGGTGAGTCTCTCTCTCTCTCTCTCTCTCACTTCGCTGGACCACAGGTGAGCAGGGTGTTCTGATTCCTCAACAAGGCAACCTAGCAGGAGTTTGGGGTGGTGATTTAAGGGAATTGCTAAGATTGTTTAAATAACATTGTAGCCATTGTATCCCTCGTTTTTGCCATCTGCAACCCCCTGTTATATAGTTTTACTGTAATTACTGTGTTCGTGTGGTGTAGTTTATTCTTTGGATTGTAGTTTATTTAGGTAATAAAACTTGATTTTTTTCTCTCATCCAAACCACTTGTTCCGTTTTAATATCATTAATTATAAGTTCCTCCACTCAGAACTAGAGGAGGGGTAGCGATTCGGAACCGCTGTTTTAAAATTGGTTTTATTGGAATTGGTCTGATGGCAGGCAAAGGCTGCAAGACCAGGAAAATTACTTTAAACCAGTTTAAAGAAGCCCCCAACCCTTACAAATGGACAGAAAACAGAGAGTAGGAATAAACGGGTCATCTTCAGGTAGGCAGGCTGTAACTAGTGGGGTAACGCAAGGATCAGTGCTTGGGCCTCAGCTATTCACAATTTATATCAATGATTTGGATGAGGGGACCAAATGTAATATATCCAAGTTTGCTGATGATACAAAGCTGGGTGGGAATGTAAGTTGTGACAGGGTGCAAGGAGGCTTCAAGGGGATATAGACAAGCTAAGTGAGTGGGCAAGAACATGGCAAATGGAATATAATGTGAAGAAATGTGATGTTATCGCTTTTGGTAGGAAAAATAGAAGAGCAGAGTATTTTTAAATGGTGAGAGATTGGGAAATTTTGGTGTTCAGAGGGACCTGGGTGTCCTTCTACACGAATCACTGAAAGTTAACATGCAGGTACAGCAAGCAATTAGGAAAATTTGGGGATTGATACAAGGCTATGGGGAGAGAGCGAGGCAGTGGGATTAGTTTGGGGATTGATACAGGGCTATGGGGAGTGATCGGGGCAGTGGGATTAATGCAGGGCTATGGGGAGAGAGCGGGGCAGTGGGATTAGTTTAGGATTAATGCAGGGCTATGGGGAGATTGCGGGACAGTGGGATTAGTTTGGGATTAATACAGAGCTATGGGGAGAGAGTGGGGCAGTGGGATTAGTTTGGGATTGATACAGAGCTATGGGGAGAGAGCAGGGTAGTGGGATTAGTTTGGGATTGATACAGGGCTATGAGGAGAGAGTGGGACAGTGGGATTAGTTTGAGATTAATGCAGGGCTATGGGGAGTGAGCAGGGCAGTGGGATTAGTTTGGGATTGATACAGGGCTATCGGGAGAGGGTGGGGCATTGGGATTAGTTTGTGATTGATACAGGGCTATCGGGAGAGAGCGGGGATGTGGGATTAGTTTGGGATTGATACAGGGCTATGGGGAGAGAGCGGGACATTGGGATTAGTTTGTGATTGATACAGGGCTATCAGGAGAAAGCGGGGCATTGGGATTAGTTTGTGATTGCTACAGGGCTATCGGGAGAGAGCGGGGCAGTGGGATCAGTTTGGGATTAATACAGGGCTATGGGGAGAGAGCGGGGCAATGGGATCAGTTTGGGGGTTCATACAGGGCTATGAGGAGTGCGTGAGGCAGTGGGATCAGTTTGGGATTAATACAGGGCTATTGGAGAGTGCGGGAGAGTGGGATTAATTTGGGGATTGATACTGGGTTATGGGGTGGAGAACGGGGCAGTGAGATTAGTTTGTGATTGATACAGGGCTATCGGGAGAGAGTGGGACAGTGGGATTAGTTTGGGATAAATGCAGGGCTATGGGGAGTGAGCGGGGCAGTGGGATTTGTTTGGGATTGATACAGGGCTATCGGGAGAGAGCGGGGCAGTGGGATTAGTTTGTGATTGATACAGGGCTATGGGGAGTGAGCGGGGCAGTGTGATTAGTTTGGGATTGATACAGGGCTATCGGGAGAGAGCGGGACATTGGGATTAGTTTGTGATTGATACAGGGCTATGGGGAGAGAGCGGGGCAGTGGGATTAGTTTGCGATTGATACAGGGCTATGGGGTTTTGTATATTCCACCAGCTCCTGTGCTTGAAGTTTCTGGCATTGGCCAGACATTGTTTAACCATTTCATTGTCTTGGGCTGTTTACTATGAACACCTTAACCTGTTTCTGATCTACACAGGATGCAACAGATCAGAAAAAGCTTGTCCCTGCACCTCCATTCCACAATGCCATTTCCTGCCTCTGCAAAGACATCAGTCGGCGGCGGGAAACCTGAGCGGCAGAGCGGGCTATAAAAGTCCCCAGAGACCAGGTAAGGCCTCAGTGCGTCGGCGGGAAACCTGAGCGGCAGAGCGGGGTATAAAAGTCCCCAGAGACCAGGTAAGGCCTCACAGCGTCGGCGGGAAACCTGAGCGACAGACCGGGGTATAAAAGTCCCAGAGACCAGGTAAGGCCTCACAGCGTCAGCGGGAAACCTGAGTGGCAGAGCGGGGTATAAAAGTCCCCAGAGACCAGGTAAGGCCTCACAGCGTCGGCGGGAAACCTGAGCGGCAGAGCGGGGTATAAAAGTCCCCAGAGACCAGGTAAGGCCTCAGTGCGTCGGCGGGAAACCTGAGCGGCAGAGCAGGGTATAAAAGTCCCCAGAGACCAGGTAAGGCCTCAGTGCGTCGGCGGGAAACCTGAGCGGCAGAGCGGGGTATAAAAGTCCCCAGAGACCAGGTAAGGTTTACCAGTCTCCAGTCTCTGAACTCGGAGGGAAGGAGAGAGGTAAAAAGTAATCCAAGTGTGACGTCACCAGAAAGCGGGTAAGTGATTGGTTGGTTAGTATTTCTCCCTTTTAAGCTTAAATCTCTGGTTTATAGTTTCTAAGGTGTGATATACACCATCTAGAATCGGGGCAGAGGATATTTAAGAATAATATTAATAAATTTAATTAATTACATAGAATGGGAGATCAGGTGATGTGTTGCTGCTGCAATATGTGGGAGCTGTTGAACACCATTGAAGCTCACGATGATCACATTTGCAGTAAGTGTTGGCTGCTCGAGGAACTCCGGCTCCGTGTTGAAGAGCTGGAGACCGAGCTTCAAACACTGAGACACATCAGGGAGGGGGAGAGTTACCTGGACTCTGTGTATCACGAGGTAGTCACACCAATTAGATTAATTAATTCAGATGTAGTCCGTGGCCAGGGTCAGGGTGGTGTTACTAGAAGTGAGGCAGGTACGGGGATCCAGGAGGTAGTGTTGGAGGAGCCGCAGCCCTTGCACTTGTCCAACAGGTTCGAGGCTCTTACTCCCTGTGGGGACAGGAGCAGGGACTGCAGGGAGGATGAGCAACCTGGCCACAGCACCGTGGAGCAGGGGGCCATTCAAGTGGGGGGAGTTAAAAGAAATGTTGTAGTGGTAGGGGATAGTATCATTAGGGGGATAGATAGAGTTCTTTGCAGCCAAGAGCGAGAGTCCCGAAGGCTGTGTTGCCTGCCCGGTGCCAAGGTTAAGGACATCTCCTCTGGACTGGAGAGAAACTTGGAGTGGGAGGGGGAGGATCCAGTTGTCGTGGTCCATGTTGGTACCAACGACATAGATAGGACAAGGAAGGACGTTCTGCTGAGGGAGTTTGAGCAGCTAGGGGCCAAATTAAAAAGCAGAACCACAAGGGTAATAATCTCTGGATTATTACCTGAGCCACGAGCGAATTTGGCTAGGACAAATAAAATTAGAGAGTTAAATGCGTGGCTCAAAGACTGGTGTGGGAGAAATGGGTTTTGCTTCCTGGGACACTGGCACCAGTACTGGGGCAGGAGGGAACTGTTCCGTTGGGACGGGCTTCACTTGGCCAGTGCTGGGACTAGAGTCCTGGCGTATCATATAACTAGGGCTGTAGAGAGGGCTTTAAACTAACTAGTGGGGGGGAGATTCCTAGAGAGCAAATAATAAAAATGACAATAGAGAAGGTCATAGACTTAGGTAGCAGTGGGGAAATTAAAAACCAGAGCGTGTCAGGAAGGGGCAGAAGGTATGGAGTAAAAGGTAAAGTAATAAAAAGGGCAAAAGCAGGAACTAAGTGTCACAAAACATATTTGAAAGTTCTCTATCTGAATGCACGTAGCATTCGTAACAAAATAGATGAGTTAATGGCACAAATAACTACATATGGGTATGATCTTGTGGCCATTACAGAAACATGGCTGCAGGGTGACAATGCCTGGGAATTAAACACACCAGGTTATTTAACGATCAGGAAGGACAGGCAGGAAGGAAGGGGAGGTGGGGTGGCTATGTTAATAAAGGAAGGAATCACTGTAATACAGAGAAATGATATTGGGTCAAAAGATCAGGATAATGAAACAGTTTGGGTGGAGGTAAGGAATAATAAGGGGAAAAAAACACTAGTGGGCGTAGTCTATAGGCCTCCGAACAGTGGCAACTCTGTTGGATGGAGTATCAATCAGGAAATAGTTGAGGCTTGTAATAAGGGAACATCTATAATTATGGGGGATTTCAACTATCATATTAATTGGACAAATCAAATTGGGCAGGGCTGCCTTGAGGATGAGTTCATTGAGTGTATTAGGGATGGGTTTCTTGAGCAGTATGTAACTGAACCGACCAGGGGGCAAGCAACCTTAGATCTGGTCCTGTGTAACGAGACGGGATTAATTAAAAATGTCCTAGTAAAGGATCCCCTTGGAATGAGTGACCATAACATGGTTGAATTCCATATTCAATTAGAGGGTGAGAAGGTTGGATCTCAAACAAGCGTGCTAAGCTTGAATAAAGGAGACTATGAAGGTGTGAGAGTGGAATTGAGTAGAGTGGATTGGGAAAATAGATTAAAGGGTAAGACGATACATGATCAGTGGTGTACATTCAAGGAGTTATTTTACAACTTCCAAAAAAAATATATTCCACTGAGAAGAAAAGGGTGTAAAAGAAAAGACAGCCATCCGTGGCTAAGTAAAGAAATTAAGGATAGTATTCGACCAAAAACAAGGGCATATAAGATAGCCAAATCTAGTGGGAGGGTAGAGGATTGGGAAAACTTTAAAAGACAGCAAAAAATAACAAAAAGATTGATTAAGAAAGGGAAGATAGATTATGAAAGTAAATTAGCAAAAAATATAAAAACAGATAGTAAGAGTTTTTATAGTTATATAGAAATAAAAAGGGTGGCTAAAGTAAATGTTGGTCCCTTAGAGGATGAGACCGGGAAATTAATGGTGGGAAATATGGAGATGGCAAAAACACTGAATGAATATTTTACATCAGTCTTTACAGTAGAAGACACTAAGAATATCCCAACACTGGACAAACAGGGGGCTATAGGGGGGGAGGAGCTAAACATGATCAAAATCACTAAGGAAGTGGTACTCGGTAAAATAATGGGACTCAAGGCAGATAAATCACCTGGACCTGATGGCTTACATCCTAGGGTCTTGAGGGAAGTGGCGGTAGGGATTGTGGATGCATTGGTAATAATTTTCCAAAACTCCCTGGACTCGGCAAAGGTCCCGGCAGACTGGAAAACTGCTAATGTAACACCCTTATTTAAAAAGGGCAGTAGACAGAAGGCTGGAAACTACAGACCGGTTAGCCTAACATCTGTGGTAGGTAAAATTTTGGAGTCCATTATTAAGGAGACAGTAACAGGACATTTGGATAATCATAATTTAATAGGACAAAGTCAGCATGGTTTTATGAAGGGGAAGACATGTTTGACAAATTTGCTGGAGTTCTTTGAGGAAGTAACGTATAGGGTGGATAAAGGGGAACCAGTGGACGTAGTGTATTTAGATTTCCAAAAGGCATTTGACAAGGTGCCACACAAAAGATTATTGCTTAAGATAAAAAATCACGGGATTGGGGGTAATATTCTGGCATGGATAGAGGATTGGCTATCTAACAGAAGGCAGAGAGTTGGGATAAATGGTTCATTCTCAGACTGGCAATCAGTAACTCGTGGTGTTCCGCAGGGGTCAGTGCTGGGTCCCCAACTCTTTACAATCTATATTAACGATTTGGAGGAGGGGACCGAGTGTAACATATCAAAGTTTGCAGATGATACTAAGATGGGAGGGAAAGTAGTGAGTGAGGAGGACATAAAAAACCTGCAAGGGGACATCGACAGGCTAAGTAAGTGGGCAGAGATTTGGCAGATGGAATACAATACTGGAAAGTGTGAGGTTATGCACTTTGGCAGGAAAAATCGTAGAGCAAGTTATTATCTTAATGGCAAGAAACTGGAAAGTACTGAAGTACAAAGGGATCTGTGGGTCCTGGTGCACGAAACTCAAAAGGTTAGTATGCAGGTGCAGCAAGTGATTAAGAAGGCCAATGGAATGTTGGCTTTCATTGCTAGGGGGATAGAATATAAAAATAGGGAGGTATTGCTTCAGTTGTACAAGGTATTGGTGAGGCCGCACCTGGAATACTGCGTACAGTTTTGGTGTCCATACTTAAGAAAGGACATACTTGCTCTCGAGTCAGTACAAAGAAGGTCCAAAGATGTGCGGGTTAGGTTTATTGGCTATGATAAATTGACCTTTAATGTTAGGGGGATTAAATACATGGGGTTACAGGGATAGGGTGGGATATGTGTTGGTGTAGGGGTTACAGGGATCGGGTGGGATATGTGTCGGTGCAGGCTCGATGGGTCGAAATGGCCTCTATCTGCACTGTGGGGTTTCTGTGATTTCTGTGAAGGTTCACTCGGTTAATCCCGGGGATGAGGGGATGGACATATGAGGAGAGGTTGAGTAGATTGGGACTCTACTCATTGGAGTTCAGAAGAATGAGATGCGATCTTATTGAAACATATAAGATTGTGAAGGGGTCGGATCGGGTGGATGCGGGGAAGATGTTCCCGATGATGGGTGAAACTAGAACTAGGAGGCATAGTCTTAGAATAAGGGGCTGCTCTTTCAAAACTGAGATGAGGAGGAACTACTTCACTCAGAGGGTGGTAGGCCCATGGAATATGCTGCCCCAAAAAGCTGTAGAAGCTACATCATTACATAAATTTAAAACAGAAATAGACAGTTTCCTAGAAGTAAAGGGAATTAAGGGTTACGGGGAGCGGGCAGGAATTTGGACATGAGTCTAGGTTCGGATCGGTCATGGCCCTGTGGGTAGCGGAGCGGGCCCAGGGGCTGTGTAGCCTGATCCTGCTCCTATTTTGTGTGTCTAATTCTGTTAGATTCAGGAGATGGTTCTGTGATAGTGGATTGGCGGTTAGGATCAGATCAGCCATGATCTTATTGAATAGCGGAGCAGGCTCGAGGGGCCGATTGGCCTACTCCTGCTCCTATTTCTTATGTTCTTATGTTCTTATGTTCTTGTACTGTTCCACAATGCAGGAATGTCGCAAACAGCCGTTGATCCCATAAGCCTAGATTTACTTTAAACATTCAAATCTTTCAGGTAAAGAAACTTCAATTTTAAAACATTTTAAGCATTTCAGAACCTCTTTAAAAGCGTTTGGACTTCAAGACCTGGTTGAAACTTGCTTAGGTGAGGGGAAAATTGGCTTTTGCTTCAGTCTCTTCCAAAATCATGTTCGAAACTTAGGGGTAAAAGTGTTTTTAACACTCATTTTTGGTGAAAAGTTCATTAAAAATCTTTAAATTCTTTCAAGTCTCACTGCAGCTTTGACAGAAGAAGTTGCTCCAAGTTTCTCCTTCCCCCTTCAATGCTGTCATTAAACATACGACAAAATAAAGTCTAATTCCATATGGAGCTCCAATCAGAAAGTGAATAAAGTGGTTAAACTTCCTAAGGCGGCGGCGAGGTTCTCGATCCCCAGCCTTGGCCATGAGTTGGGATCAGTTTTTGGAGATGTTGTTTCCTCTTTTTCTGCTGCCATTCCCTCCGTCTCTCAGACTCTGAGGTACAAACGGGGGCACAAACTATTTCCCTCTCTTGCAACATGATTTAAATAACCCTGCTAAACTATTTCAAAAACTTTCCCGTATCTTTTTCCGGCTTTAAACAATTTTCTGAATTAAAAAAAAAACGAATTCTCATATTTTTGTTTCACCGAGGGGCTAAAAAATGTTCAACATTCAACATCAATTTCCCGTTTCTTTTTCCGGCTTTTTCGGTGTATGGAATTAATATAGCGGGGCTGGGGTTATTTGTCTCTGTCTAGTCAGAAGCCTCTGAGCTGCTCCAGGGACCCCCTTGCGGTTTTGAAGCGCTCCCCTATTCCTGAGTTCTGACCCCCAGACTTATTCGGTGGTGATGTAGACAGAAAACAACATGACTCGTGGTTTGGGTGCAATTGAAAACAAAAGAAAGAAACAACTTAAAATAATCGATATGGCTCTTATGCCTGGTACAACACTTTTGCTTAAACGCCGCACACTTAGTGTTCACTAGAGGGCTCCCTACTCAGTGCAACTCTCCTTTGATTAATACACGCAGTACACTCAGTGTCCACTAGAGGGCTCCTTGCTCAGTGTAACACTGCTTTTATTTTAAATCCAGTACTTTTTACTTAAAAGACCCTTTACTCACTACAGCACCTTAGCTTAGTGGCTTTTACTTAAAAACACAGCACTTTAATACAGTAACTTTAAAACAGCTAACAGCATTCACCATAGCACTCCTTTGCTTGGTGCAACACCCCTTTTAATACAGTTTTTAAATACAGTACTTTAAAACAGCTACTCCCTTTTTAATACAGGTTTAAATGCCGAAACCAGTGTTCACTATAGCATTTCTCTGCTAGGTGCAACACTGTCTTACTTAAATGGGGGAGGAAAAACGGACACAATGAGGGAAATCGACTAAAATCACAATTCTAACGAAATTCCCACTTTACTCCCACCCCTATGCCTATCCTAAGTTGCCTTGTGGAAGGCCAGAAAAATATATGCTCACCACTGCAATGCCAGCTCCATGCCCTGTGAACTTAGATCTTCACTGCCCCGAAGTGAAAAACACCCCGGTGTTTTAAAAGTAAACTGCTGGTGTTTCGCTTCCACAGGCAGACTCCCACGCTGTAGAGGCACACGGAGGCAAGGCCAGAGAGAGAGAGAGCTTCTGGGAAGCTATCTTTTATACCCCCTTTTGGGGCCCGCCCAGCTCCGGATGTTTCTGGGCTAAAACAAAAGGGATCCAACTGCCCCATTGTCCAGTAATGGGTGATTCATCCAAACCCATTCATTTTAAACTGTTCCTTTTCTTAGTTCAAATGTCTCTTCTGTGCTGAGCTTTGAATGTAAAGCTGCAGTTTGGATGTGTCTTCATTGTATGTGATGGGCTATTGAACCATTTCCATTCATCCTGTGGGTTTTGAATGGAGCTGTATTACTATGTAAACAGAAGGCCATTGTTCTGTGGTCAGCTGAAACCGCAGTCTGAAGTGGATAATCCCTTGTGTACACAAAGTAGCAGTTCCTGTAAACAAACATCGATTGTCTCTGCAGGGAGGGAACTTCCCGAACTGCCTTTGATTGGAGTTTAGTCAGCCATCTTTGATCCTCCTTTTTCATGTCGATTGTCTTTGTGTCCTGACACGAGGTCGGGCAGCCATCTTTGATCACCCCTTTTTCACCGACACACACACCGGCTGCTTCCAAGTCCTTTTGTCTTCGGCCATGCGGTCTGACAGCCATTTCCAACCCTGGAAGTTTAAAGGCACATCACCCAGGGATTCTTTAATCAAAAAAATTAATCTTCAGAACTGTAAATTATTGTGAATTCTTACATCGGGGCTAAAAAATGTTTGCTTTCGCCTCCTTCCAGCAGCCATCATACCATTGTATACGCGCTGCGCCTCCACCTGTGTTGTTCCAAAGTGTGGCCTCCGCTGAATCCCCAGGAATTGACTACACGCCTCTCCGCGGAAAAAGTACGGAAAGAATCCCGAGACAATGCTCGCCGGGATCCAGGGCTCCGTATCTCAGCAAATGTTGTTCCAATTGAGATCGGCTGTGTGTGTTCACAAACGGCTCTGTGAGGATTCGTGGGTCATTGGGAATTGGGCCCCTCCGCCCCGCTCCAGCTCATTGCGCCACCTGTGAATTTCAGTGCACAGGATCTTAAAGGTCGCTGCGCACCCACGCACCTTACAGGGAACGTTGCTCAGCAGGTCAGGCAGCATCTGTGGAGAGAGAAACAGAGTTAGGTGCGGGGAATTGTCGGGTTCCCCGAATGTTGGGATCTGACCCGATTCTAAATGGGTCAGCCAGCTGCACGCAATTTTCCCTCAATTGGCCAATTAATTCCCAGCGTGTGGGGACCCTTGCTAATTGTCCATTTGCAGTCAGAAAGCCCCACAGTGTGATGTCATCATTCATCGCGCTTTTAAAGTGCTGAGCAAGCTTTTCAATCTCTGCAGGCTTCCCAACCAGTCGTACAGAATGGCAGAGGAGCCTGCACCAGCTGCGGCCAAATTTGATGAGACGTCACTCCAGACATTGGTGGATGGGGTAAGGGCCCACAGGGAGGTCCTCTACCCTAGCTCAGGGAGGAAGAGGCCTCCCAAAGAGACCAGGGCTGCATGGATGGAGGTGGCTCCAGAGGTGAACTCTCAGGGAGTCACCCGATGGACCTGGATACAGTGCAGGAAGCACTTCCATGACCTTCACTGTACAGGAAAAGTAAGTATGAAGTTTCCATCACCCTCAACCTGATCCCCATTGCCTTTCCCCAACAGCACTCAGCTTTAGCAATCTCTTCCTCCACATCCCACTTCACAGTCACATCCATGCACCCTTACCAATTCCCTCTCTCTCTATGCTCACCTTCACATAACTATTCCACCATGCAGCCCTCACACTGCCTCTCACTCTGATGCTTGGAACACAACTGACAACACACAGGGAGGGCCCTTGGTCTTGCAGCCTCACACCATCTTTGTCTCCTTCTAAGTATCTATGCTATGCAATCTCTGTACTCACTCCTGCACTCTCACTCAAACTCCACTTGTCTCCTTCATTGCAGGAAAAGAGAGCTCACAGTAGGAGAGGGCATGCGAGGACTGGAGGAGGACCACCCTCAATCGCCCACCTGACCCCCTGGGAGGAAGGAGTGCTGGAGATTGTCGGGGCTGACGTGGCTGCGGAAGCTGGGGAAGGAGAGACAGGAGCAAGCCCGCAAGCTGGTGACAGAATAGTTTCCCATCTCTCTCATTGACATAGCATGAGTCGCTGATATGATTCTGAAGCTACATTATTTGGACTTATGTGCATATGCCAAATCCAATGTGCAAGTAGCCTTGGCATCAGATCTCTAACTCTTTCCTTTACTCCCCCACAGGACCATCCAGAGCCCCCGTCCCCACTGCCGAGGAGGAAGAGGCTTTGCAGCCAGACTCATCAGAGGAAGCTCCAGCCTCTGAGGGCGCAGCATCAGCAGAAGTAAGCGCACCCAGCACCAGCGCAGACACTCACACCTCGGGGGGCCTTCGGGACATAGAGTAGTGTTGGCACCTGGTGTTTCACAGCTCACAAGTGAGCATCAGCAGATTGTGGAGACAGGGACAGCAGTGAAGAGTCCTCGTCGGAGGGCGCAGGCCTCGGCCAGCTCAGCTCAGCTGCATGTCAACCCTATGCCTCTTGGTCCATCCACAAGAGAGGAGGTGATGGATCTCCATGCACAGGTGCAGGAGCCTCTGGCAGGTTTAGTCTCCAGGGTCGCTGCGAGTGTGGAGCGAATGGAGGAGTCCATGGCGAGCATGAGCACAGCCTTATTGGAGTCATTGGTGCATGAAAGCATCACCATGGAAAGGATGGCTGCCTCCGTGGTAAGGCTGGCTACCGTCAAGGAGAGGAGGGCTGCAGCCGAGGAGAGGAGGGCTGCGGCCGAGGAGAGGAGGGCTGCAGCCGAGGAGAGGAGGGCTATGGCCATGGAGGAGCTTAGTCACCAGGGTATCGAAAACATGGTGAGTGCTCAGAATAGAATGACATCTCTTGAGGAGCGATGGGCATCTATTGAGCACTGAAACCAGACCTTCATGGAAGTCCCTCTGAGCAGGACTTCCAGTGCAGATACAGGTCCCCATGGCCCCCCTGATGTGCAGCAAGGTGCTTTCCAGCCACTTGCAGGCACTGAGGGGGAGCTGACCCATGAGAGGGAGGTTGTTGGCACACCTCAAGGAAGTGGGGGCTCCTCTCCACGCGCTCTCACTTCCATGCCACTTCAGAGCCCTCGGTCAGAGCCCTGCCGGAGTCCACACCCAAGTGAGATAGGAGTCTCAAGCCCTGCACAGCTGTAGGAGCAGCAGACTGCTGGCGAGCCCTCACAGGCGCGCCACCCCAGAGGACGCCCGCCAAAGGTGTCGAGACAGGAGCAGCAGGAAAGTGAGCAAAGGGCCTCCACATCTGCTGAAGCCGCAGGGGTACCACTACGTAGGAGCACGCGTAAGAGAAAAATAAAGCACCACTAATCACAAGGGTATTCACTTGGGTGAAAAGTCTTGTATATAGTTTTAATGCCATCAGTTTGTTGTACATAAAAAGTCTGGTGGCAACTGCTGGAGTTGTGGCGTCTGTCATTTGGCAAATGGGGATTTCACATTGAGGCCTTATGATTACTTGCAGATGTCAGCAAGCTGGTCCAATAGGTAGAAATGCGCAGGGATGGGCCACTGTCCATGGTCAGTTAAGAAGCAGCGAGGCTGCAGTGTTTGAGGTACCAGGCTACACAATTCTGGCCAGGATGAGTGCGTTCCTTGCATTCCGCCCAGCAATGTTCTCGCGCACTGGTGCCGCTGGTTGACGGGCTGCTGCAGGATGCTCGTTTCCATCCTGCTCCTCCTCCTTCTCCTCCTTAACATCATCCTCATCCGAGGTGGCCCTGTGAGGAGCCTCTTGGTCCTGCGGAATCGGCAAGCCATGATGCTGTGCCATGTTGTGAAGCACACAGCAAACCACGACGATTTTGGAGACCCTGGCTGATGAGTACTGTAGGGCTCCACCTGATCTATCGAGGCATCTGAAGCGCATCTTTAGCAATCCGATGGCTTGCTCAATAATGCATCTGGTGGTAATGTGGCTGGAGTTGTAGCGCTCCTCAGCTTTGTTGGCTGGTCTCCTCACCAGCGTCATTAGTCAACTCCGCAGGGGATTTCCCTTGCTTCCAAGTAGCCATCCCTGAAGTTCGTTTGGTGGACTGAATAGCGGAGGCACAGTAGACTGGCGCAGTATGAGGGAGTCATGGCAGCTGCCAGGGTACTTGGCACAAACATGCAAAATCTCCTTCTTGTGGCCACACACCAGCTGAATGTTAAGGGAGTGGAAGCCCTTGCGGTTGACAAAAACTCCTGGATTGCGATGGGTGCCCTAAGGGCCACATGTGTGCAGTCAATGGTGCCCTGCATCCTTGGAAAGTCTGCCAGCTGAGCTAATCCACGCGCTCGCGCCCTCACACTTGCGCGATCCCAGGTGAAATGGATGTGACTGTGTGCGAGGGCAAAGAGGCCATCGGTGACCTGTTTGATGCAAGTGTGTGTGGCCGCCTGGGAGATGCCGCTGATGTCTGCTGCTGATCCCTGGAAGGTGCCTGAGGCATAAAAGTTGAGTGCGGTGGTGACTTTGATGGCCACTGGTAAGGAGTGTCGACCTGGTGCTCTGGGCTCCAGGTCTTGCTGTAGCATTGCGCAGATGTCAGTCACAACCTCTCGTGAAAGTCGGAGCTGCCGTTGGCACTGCTGCTCAGTCATGTTGAGGTAGCTCACCCTATGCCTGTAGACCCTGTTTGGGGGTGTATCTCCTGCACCGACAGCCTTCCATACACTGGCCCCTTCTGGCCTGTGCTGCCTCAGGTGGCTGAGCCGCAGCCTGTCGCTCCTGCTGGTGCTGCTGTTGTTGCTGGATCTGCTGCAGCCTCCTCTGCTGTTGGAGATCCTCTAATGCCAAGAAGGGAAGGAACAAATGGCCTCCCATGCTTCTGGCAGATGCCTCCGTTGAGGAAGCGCTGAGTTATGGTGCTGAGAGGGGCTTCCCATGAGCTCACACTGGAGAAGTGTGTGAGGCTCCAACCTTCCACAGCTGTGCCTAAGCCTTCAACAAGTTGCCCCAAGCCTTGAGCAACAAGATTCTGCCGCCTACAAATGCTGGCTGATTAAATCTCTTCATTCCTGATTGACCTGCAGCTGAAAGCAAGCAAGCCAACATTGTTCACGCCAGGTTTCATCAGCGGTGTTCCCACCAGGCGTGGTTTACGTGGGGAAAGGCTGAAAATTCCAAGGGCCCCTGAAAATAGGATTAAACATGCCAATTATTGGTCATTAGGCTCCCGATGCTGCAGGCGGGACTGATTCGGGTCGCGCTGAAACACGGGGGTGAAAGTCGGGCGGGGTGGGGAATCGGGCGGGGGGGTCGCGACCCCCTATTTCTGCGATTTTCAGCCCCCGCCCGCCTGAAATCCCGCCCGACAGCTCCAGGAAAATCGGGGCCAATGTTTCAGCTCGATGACCTTTCATCAGAACTGGAAAATGTTACAGATGTAACAGTTTTTAAGCAGTACAGAGGCAGGGAATGGGAGGAATGGGAGGAAAGAACAAAAGGGAAGGTCTGTGTTACACCTGCCCTGGGTGTGTTTGGTGGGATTGGGTTGCGGGAGCTTTACTCGTGCTGTACTTGACTTGGGAGAATTTGATGGCACAGTGTAGAGAGCGATTTACCCTGTACTAACAGTGGCTGCAAAATGAGAGATTGTGGCGGAGCCACTAAGGGACTCCAATCAATTTTGTTAGCAACAGCCTGAGTCTGTATCTTTGTTTTCACTGTTTACATGTACAGAGCGCGATCACTTTAATAGCGCGGTTAAACGCGATGATGTCACGCCGTTCATCACGTGATCCCCCACTGGCGGGAAAAACGTGATCATGTCATGACGTCAGCCACGGGACCGCCCAAGCAGTCCTCGTGGAGCCTCCGAACTGACTAGACCTATTTTCGATGTACTCCTGTAGTTATCCGTTAAACTCTGTTAGTTTTCATTAAACCTCGTTTATTTGATCGCCTGAGTGGACCTCAGTCTTTTGGATAGGAACTAGACATTCCTACATTGGTGACCCCGACTTTTGCGAACGGTTTTCGCAGAAGTTACTGAACATGGAATCGAACGCCGTTGCTTTGAAGCTACCACAGTTCTGGGAGCAACAGCCAGCTGCGTGGTTCATCCAGGCTGAAGCCCAGTTCGCATTCAGGAACATCGTTGCGGATCAGACCCGTTACTATCACGTGGTCTCCGCCCTCGACAGCGCCACAGCCTCGGGGATCATCAGCCTGCTTGGTAATCCACCAGAAGATCGCAAGTATGAAACGATAAAGGGGCGGTTGTTACAGGCCTTCGGGCTCACGAATTTGGAGTGCGCCCACTGGCTGCTCGCTATGCCGGGCCTTGGGGACTCCAAGCCATCCAAGCTCATGAGCCAAATGTTCACACTCCTGGGCTCTGAATCAGAATGCTTCCTCTTCAGGGAGCTATTCCTCAGCCAATTACCGGAGCAAGTTCAGGATGCCCTAGCCGGGTTGGAAGCCACCGACTGCGCAGAGCTGGCTGCTGATGCGGACAAGATCTTCGCGGTGACACAGCAGCACTGCGCTGCCACGAGGCACCCATCCCCCACAGACGCTGCTCCAGCCCCTCAACCTGCGGGGTTGTGCTTCTACCACGCCCGTTTTGGCGTGAAGATAAGATGCTGCCGCCCTCCCTGCAGCTTTTCACTCAAAAAAACCCAGCAGCCACCCTGTCGAAAGAGGACCGGTTATAACGAGCGCCCCATGGCTGCGATGGCAGGTGGTAATTCGGGAAAACTCCTCTTCATCAACGACTCCCTATCTGGTCGACGTTTCCTCTGCAACACCAGGGCGCAGTGTAGCATCCTACCCACGTCAGATCTTGAACTACAAGCCGGGGGCACGGCCCCTCCCTCCAGGCAGCTAATGGCGGGGCCATTCAGACCTTCGGAAGCTGGTGGGTCCAGGTGTGCTTCGGCGGCCAGCGGTTTTACTGGGATTTCATCACGGCCAAAGTCTCTCAAGCCATCCTCGGGGCAGATTTTTTGTGCGCCAACGGCCTCCTGGTGGATGTACGGCACCGCCGGTTGATCAATGCGGCCACTTTTCACTCCATCCTGTGCCACCGCGGTAACACCGTGGCGCGCACCATATCCTGCACGTCCCAACCTCCGGATGACTTCACTCGCCTCCTCGGAGATTTCCCAGACCTAACCAGACCCACTTTCTCTTCCACGGCCACGAAACATGGTGTCGAACATCATATCACCACTACTGGCTGCCCGGTCTACGCACGGGCCCAGCCCCTCGAACCTGGCAAGCTCACGGCTGCGAAAACTGAGTTCGACACGATGGAGCGGCTAGGGATTATTCGCCGGTCGAATAGTCCCTGGTCTTCGCCTCTCCACATTGTTCCGAAACCTGGCGGTGGATGGCGGCCTTGCGGCGACTACCGACGCCTGAACAGCGCCACTACTCCTGATCGGTATCCAATCCCTCATATTCAGGATTTCTCTGCACATTTGGCGGGAAATACCATTTTTTCAAAAGTCGGCCTAGTCCGTGGCTACCAGTGGTCCCCGTACACCCGCAAGACGTCCTGAAAACTGCAGTCATCACCCCATTCGGCCTGTTTGAATTTCTGCGGATGCCGTTTGCATTGAAGAACGCTGCACAGGCTTTCCAGCGCTTGATGGACTCAATGCTTCGGGACCTCAAGTTTCTATTCATCTACCTCGATGACATCCTCATCGCCAGCCCTAATAAAGAGGAGCACACCTGCCATTTGCACACCCTCTTCAGATGCCTCAGTCAACATGGCTTGATCGTCAACCCGGCCAAGTGCCAGTTCGGCCTGCAGCAGATTAATTTTTTAGGCCATCACATCACATCGGACGGCGCAATTCCCCTGCAAATGAAGGTGGAGGCAGTTACTTCATTCCCGCGCCCGCAGACCGTCAAGGCCCTGCAGGAGTTCCTCGGGATGGTAAATTTTTATCACCGGTTCATCCCTAATGCAGCTCTGCTCATGCAGCCCCTGTACGAGGCCCTCAAGGGCAAGTCCGGCAAGGATCCGGTTAGCTGGACGGTTCGTTCGTCGACACAAAAGGCGCTTTAGCCAACGCAACCATGCTGGCGCACCCACTGCCAGGTGCCACCATCGCCCTTACCACCGATGTGTCAGACTACACCATCGGCGCAGTGCAGGAACAGTGGGTGCACGGGATGTGGCAACCACTGGCATTTTTCAGCCGTCAACTACGGCGTAATGAACAGAAGTACAGCACGTTCGACCGGGAGTTGCTAGCCCTTTTTCTGGCCATCCGCCATTTCCGGTTCTTGCCAGAGGGACGCCCGTTCACGGCTTTTGTGGACCATAAGCCACTGACGTTCACTATGGCCAAGACCGCCGAACCGTGGTCAGCTCGGCAACAACGTCACTTGATGTTTATCTCAGAATTCACCACTGACATTCAGCATGTGCCCGGTAAGGACAACCTGGTGGCGGATTGCCTCTCCCATGCGACCGTTCATGCAGTCCAGCTCGGCATCGACTATGCCCTCATGGCTGCGGATCAAGCCTCGGATCCGGAGGTCCAATCTTATAGAACCAACCCCTCTAGCCTCCAAGCGGCTGACATCAAATTCCATGCCGCGGGCACTACGCTACTCTGCGATGTCTCCGTAGGAGATCCTCGCCCTATCGTCCCGGTCGCCTGGCGCCGAAAAGTTTTTGATGCCATACATGGGTTGTCGCACCCTGGCATGAAGGCCTCAGAACGGTTGTTGTCATCCAAATTCATGTGGTGGGGCATGCACATGGTTGTTCGCCACTGGGCCAACACCTGCGTGGTCTGCCAAAAGGCCAAGGTGTAGCGTCACGTCAAGGCTGCATTGGTCACTTTCGCTGTTCCGGAACGTAGGTTTGATCATGTGCATGTGGACCTGGTGGGGCCACTTCCACCTTCGCATGGGTTTACTCATCTTCTTACAATGGTGGACCGCACCACTCAATGGCCAGAGGCGGTTCCTCTGTCATCCACCACTTCCGCAGATGTCGCCAGGGCATTCATTTCCTCTTGGGTCGCCCATTTCGGGGTACCGGCGGACATCTCGTCTGATCGTGGGCCGTAGTTTTCTTCGGAGCTCTAGAACGCTGTGGCTCAGGGGCTCGGCATCAACCTACATCGCACCACTGCCTACCATCCACAGACGAACGGCCTGTGCGAACGATTCCACAGGTCGCTCAAAGCCGCACTGCGAGCCAGCCTTCAAGGCACGGGCTGGGTGGACAGGCTTCCATGGGTCCTTTTGGGTCTTCGTACGGCACCTAAAGAAGATCTTCAATCGTCCTCGGCGGAGCTCGTATATGGCCAGCCGCTACGCGTACCAGGGGATTTCCTTCCGACTCCAACAGAGCCATGGTTCGCGTCCCAGCTGCTCATCAGCCACCAGGAGGCAGCCAGAAGTTTCGCTCCAGTGCCTACGTCGCATCACGGCTTGCAGAGTTCCCATGTCCCAGCTGAGCTGAAGAACACCGACTATGTGTTTATCCGCCACGACGCTCATCGGGACCCGCTCAAACCCCCTTACACTGGTCCTTTCCGTGTGATAGATCCGGGAGACAAGTCTTTTTCGGTCGATGTCGGAGGTAAACCGGACCACATTTTGGTTGACTGGTTGAAGCCGGCACACTTGGACCTTGACCGCCCAGTCGAGATCGCACAGCAGCCGAAACGTGGCCGACCTCCCACAGTCGCCGAGCCAGATCAAATGCAACCACCCACCAGCTCGCCCGCCGTCCATCAGCTTCCACTTCAAGGCTACAGAAGTCGATCTGACAGGCTTGTCAGGCCTCCTCGTCGTTTTACTTTTGCTATTAAAGACAATTTTGGGGGGGTGCATGTGGCAGAGCCACTAAGGGACTCCAATCAATTGTATATAATTCCCTTTAATAATATGTTAGCGACAGCCTGAGTCTGTATCTTTGTTTTCACTGTTTACATGTACAGAGCGCGATCACTTTAATAGCTCGGGTAAACGCGATGACATCATGCCGTTCATCACGTGATCCCCACCGGCGGGAAAAACGTGATGACGTCATGACATCAGCCACAGGACCGCCCAAGCAGTCCTCGTGGAGCCTCCGAACTGACTAGAACTACATTCGATGTACTCCTGTAGTTATCCATTAAACTCTGTTAGTTTTCATTAAACTGCGTTTATTTGATCACCTGAGTGGACCTCAGTCTTTTGGATAGGAACTAGACATTCCTACAAGATTACAAAATGCTGAGCTACAGAGGGATCTGGGTGTCCTCGTACATGAAACACAAAAAGTTAGCATGCAGGAACAGCAAGTAATTAGGAAGGCAAATGGAGTGTTGGCCTTTATTGCAAAGGGAATGGAGTATAAATGTAGGGAAGTCCTGTTACAACTGTACAGGGCGTTGGTGAGACCACACCTGGAGTACTGCGTACAGTTATGGTCTCCTTATTTAAGGAAGGATATATTTGCACTGGAGTCAGTTCAGAGAAGGTTCACGAGGTTGATTCCGGAGATGAAGGGGTTGTCTTATGAAGAAAGGTTGAGCCTATACTCATTGGAGTTTAGAAGAATGAGAGGGGATCAACATCAGTAGAGATGAGGTGTAATAATGTATATACCTTTAAGGGGGGAACTATGTTTTACAGCTCATGTATACTGCAGTACCGGCAGTGACCACACCTGTATATAACACTGAGTAGTAATCTGTACAGATCAGTTGCAGTGTGAGCCACGTTGAGTAAACACCTGTTGTACCGTTCTCCGCAGTCTGTGTCTCATTATACACGGACACAACATTGGCAACGAGGCAGGTTCGAACCTACCTGCAACTCTGCATCACCTCCCGGGGATTCGTTCCTGGAGATCAGTGGATTGGAGGTCAAGGCCAGAGACTCGGGCGTTGACCACGGGCAACCGCCCAGTCATCCAGCAGAGACTCGAGAATTGGGGGGGAGGCTGTCGAGAGCCAGGCTTGGCTTTCCAGTCGAGGTGGTCCACCGAAACGGGCTGGCAACAGGTAGTGCGCAGACCCTTCCCGGACAGCGGTGGGCTAGAGCCCAACCAAGCGGCACAGCAAAGGGCCGAGCAGCGTCGACGGGGGAGAGAGAAAGAAGGCAGAGCGCACAGGGCGCAGCCGGTGTTCAGGGGCCGAGCAGCGTCGGAGAGAGGGAGAGAGAGACGTGCAGAAACCCGCGAGGTGCCGCCATTGCCATGAGGACCGCCGAGAGCGGCGTTGGCAGCAGTGCAGGAGAAGTGCTCGAAACATACAGGGCGCCGCCATTGCCACGAGAACCGCCGGGAGTGGCGTCGGCAGCAGCGGGGAAGGAAAGCGACCACACCTGTATATAACACTGAGTAGTAATCTGTACAGATCAGTTGCAGTGTGAGCCACGTTGAGTAAACACCTGTTGTACCATTCGCTGCAGTCTGTGTCTCATTATACACGGACGCAACATGAGGGAGCTGTATTAATATCAGTAGAGGTACAGTCAGTAACACAGGGCGCTGTGGGAGAGGGGTTACTGAGTGACATTGTAAGGGAGCTGTATTAACATCAGTAGAGATACAGTCAGTAACACAGGGCGCTGGGGAGAGGGGTTACTGAGTGACAGTGTGGGGGAGCTGGTTTAACATCAGTAGTGATACAGTCAGTAATACAGGGCACTGGGGGAGAGGGGTTACTGAGTGACAGTGTAAGGGAGCACAATTAACATCAGTAGAGATACAGTCAGTAACACAGTGTGCTGGGGAGAGGGGTTACTGAGTGACAGTGTAAATGAGCAGGATTAACATCAGTAGAGATACAGTCAGTAACACAGGGCACTGGGGAGAGGGGTTACTGAGTGACATTGTGAGGGAGCTGGATTAACATCAGTAGAGATACAGTGAGTGACACAGGGCGTTGGGGGAGAGGGGTTACTGAGTGACAGTGAGAACGAGCTGGATTAACATCAGTAGAGATACAGTCAGTGACACAGGGCGCTGGGGGAGAGGGGTTACTGAGTGACTGAGGGAGCTGGATTAACAACAGTTGAGGTACAATCAGTAACACAGGGCGCTGGGCGAGAGGGGTTACTGAGTGACAGTGTAAGGGAGCTGGATTAACATCGGTAGAGATACAGTCAGTAGCACAGGGTGCTGGGGGAGATGGGTTACTGAGTGACAGTGTAAGGGAGCTGGATTAACATTAGTAGAGATACAGTCAGTGACACAGGGCACTGGGGGGAAGGGTTACTGAGTGACTGAGGAAGCTGGATTAACATCAGTAGAGATACAGTCAGTAACACAGTGCGCTGGGGAGAGGGGTTACTGAGTGACTGAGGAAGCTGGATTAACATCAGTAGAGATACAGTCAGTAACACAGGGTGCTGGGCGAGAGGGGTTACTAAGTGAGAGTGTGAGGGAGCTGGATTAACATCAGTAGAGATACAGTCAGTGACACAGGGCGCTAGGGGAGAAGGGCTACTGAGTGACTGTGTGAGGGAGCTGCATTAACATCAGTAGAGATATGTTGTGTATGTGCCTTTAAGAGAAGAACTGATTCTATACTGCAGTACCGGCAGTGACCACCCCTGTGTATAAATTCAGTCTTGAATTACTCCCTGTTCAGTAAATACCTGTTTTATTGTTCTCCTGCAGTCTGAGTATTATTGATCCTCGGACATTACACTGACGACGGGCAGGTTCGAACTCACCTGCAGTACTGCATCACCTCACGGGGATCTTTTCCCTGAAGAGGAGCTTCTTGGAGGTCGAAGTCAGAACGGCGGGCGTCGACGGCAGGCAACCGCTCAGGGATCCATCGGAGAGTTGCAGAGGAGGCTATGGAGAGCTGGGCCTGGCTCCCCAGTCGAGGTGTTCCAGCAAGTCGTGCTGGTAGCAGGTAGTGCGCTGACCCTTCCGGACTGCGGCGGGCTCGGGCTTGGGCTCGATCGAGCGGCCCTGCAAAGGGGCCGTGCAGCGTCGTCGGGAGGAAGAGAGAGAGAGAGGGTGGAGCGCACAGGGCGCGGTTGGTGCTCAAGAACAGGGCAGCGTGGAGAGGATAGAACACGGGGAAGGAAAAATGATACGCGCCAAAGCCGCGGGTCGCCGCCATTACCCTGTAGAACGCTAGGAGCAGCGTGGCAGCAAGGGGAAGAAGGAAAAGCGCGGGAGGCGCCATTTTATTACATTGGGTAAGAAGGAAAAGCACGGGAGGCGCCATTTTATTCCATTGGGGAAGAAGAAAAAGCGCGGGAGGCGCCATTTTAAATCACTCAAGATGCCGAAGAGTGGCAGTATCACTGCTTTCGACAACGAGGTAGAAGACTGGACCACGTATGTGGAAAGAATTGAAGTGTACTGCAAGGCAAATGAGGTGGCCGATGGAAAGAAGGCGTCGGTATTATTAAATTTGATGGGCGCGAGAACGTACGGCCTATTGCGGAATTTAATTACCCCAGCTAAACCAACGGAGAAAAGCTTTGAAGAGATTGTTAATATCTTACAGGAACACCTAAACCCTACACCGCTGCTGATAGCAGAAAGATTCAAGTTCCATAAAAGAAACCAGCGTAAAGATGAGAGCAATGCTGACTATCTTACGGAACTACGCAAGTTATCGAAGCACTGCCAGTTCAGAGCAGGACTGGCAGACACCTTACGGGATAAGTTTGTCTGCGGGCTCCAGAGTGAAGGAACCCAGAAACGACTACTTTCGGAAAAGGACCTGACGCTAGAACAGGCTTTCAGCATGGCAGTATCCTATGAAGCAGCAGCACGGGGAGCTGCGGAAATACGACAGCAACCATAGGAACACAACGCTAACGAAATGGCGTATGGAGCAGAAAAGTGCTATTGCTGTGGCAGAACAACCCATGATCAGAAGGACTGCTGGGTTAAGGACAAAGTATGCAGGCAATGCGGGAAAATGGGACACATAGCAAGAGTCTGCAGGTCGGGAAAGAAAACCAACACTACAAGAACTACTAAGGAAAAGTACAAGAAAGTAAAGAAATTGACAGACAGTAGTTCGGAAGATCAGAAGATTGATAAGGACTCCAGGAGCAGGAGACTAAGTTGTCTAAAGTTACACAACGTGATCGCAAAGGAGGATCACCGAACCATTTGGGTCACCCTCATGATAGCAGGGTCCCCAGTAAAGATGGAATTGGACACAGGATCAGCCCTAACTGTCATGAATCGACGAGACTATGAGCGGCTATTCTCACACATACCCTTGAAGGACACGTCCATTGTATTGAAGACATACACGGGGCAAAAAGTCTACCCCAGAGGAAAAATAAGGGTGCCAGTTGAATACAACGGCAAGGAAACACAGAAACTGTATCTATATATACTACCAGATGGAGGACCACCATTATTGGGACGTGAATGGATCCAAAAAATACAATTGGATTGGCATTCCATTCAGGCGCTAACTGTGACTGATAAAAAGGATGGTGACGTCACACCTGGACGGCTGTCAAAAATTCTAACTGACACGAAAGAGGTGTTCCAACAAGGACTTGGGACTCTAAAAGGAGTAACGGCAATGATAAAAATCGAAGATAACGCAGACCCAAACTTTTTTAAGGCCAGACTGGTACCTTACGCGATCCGCCCAGCCGTTGAAGCAGAGCTGGAGAGTCTGGAGCGTTCGGGTGTGCTGTCCAAGGTGGACTGGAGCGAGTGGGCCACACCCATCATTCCTGTAATGAAGAAAACATTGAGCAGCATGCCTGGGGAACCAAAGAAGGTTCGCATCTGTGGGGACTTCAAGGTAACTCTGAACCCAGTCCTGCACACAGTACAATATCCACTTCCACGGATAGAAGATATTTTTGCCTCACCATCTGGAGGGAAACGCTTTACAATGATTGATCTGGCCCAAGCTTATCTACAAATAGAGGTGGAAGAAGCATCTAGGAAAAACTCACGATAAACACTCACTAAGGCCTTTACCAGTACAATCGAATGGTATTCGGGGTAGCATCAGCCCCGGCTATTTGGCAGAGGGCGATGGAACAAGTCCTGCAAGGGATCCCGGGGACCCAGTGTTATTTGGATGACATCCTGGTTACGGGCAAAAATGACAGTGAACACCTTGCCAACCTGGAGCAGGTGCTCATGAGATTACAGGAATATGGGCTACGAGCCAACCGCCCCAAATGCGAGTTCTTCAGGAGACAAATCTCGTATTGTGGCCACATGATTGATGAGGAAGGGTTGCATAAGTCGCCGGACAAGATTGAGACTGTAGTCAAGACTCCAGCACTGGAAAATGTGTCGCAACTGAGGTTGTTCCTCAGGTTGGTGAACTACTACCATAGGTTCTTGCCGAATTTATCCACAATTCTGCACCCACTGAACGCCCGACTGCAAACTGGAGTAACATGGAAATGGAGTGATGAGTGTAAGCGTGCCTTTCAGAAATGTAAATGCCTAATCACTTCAAAGGAAATATTGGCCCACTACAATCCAACACTACCGATTGGTTAGCATGTGATGCGTCTCCCTACGGCATCGGAGCGGTGCTGTCACACAAATTCCCTGACGGTTCAGAGAGGCCAATAGCCTTTGCGTCGCGCTCGTTAACCTCAGCCGAGTGTAACTACGCCCAGATTGACAGGGAGGCCCTCAGCCTGGTGTGGGGGGTGAAGAAGTTCAATCACTATCTGCACGGGCAGAAATTCAACCTACTGACTGATCATCAGCCCCTGGTCTCCATTTTTAACCCAAAGAAGGGCGTTCCGGTGACGACGCCGCAACGGCTGCAAAGATGGTCACTTTTTCTAGGGGCACATCAGTACGACATAGAGTACAAGGGTATGAAGCAGCATGGAAACGCTGATGGGCTGTCGTGCCTACCGTTGCCGATGGTAGAGGAAGCACCTGCAGTGGACCCTGTTGAGATATTCCATGCGACCATAGTCGAATGTCTACCTGTTACAAACTCAAGTATAGAGAAGGAAACCTGAAATGACCCGACACTCTCTCGGGTCTATGATTTGCCGGTGAAAGGATGGCCAGCACATGGCAACTCACTGTTGCCAGCATTCTCGCCAAGGAGAGAACAGCTGTCAGTGTGCCAGGGGACCTTGATGTGTGGATCCCGAGTGGTAAGTCCACCCAAGTTGAGAGATAGCATGCTCAATGAGCTTCGTGAGGGTCATCTGGGAGGGGTAAAAATGAAGAGCCTAGCCAGGGCATTTGTGTGGTGGCCGGGAATCGATAAAGAAATCGAGGATATGACCAAGAGATGCACAGGATGCCAGAAGGTCCAAAATGCTCCACCACAGGCCCCACTACATCCATGGGAATGGCCCTCATCTCCATGGCAACGGGTACACATTGATTTTGCTGGTCCATTTATGGACTCAAGGGCCTAGAAATTGAGTTTGCGCTGCGCCAGGGCTTTAGCGCCGGAAGTTAGCGCTGGCGCTAAAGCCCTTTGCGCGTGCCAAAAATTCAGTAGCGCCGCGCCCAAACGGCTGCCGGCGCTACTGAAGGGTTTTAGCGCCTGAAAACTGGCGCAACGCGCCGCATTGTGGTGCTATTCCGGCGCTGCGGCACCTGCTGCGGTGCGGCAGGCTCGGGAAGTGCAGGCCTCCTCCTTCCGTTAAGGAGGAGCTGCCTGCACCCGGCCGCGGCCCACGCAAATCTCATCAAAAATGAGCCCGGCACCTCGGACAAGTGCCGGGCTTGCATCTGTTCCGGGGGGGAGGGGGGAGAAGTCCGGGGAGGGAGCTGCGGGCAGGCGGCCGGCGGGAAAGCGGCCGGCCGCCGCGCCTCCTTAAAGCGCTGGCGCAGACTCCGGCAACACTCGTTTGCCGGAGTCTTAGTTGCGGCTGCCACTGGCGAGGCGGCCGCAACTGAATTTCGGCTTGGGTCCGGGTTACCATGGCAACCGGGACGCTGCGCACACCGATGACGCCATCGGTGCCGGCGCAGCGCTACCGGTCTACCGCCGCGGAAGGGCGCCAGTCAATTTAGGAACCGGCGCCAATTGCAGCGCTAGGCCCTCTAGTGCCGCAAAATCGGTGCTAAGGGCACTGAATTTCTAGGCCAATGTTCCTAATCGCTGTGGACGCCCATTCGAAATGGCCAGAGGTCATCAAAATGTCCTCCACCACCATGGAGAAAACTATTGCAGTCCTACGGACCATCTTCACCAGGAATGGCTTGCCAGGACAGATTTGCTCCGACAATGGGCCACAGTTTGTGTCAGAGGATTTCCGGAGGTTTCTGAGGAATAATGGGGTAAGGCATTACACATCTGCCCCATATCATCCAGCCACAAATGGATTGGCTGAGAGGTTTGTGCAGAGCTTTAAAAAGGCCATAAAGGCAATGCATAATGACGACATACCACTGCAACACAAGGTACATTATTTCTTGTTTGCTTACCGGAATGCGACACATGCAGTCACCAACCAAGCTCCAGCCATAATGTTCTTCAACTGAAGGCTAAGATGTCGCCTGGATTTGCTCAAACCAAACATAAGATGAGATGTTGAGGATAAGCAATTCCAGCACATAAATGAGAAGCCAACCAGGAGCTTCAAGATAGGGCAACCAGTCTTGGCCCGCGACGACCGAACAGAAAAATGGCAGCCAGGAACGATATGCACACAGCAGGGACCACTAATGTACACAGTGGACATTGGAGAGAACATCGTGAGACGCCATACTGACCAGATTCTAGAGTCACAGGAACAAGCCAAACCCATACCATGAACAGGTGCACCTGGTAATCAACCCGAAGTACAGATTGCATCTACCTCAGAAGCAGTGGTATTGGAAGCTGACGAACCAACCAATGACAATGAGCCAGAATCAACTCCACCGCAAGAACAGGGTACTCGAGAAAGGCGTTATCCAGTCAGTATCAGGAAGCCTCCTCAAAGACTGAACTTATAAATGATTATTTCAGTTGATGTATATAGTACAGAGAAAATTGTAATTGTAACTAGTTATTATTTAGTTGTTAAATGAATGTTATGTACTGTTTATCTAAAAGGAGAGGAATTGTTGTGTATGTGCCTTTAAGAGAAGAACTGATTCTATACTGCAGTACCGGCAGTGACCACCCCTGTATAAAAAGCCATATTTCAGTCTTGAATTACTCCTGTTCAGTAAATACCTGTTTTATTGTTCTCCTGCAGTCTGAGTATTATTGATCCTCGGACATTACAAGATACAGTCAGCAACACAGGGCGCTGGGGGAGAGGGGTTACTGAGTGAGAGTGTGAGGGAGCTGGATTAACATCAGTAGAGATACAGTCAGTAACACAGGGCGCTGGGGAGAGGGGTTACTGAGTGAGAGTGTGAGGGAGCTGGATTAACATCAGTGGAGATACAGTCAGTAACACAGGACGCTGGGGGAGAGGGGTTACTGAGTGACAGTGTAAGGGAGCTGGATTAACATCGGTAGAGGTACAGTCAGTAGCACAGGGCGCTGGGGAGAGGGGTTACTGAGTGACTGTGTGGGGGAGCTGGATTAACATCAGTAGAGATACAGTCAGTGACACAGTGCGCTGGGCGAGAGGGGTTACTTAGTGGCAGTGTGAGGGAGCTGGATTAACACCAGTAGAGATACAGTCAGTGACACAGGCCGCTGGGTGTGTCGGGTTACTGAGTGACTGTGTGGGGGAGCTGCATTAACATCGAGAGAGAGAGAGGGTGCGAGAGAGAGAGAGGGTGTGAGAGAGAGAGGTTGAGAGAGAGAGAGTGAGAGAGGTTGCAAGAGAGAGAGAGAGAGGCTGAGAGAGAGGGTGAAAGAGAGAGAGAGTGCGAGAGGGTGCGAGAGAGAGAGAGAGAGGGTGAGAGAGAGAGAGTGAGAGAGGGTGCAAGAGAGAGAGAGAGAGGGTGAGAGAGAGGGTGAAAGAGAGAGAGGGTGCGAGAGAGAGAGAGAGAGTGAGAGAGAGGGTATGAGAGAGAGGGGGTGAGAGAGAGAGAGAGAGGGTGAGAGAGAGAGAGTGTGAGAGAGAGAGATGGTGAGAGAGAGAGGATGCAAGAGAGAAAGAGTGCGAGAGAGAGAGAGAAGGTGAGAGAGAGGGAGAGAGAGAGAGTGTGCGAGAGAGGGTAAAGATGTGCGGGTTAGGATGATTGGCTATGATAAATTGACCCTTAGTGTTAGGGGGATTAAATACGTGGGGTTACGGGGATAGGGTGGGATATGTGTTGGTGTAGGGGTTACGGGGATCGGGTGGGAAATGTGTCGGTGCAGGCTCGATGGGCCGAAATGGCCTGTATCTGCACTGTGGGGTTTCTGTGATTCTGTGAAAAAAGACACTCACCCCCCGAAAAAAAAGAGAGGGAGGTGAGAGAGAGAGAGAGGGTGCAAGAGAGAGAGAGGGTGACAGAGAGAGAGAGGGTGAGAGAGAGGGAGAGAGAGAGAGAGAGGGTGAGAGAGAGAGAGGGTGAGAGAGAGAGAGAGGGTGCGAGAGAGAGAGAGGGTGAGAGAGAGAGAGGGTGAAAGAGAAATGAATATCGATCTTTGCTAAGGCCCTGAAGGACGTCGCTTTTAATCGGGTCCATACCCAGACTCCAAGAGGACCCCCCCCCGACCACCAGAGATCAGCAGGGTACATACCAGGACTACTACAGAGACCACCAGCACACCAACCGGGACCAGAGAGGATCCCCATGCACAACAACAATATCAGACCTGCACCACTCCTCTCCTACAGGGGAACAGGACCGCCCCCAGCCAGACAGAGGGAGAGATGCACAGGGCGTACGCAATACCTCAGGCAGAGACAATCCATTAAGAGACACTAAGCAGATGTGCAGCAGCATCTACTTCTGCCTTATGGATCAGAAAGTGAAAAAAAAAATTAAGGACTAATTACTAGAAAGAGTTGTAACCAAATAGTATTAGCATTTATAGACAATTGAGATTATCATTTTCCCCCCCATTTAGACACGACAAACACATATCATTCTTTAACCTATCATAGTAAAAGATCAAACTTAGCATGAAATCCTTATATATTTCGACCTGGAATATCCAAGGTCTATGCTCTTCGGTGCTCGACGTGAAGCGTAGGACCCCAGAATTCATAGATGAAACTAAAGATCTGGATATTATCATTTTACAGGAAACTTGGTATAGAGGAGAAGGACACACTGGCCGTCCCCAAGGGTACACAGAGCTGGTGGTCCCCTCCAATAAATTGCCAGGAGTAACCCAAGGCAGAGACTCTGGAGGCATATTGATTTGGTTTAAAACAGAGCTTAAGAATTGCATCAAATTTATAAAAAAGGGCGAAAACCACATGTGTCTCAAAATTGAGGGGGGGATTATCTCTAACACTCAAGATGTTTTCATTTGCGCACTCTATATCCCCCCAATGGAATCCCCGTACTTTAAAGAGGACACCTTCTCCAACATTGAGAGGGAGATTACCCAATTCCAGGCCCAGGGAAACGTGTTGATCTGTGGTGACCTCAATCCAAGAACTGGCGAAGAACCAGATTTCACCAATAATCAGGGAAACAATTACATATTCGGGAATAACCACTTCGATATCCCTTCCCATCCATACAGGCATAACTGCGACAAACAGACAAATACTAATGGAAAACAGCTCCTGCAGCCCTGTCGAAGCCTGGGTCTGTACATTGTCAATGGTAGGTTCATGGGAGACCTCCTAGGAAGATCGACCTATTGCTCACCTCTTGGCTGTAGCACCGTAGACTATATGTTTACGGATTTGGACCCATCCTCTTTCAGAGCATTCACAGTCAAACCACAAACAATACTGTCAGACCACAGTCAAATCACTATGTATCTTAAAAAGACAGAAACAACCAACACAGAAACACAACCCAGTAAGCTGTACAACACCAAAAATTCGTACAGATGGGCCAAAAACAGCACGGAAAAATACCAGAAAGCAATTAGCAGTCAATCAACTCAAGCTCTCTTGGACACCTTTCTGGATAACATATACACTCACAATAAAGAAGGCGTAAACCGGGCAGTGAATAACCTAAGTAATATATTTGATAATTTGGCAACAAGGTCAAACTTGAAAGCTCGCAAGAACAAATCCAAAACAAAAAACTATGAAAAATGGTTTGACCCAGATTGCCATAACATGAGGAAAAAACTTAGAAAAATATCAAACCAAAAACACAGACAGCCAGAAAACGAGGAATTACACCTTACTTATTGTCAGACACTAACACAATACAGAAACACACTCAGAACCAAAAAAGAGCAGTATATTAAGAATACACTCAGCTCCATTGAGGAATCCATTGATTCCAATTGTTTCTGGGACAACTGGAATAAGTCACACAAAAAACAACACGACGAATTGGCCATTCAAAATGGGGACACATGGGAAAACCACTTTGAAAAATTATACCAGAAAAACACACTAAGGCCAGAGCAACACCAAATATGCAAAAAACTGGAAAAGCGCGAAATGGCCATAAAAGATAACCAAAACCCGCTAGACTCCATAATAACAGAAAAAGAACTATTTGAAAAACTCAAGGACCTGCGACCAGGAAAAGCTTGCGGTGCAGACGGTATACTAAGCGAGATGATTAAACACACAGACGATAAAATGAAACTGGCTATCCTAAAACTCTTCAACTTGGTTCTGAGTGTCGGTTACTTCCCTGATATCTGGAACAAAGGACTCATAATGACCATATACAAAAGTGGGGATAAAGTCGACCCAAATAACTATCGAGGCATCTGTGTAAACAGTAACCTGGGGAAGGTATTCTGTAGTATCATAAACAAAAGACTTATAAACTTCCTTGAGGAGCACAATGTCTTGAGTAAAAGTCAAATTGGATTCCTACCAAACTATAGAACATCAGATCATATCTTCACCCTACAGACCCTAATTGACAAACATGTTCATCAAAACAAAAGCAAAATCTACGCATGCTTTATAGATTTCCAGAAGGCTTTCGATTCCATCTGGCATGATGGTCTATTCCTGAAATTTATTGAAAGCGGGGTAATTAAATCAATGTATACAAACAACAAATGTGCAGTTAAAATTGGAGACAAACAAACAAAATACTTCCCACAGGGGCACGGGGTGACGCAGGGCTCGCCCATCTCACCGACACTCTTTAATATTTACATAAATGAATTGGCAAAACTACTTGAACAATCTACAGCACCCGGCCTCACCCTATATGAATCCAAGGTTAAATTCCTCCTCTATGCAGATGACCTGGTTCTGCTGTCACCAACTAAGGATGGTCTACAGCAGAACCTGGATCTGCTGGAGTCGTACTGCCAGACTTGGGCCCTGACAATAAATCCCCAAAAAACCAAAGTCCTTGTGTTCCAGCAAAGATCCAGGCATCAGGGTCCCAAAATAAATTTCACACTAGGAACAACCAAAATTGAACAAACCACTAACTACACATACTTGGGCTTAAAAATCAGTTCTACGGGAAATTTCCATCTGGCTGTGAATGAACTGAAAGAGAAAGCAAGAAGGGCTTTCTATGCCATTAAAAAATCAATCCAAATAGAAATCCCAATTAGCATTTGGCTCAAAATTTTTTAATCAGTAATTGAACCAATAGCACTCTATGGCAGTGAGGTGTGGGGACCGCTAACACAAAAAGATTTTGCAAAATGGGACAAACACCCAATTGAGATCCTACATGCAGAATTCTGAAAAAGTATCCTTCGGACTCAAAGGAAAACCGTAAACAATGCATGCAGGGCAGAACTAGGCCAATATCCATTAATAATCAGTATCCAAAAAAGAGCCACCAAATTTTGGAAACACCGAAAAATGAGCAACCCCCACTGCTATCATTACGAAGCCCTGAAATGCCAAGAGAGGACCATAAAGAAGAATACCCTCAGTCAACTAGTCCTGGGACTCAGTGAAGTAACTACTAACACTACTAACAATAACCAGCCCCAGGACAGTGGCAGCGTAACACGAAGTATTCGACCCAACACAATCATCACTAAGCAAAAGGAAAATTACCTGTCATATTGGGCAGAAACAACAAAAACCCAAAACAAACTCAATTGCTACTTGGCCCTAAACGGACAACACAACATGGCTGATTACCTGACCA
>NC_141004.1:85180628-85181774 GCF_052327205.1 Somniosus microcephalus
TTATAAACTTCCTTGAGGAGCACAATGTCTTGAGTAAAAGTCAAATTGGATTCCTACCAAACTATAGAACATCAGATCATATCTTCACCCTACAGACCATAATTGACAAACATGTTCATCAAAACAAAAGCAAAATCTACGCATGCTTTATAGATTTCCAGAAGGCTTTCGATTCCATCTGGCACGACGGTCTATTCCTGAAACTTATCAAAGGCGGGGTAGGGGGAAAAACATATGGGGCTAGATTTTCAGTATAGACAGTTTTGGGGCGCTAACCTTAGCGCCCGCCTGAAGTTAGCGCCCGCCCCAAAGTAGCGCCCCGTTGCCGGAAATTCAGTGGCTTCGCCCTAAGAGATCGGTGGAGTGGTAAAAGAGGCGTTCCACTCTATCTTTTGGCGCTAAGCCGGCGGTCCAGAGGGATAGCGCCCAGGCGGGGCGCAGCGCGGGTGCGGTCATTTTTGGACTGACAGCAGACCCCGTGGCGCCGACCAGCTCTTAAAGGGAGAAGGGACGAATTGGTCTGCTGCCACGCCCTGCACACTGCAGCCTTGCAAAGAGGCCTCAACACTGCTGCTCAGCCCCAGGGAGTCATGGCAACGCCAGAGAAGGCCCGTCAGCGTGCCCTGCGCTTCTCAGAGGGTGATCTGGACATAATGGTCACAGCTCTGGAGGTGAGGCGCAAGATCTTGTTCCCAGAGAGTGGGAGGAATCCAACCCACCACGACTACACCAAAGCCTGGAAGCAGATCGCCCAGAGGGTGACGTTCACCGGCAATGCCCCCAGGACCCACAAACAATGTCGTAAAAAATACAACGATCTGACCAGGATTGTGAAGGTGAGTAGCCTTTCCAGTCTCCTCCTCATTCTTGCATGTACACCTGACATGATGGGCAAAAGGAGCTGAAAGTCCTATTGGCCAGCCCTCAGCCAGCAGCATTGGGACAGTCATGAGCATCACATGGCCATTCGGCACTCTACACTTTGTCCAAGCTATTCCACCATGGGAGGCAGTGCACATTACATCAGGGCTTCACTCTGTCCACGCTATTCCACCATGGGAGGCAGTGCACACTACATCAGGGCTTTACTCTGTCCAAGCTATTCCACCATGGGAGGCAGTGCACACTACATCAGGGCTTCACTCT
>NC_141004.1:85182274-85249774 GCF_052327205.1 Somniosus microcephalus
CTCTCTCTCACAACCTCTCTCTCTCTCACACCCTCTCTCTCTCTTGCACCCTCTCTCTCTCAACCTCTCTCTCTCTCTCTCACCCTCTCTCTCTCTCTCTCACACCCTCTCTCTCTCTCTCACACCCTCTCTCTCTCTCTCACCCTCTCTCTCTCTCGCACCCTCTCTCTCTCTCTCACACCCTCTCTCTCTCTCTCACCCTCTCCTCTCTCTCTCACCCTCTCTCTCTCGCACCCTCTCTCTCTCTCTCACACCCTCTCCTCTCTCTCTCACCCTCTCCCTCTTGCATCCTCTCTCTCTCTCACATCCTCTCTCTCTCTCACACCCTCTCTCTCTCTCGCACACCCTCTCTCTCTCTCACACCCTCTCCCTCTCTCACCCTCTCTCTCTCTCACAAACCTCTCTCTCTCTCGCACCCTCTCTCTCTCACAACCTCTCTCTCTCTCGCACCCTCTCTCTCTCTCACACCCTCTCTCTCTCGCACCCTCTCTCTCTCGCACCCTCTCTCTCTCTCTCACAGATGCCTCGATAGTTATTTGGGTCGACTTTGTCCCCACTTTTGTATATGGGCGTTATGAGTCTCAGTCCCTCTCTCTCTCTCACCATCTCTCTCTCTCTCTGCCTTTCTTTTGCACAGCAGGGTAGCGTGGTGCGGAACGTGTGACCCATTAGGAGTTCAGCAGGGGAGGCTCGGTAGCTCAGCAGGGCGAGATAAGGATCAGACATGCTTTCTGTTGCTTTCTTCAGTAGCTCTTTGAGAAATTGAACACTTTTCTCTGCCTTACCATTCGACTGAGCATACAGAGGACTGGATGCGATGTGTTGAAAGCCATAATGTGCTGCAAACTGTTGGCACTCCTTACAGTTGAAGCATGGATCTTTGTCGCTAACGTCAATCCTGGGAATTCAATGTCTGGTGAAGATAGCTTTAACATGCATTATGATACTGCTTGCTGATGTGCTTGAGAGTAGCACCATCTCAGGATAGTTAGAATAGTAGTCAAGCACTAATAGATAGTCTTTACCATTCAAATGAAAGAGGTCCATACCAACCCTTTGCCATGGTGCTTTTGGTATGTCAGCTACTATCATTGGTTCCTTTGCTTGTTTGTTTTGGTGTTTCTGACATGTCTCACATATGCCTATCATGTTCTCAATGTCCTTATTTATGCCAGGCCAATAAACAGTGTCTCTTGCTCTCCATTTGCATTTTTCAATTCTGAGGTGTCCCTCATGAATCCTTTTGAGCATGTCTTGACGTAAAGCCTGTGGAATGACTATTCTATTCTGTTTTAGTAATAGTCCACTTGCGACACTCAACTCTGACCTAATGTGATACTACTTTGGACAGGAACCTTTGGGCCAACCATGATGAATGTTCTCTATTACTGTTTGTAACACTGCATCTTTTACTGTTTCTTCTGCTATTTGCTTTGATTTTGTGTCTGACACAGGCAGCGCAGCAGTGAGCATACGCACATGAACATCCACGTCTTCCTCAGTAGAGCTCACATGACTCATTGTGGGTGCTCGGGATAGTACATCTGCTAACACTATGGGCTAGATTTTCAGTATAGGCAGTTTTGGGGCGCTAACCTTAGCGCCCGCCCGAAGTTAGCGCCCGCCCCAAAGTAGCGCCCCGTTGCCGGGAATTCAGTGGCTTCACCCTAAGAGGTTGGTGGAGCGCTAAAAGAGGCGTTCCACTACTCTCTTTAGGCGCTAAGCCGGCGGTCCAGAGGGATAGCGCCCAGGCGGGGCGCAGCACGGGTGCGGTCATTTTTGCACTGACAGCAGACCCCGTGGTGCCGACCAGCTCTTAAAGGGGGAAGGGACGAATTGGTCTGCTGCCACGCCCTGCACACTGCAGCCTTGCAAAGAGGCCTCAACACTACTGCTCAGCCCCAGGGAGTCATGGCAATGCCAGAGAAGGCCCGTCAGCGTGCCCTGCGCTTCTCAGAGGGTGATCTGGACATAATGGTCACAGCTCTGGAGGGTGAGGCGCAAGATCTTGTTTCCAGACAGTGGGAGGAATCCAACCCACCCACGACTACACCAAAGCCTGGAAGCAGATCGCCCAGAGGGTGACGTTCACCGGCGAGGCCCCCAGGACCCACACACAATGCCGTAAGAAATACAACGATCTGACCAGGATTGTGAGGGTGAGTAGCCTTTCCAGTCTCCTCCTCATTCTTGCATGTACACCTGACATGATGGGCAAAGGGACCTGAAAGTCCTTTTGGCCAGCCCTCAGCCAGCAGCATTGGGACAGTCATGAGCATCAAATGGCCATTCGGCACTCTACACTTTGGCCCAGCTATTCCACCATGGGAGGCAGTGGACAGTACATCAGGGCTTCACTCTGTCCAAGCTATTCCACCATGGGAGGCAGTGCACACTACATCAGGGCTTCACTCTGTCCAAGCTATTCCACCATGGGAGGCAGTGCACACTACATCAGGGCTTCACTCTGTCCAAGCTATTCCACCATGGAGGCAGTGCACACTACATCAGGGCTTCACTCTGTCCAAGCTATTCCACCATGGAGGCAGTGCACACTACATCAGGGCTTCACTCTGTCCAAGCTATTCCACCATGGGAGGCAGTGCACACTACATCAGGGCTTCACTGCGCACTTACAGCCCGTCCTTTCTCTTGCAGGCTAAAGTAGCGTTTAATCGCCAGGCCTGTGCCAGGGGTGGCCGCGCCAAGCTGCAGAAGCTCACTCGGCTGGAGGAGCGCGTGTGGTGTGCTCATGGGAGCACGTGTGATTGTCCCCACAGCGTGCGGTGTATCCGACCCTCCACTGCCCGGCAATGGTAAGGACCTCGCCTTTTGGCCCTCTCGCATCGCACTGGCCCATCCGAGCTACCTCCTTTGCCACTGTCCCACCAATGCGCTGAATCCCACCAGTCCTAACTCCCTCGCTGACGCCGTCTCCTCACTCTGAAGCTACTCTTGTGCATTCCTGCTTTCAGCTGGTGACGACCAGGACCCTGAGGCTGCCAGTGACAGCACCTCCAACCAGGAGGAGGAGGAGGAGCAAGCCGGACCTTCGGGGGAACAGTCACGTCCCGCAGGAGAGGAGGAAATGCTCGACACCTCCTCACTGGACGAGTGCCTGGAGGAACTGTCGCAGGGCAATGCAGCTTCTGGGACCAGTGGCGTCCAGCCACCCAGCAGCCGTGCGCGTGGCCCGCGGCCTTCCCCCCAAAGGGGGGAAGGATCAGAGGGGAGTGCTGCTGCTCGGCACACTCGCCGTCACCAACGCGGCAAGGGTCCCCTAGTTCGGCCCCCCTCCTCCCCAGCGGGAGAGTCGCGACTCCAGTCCGGACACCTTCACTTCGGAGGAGGTGCGGAAGCTCGATCAGATGGCCGACGACTCGGACCGGCGCCACACGGAGCTCATGAGCGTGGTGGGGCGCATGCCTGAGGCCATCGAGTCGCTGGCGACCAGTGTGCGCGAGTTTCGGGGCAGCAACTGCCGCGACTGGCCGCATGCTAACTGATGCCGTCAAGACCCTGGCGGATGTGATGCGCGCGCACACCAGGACCACAGGGCCACTCACTGCTGCCACACGCGCTGTCTCAGGCAGGCATCGCCAGGGCAGGCGCCGCGCTGGACCATCCCAGCAAGCCGGCCGTCGGCTGATTGCTGCGGATCCTGCAGTGCGGGCCCGGCCGAGTGCCACCGCGCCACAGCACCAGCCAGCGCATCCCAGATGCCAGCTGGCCCACATTGCGCCATCCGTCGCCGCCATTCCCCCTCTGGGGCGTCAAGGGCAAGCGGCTGCAGCTGATGGTGGCCAGGCTCAGGTGCGCCACTCAGGAGACGGCCCCTCGAGGCCCAAACGCCGTGTAGGCCGCCCCCCAGCGGCATCTGGCGGAAGGGCATCTGAGCCTCAGGCGCCTTCCCCCAGCCTCGCAGCAGCCACTGGGCAGAGCTTGCGAAGGAGCAGCAGGCAGGGCAGGGGAGGCAAAATGCTGGCCAAGGTCTCGCCCTCGCGGGCCACTCAGTAGAGGGTGTGGCCAGCTTTCCTTTAATATGGCGGTGGCCATCTTTATTTTGCCCATGGTTGTGCTTTTGGAGGGCTTTTTTTTTGCGTTAGGCCGACGTTGAGGCCCGGTTTCAATAAAGGTGGAGTGGCTCCTCCCCAGTTTGTGGGAGTGAGTCGTTTGTTGGGCTTTTTGTGGGGCCCGTTTATTGTTTTTGGGGATTCATGTGGGAAGGGCTTTTCATTTTTGTTTAATAAAAAATTATCTTTATTCATGCAGTCTCCATGGTTGTTCTTCTTAGTGTTTGTTGGCTTCGCCGGCTGAGGGCTTGCAGAGCGGCTGCATTCATCTTCCCTCATGGCCCCTGGCCATTCCCTGACAGGGGGCTTAGAAGTACCGTGTAATAAGGTGGCGTCGTGCGGCCCTTGGCCCTGGTTGCTCCCTCCTGGGAACGTACTCCTGCTCCTCCTCCTCCTCCTCCTCATGCTCCTCCTGCTCCTCCTCCTGAGGTGCTGGTCCAACGTCAGGTGGCAGTGCCTGAGTCCTGCGGATAGCCAGGTTGTGTAGCATGCAGCAAACCACCACAAATTGGGAGACCCGGTCCGGCGAATACTGGAGAGCTCCTCCGGAGCGATCAAGGCAGCGGAACCGCTGCTTGAGGACCCCAATAGTTAGCTCGATGATGTTGCGGGTGGTTTGATGGCTCTCGTTGTAGGCCTCTTCAGCAGCGGTCCTGGGCGCGCGGAGCGGGGTCATGAGCCAGGTGCACAAAGGATAGCCTTTGTCCCCGAGTAGCCATCCTCTTGGGGGAGGCTGTGCCTGGAACATGTCATGCACAGTACTCTGCCGCAGGATAAAGGCATCGTGGCTGCTGCCTGGGAAGCTGGCATTGACTGCCATGATGCGCTGCTTGTGGTCACAGACCAGCTGCACATTCAGAGAATGGTAGCCCTTCCTGTTGCGATACTGCTCGCCATGCTCCAGAGGGGCCCGCAAAGCCACATGCGTACAGTCAATGGCGCCCTGCACCAAGGGGAATTCCCCGAGTCTGGAAAATCCCAATGCGCGCTGATGCTGGCTCTCCAGGGCCATGGGGAAGGAGATGAATTGGCTTCTCCTTCTGAACAGTGCTTCGGTCACCTGGCGGATGCAGCGATGCGCGCCGTACTGGGAGATGTTTGCTATGTCCCCAGCAGCGTATTGGAAGGAGCCGGTGGCATAGAAGTTCAATGCCACCGTCACCTTCACTTCCACCGACAGAGACGTCCTGCACCTGAGCTTTGGCCGCAGATCTCGGCGAAGCAGGTGGCAGATCTCTGCAATCACCCCCTTTCGGAATCGGAGCCTTTTAACACATCGCGCGGCACTCATGTTTAGGTAGGAGCGCTGCTGGCGGTATAGCCTGACTGGGTAAGGCCTGCGTGGCCGACGCCTGTAGCCCCCTCTGCCTCTAGCCAGGGCTGCCCCTCTCACAATGCGTCTGCGAGCCCTACGGACATGGAGCTGCAGCTCCGCGTTGGCACCCCATGCAACCCCCATCAAATCCTGGCAAACACTCTAATTTCCAAATGGCCACTTGCAGCGCTGTTGCCTGAGTCCAAAAATACCTGGCTCTTGCTGCTTGAAACCAGTTAGCTATCCTCCTTGTTGTGTCTCCAGAAATGCGTTGCACAAGACTGTTTTCTGAAAAAAGGATGGCCTTTATACTGGAGAGGACGTTCCCTTTAATTAGCGCCCCCCGGGGCCCGCGCTGGTTGTGTTGCGTTCCTTTTTCCAAACGCTCCGGCCGCCCGCCGCACAATGGGGCGGTCCGACTGAAGTTTGCAATCGGGGCGGCCAAAGGGCGTTGCACGAGGATGTGACGTCATTTTCTGCGCGCGCATCCGGGCGGGCGCTAAACTTTGCGCCGGCGCTAACGGGCAACTTAATTTGGGGCGGGGCGCAAACTGCGCTGCGCCCGGGCGCTACACGCATAGCGCCCGGAAATCACTTCTCTTAAGGCGCTAACTGCTGGCGCAAGCAACTGAAAATCTAGCCCTATGTGTTTGCCTGGTGTGTAGATCAGTTCAAAGTCATATCTTTGCAGCTTCATCATGAGTCGTTGAATCCTTGGAGACATCTCATTCAGATTTTTTAATGATGGCAACCAGTGGGCAGTGGTCTGTCTCAACTGTGAAGGTGGGAAGTCCATATATGTAGCCATGGAACTTTTCTAGTCCAACTACCAAGCCTAGACATTCCTTTTCAATCTGGGCGTATCGATACTCAGAGTCAGCCTTAGACCTGGAGGCATAGGCAACAGGCTTCCAATCTTCACCCTCTGCTTGTAGCAAGCCCGCACCTAGGCCATCTTTTGATGCATCTGTTGACACTTTGATTCTCTTTGTTGGGTCAAAGAAGGTGAGTACAGGTGTGGTTGTCAGCACTGTTTTGAGGTTCATCCACTCTTGTTCATGTCTTTCTGTCCATGCAACCTCATTTGTTTTATGTAGCAGGTCTCGCAGACAGGCTGTCTTGGCTGACAAGTTAGGAATGAACTTTCCAATGAAGTTTATCATCCCCATGATGCGTAGCACTCCTTTTTTGTCAGTGGGTTGGGGCATGTTGAGTATGGCATTTACGTTTTTCATATCTGGCTCTATTCCTTTACCAGATAGATTGGCCTAGAAATTCACTAGCCTTAGCGCCGCTTTTGAGGCGCTAGAGGGACTAGCGCCAGAGTTATGGCCATTTGAAAAATTGAGTGGGGCCCTAAAGCGGCGTTGCACCGGTAGCGCTGCGCCGGCACCGATGACATCATCGGTGTGCGCAGCGGCCCGGTTGCCGTGGTAACCCGCCCGAACTCCGAAATTGAGTTGCGGCCGCCTCGCCCGTGGCAGCCGCAAGCAACGTTCTGTAAAAGGTGCCTTGCTGAAGTTAGCGCCGGTGCATTAAGGTCGCGCGGCGGCCGGCCGCTTTCCCGGCGGCCGCCTGCCTGCACCTCCCTCCCTGGACGCCTCCAAGACCCCCCTGCAGCACAGATGCATGTGGGCCGCGAGCCCGGCACTTCTCCGAGGTGCCGGGCTCATTTTTATTCAGCTGTCAACGGCCAGCGGTCGGGTGCAGGCAGCTCCTCCTTAATGGAAGGAGGAGGCCTGCACTTCCCCAGCCTGCCGCACCGCATCGGGCGCCGCAGCGCCAGAACAGCACTGCAATGGGGCAGTTAGCGCCCATTGGGAGGTGCTGAAACCCTCCAGTAGCGCCGGCAGCCGTTTGGGCGCGGCGCTACTGAATTTTTGGCGCGCACAGCACGACTTAGCACCGGCGCTAAATTTCCGGCGTTAAGCCCCGGCGCAGCGCAAACTCAATTTCTAGGCCATTATCTCCTACGAAAGTGACTTCCTGGACGACAAATTGACACTTGGCTTTGTTGAGCTTCAGTCCTTTCTGGCGTATGCTCTGTAGCACTTTAGTCAGTCTCTCATTGTATTCTTTCAGTGTGGAGCCCCAGATGATGATGTCATCAACATAGACCCGAACTCCTTCCAGACCTTCAGTTATGTGTTCCATCGCTCTATGAAAGATTTCAGATGCAGATATTATCCCAAAAGGCATTCTGAGGAAACAATACCTGCCAAATGGGGTGTTGTAGGTACAGTATTTGGTGCTCTCTTCATCCAGTTTTAGTTGCCAAAATCCTTGTGAGGCATCGAGCTTTGTGAAGTATCTGGCACCTGACATTTCACTGGTGATTTCTTCTCGCTTGGGAATCTGGTAGTGTTCACGTTTTATGTTTGCATTTAAGTCCTTTGGATCCATGCATACTCTTAGATCATTGTTCTTTTTCTTTACACATACCATGGAGTTAACCCAGTCTGTTGGCTCTTCGACTTTCCTGATGACTCCTAGTGTGGTCATTCTGTCCAGTTTTTTCTTGAGCCAGTCACGCGGGGTGCTGGAACTCTCCGTGGAACATGTACCACTGGCTGAGCATCCTCCTTTAGCTGGATCGTGTAAGTGAATGGTAGAACTCCAAATCCTTTGAACACATCCTGGAAATTACTCACTACAGAATCCACCGAGTCATCTGGTCTGCTTATGGCACAGTTTATATGGTAGACTCTCTTGACCAGTTCTAAGTCCTCACAAGCTTTGTCACCTAGCAGTGAATCAAGTCCTTCAGCCACAACAGAAAACATGAGATGATTTACTTTGTCTTTGACTGTCACTTTAAGTCTGCATACACCTAAGCTATCTATTTTCTGTCCATTATAGCCCTTCAGTAGTACTGACTTTTTCTGTATTTTGGGCTTTTCTTTCATATTTTTAATGTCACTCATACTGATTAAGTTTATGTTTGCCCCAGTGTCTAGTTTCAATGTTAGTAATGCTCCATTTACCTGCAGTGGCATCATCCATTTGTCCTCTTTTACTGCATTAACTTTATGTTCAGCATTGTCCATTCCTGAGGGCTGCACATTTTCTGTATCCTTTTCTATATTGTCACATGACACCATTCCTACAAAAAATGTCTCACTTAAATCAGTGTCCTCAATCACATTGACTTGTTGCCCTTTCTTTGTTTTTACTTTTGAAAAGCATTGTTTGGCAAAGTGATTCTTTCCATTACATTTTGTGCACATTTTCCCAAATGCTGGGCATTGTCTTGACTGGTGCTGGTAACCACAGCATTTACAATTAAAAATTCCATCCTCCGATTGCTTTGCATTTCTGTTCTGCCCACGTTTTTTCCCCTTGTAGGACACAGCATCGACAGCAGCACAGTCACTCATTACAGTTGCATTATTATTAATTTCACTGAAAGTCTTCGCGTGCTGTTAAGCTAGCTGACTGGCATGGCATATTTTCACAGCATCCTCCAATGTTAGTTCAGTTTCTCTCAACAAGCATTCCCTGACCTTTTTATCATGAATACCAAACACAATCTGGGCACGAATCATGGATGATTTCAGTTCAGAGAAATTACATGTCTGTGCTTTCTGTTTCAGATTGGTCACAAAGCTATCAAAAGTCTCATTTTGCTGCTGTGTCCGTGAGCGACACATGTGCCTCTCATAGGTCTCGTTCTTTTTGGGAGAACAATGTGTATCAAACTTCTTTCGCACATCGTCCATTTTTTCTCTGTCCTCCTCTTGATCAAATACAAATGTATTAAATACTTCTATCACCTGCAGGCCTGCAACCGTGAGCAGTAACGCTATTTTCCTTGCATCTGGCATCATACTGAACCCAATGGCAGCAATATAGAGTTCGAATTGTTGTTTGAAAGTCCACCAATTGCAGTCGACATTCCCCGTGACTTTCAAACCCTCTGGTGGCTTCAAATTCTCCATGTCTCATTTCACAATATTTAGCAGATATTACCAATCCTGGTACCATGTTATGTTCATAAATAAATTGACGTTTTCATTATGAACAGCTAGCTTGAGCTAGTCATTTATTCAGCCATGTGGACTAGTGTACAGGCATCCATCTTGACTACTGCCTTGTGGGTCACACATCACTAAACATACAGCTCCACCTAGTGTACTATTCTTGAATGACATGTTACTGATCATTACAGGTGAGAGAGATAGAGGGTGCAAGAGAGAGAGAAAGGGTGCGAGAGAGAGAGAAGGTGTGAGAGAGAGAGGGAGAGAGAGAGAGAGGGTGCAAGAGAGAGAAAGAGGGTATGTGAGAGAGAGAGAGGGTGTGAGAGAGAGAGTGTGTGAGAGAGAGAGTGTGCAGGAAGAAACCAAGAATGGGTTCAAACTGAAAATAATAGTGAAATGACAACTGTCAACATGTACAAAAATGGGACAATAATGGTGCAAGGCAACCTCAAAGACTTTGAAACAGCCTTCCAGACATTGAGAGGATTAGTAGAGAAGGGAAGGACCAGCCCCAGTGTAACTACCAGGGAGAAAGCCACACACACTCCCCCCACCACTAGCAGCTCACCAGGAGTAAGGCAGCCTAGCCAGGAGGGGAGTGAGCCACCCAGTTCTGACCAGGCACACACCCTGGGGCCCCACTGCTCCATGGTACAATTGACCAGCTCCATGGTACAATTGACCAGCCACAGTGTAATTACCACAGAAAAAGCCACACACACTCTCCCCACCACTTGCAGCTCACCAGGTGTAAAGCAGCCTAACCAGGAGGTGAGTGAGCCCCCCAGTTCTGACCAGGCACACACCCTGGGGCCCCACTGCACCCTGGTAAAATTACAGGAGCAGTTCACCCAGCTGGAGATAGAGCTGGTTAAGCTTAAGGAGGATGTCCTTCAACTGAAAAGCGATCAAGAAAGCAGGAACAAAATCAAGAGAGGGAGATCTACAAGAGAGAGCTGACTTTACTTGGGAAGCAGGTGAAAGAGCTGCAGAAAGAAGGGGAGAGTTACAGGGGAGAGATAGAGGCATTGACCCAGCAACTAGAGGCCAGAGACAAGACAGTGGCGAGCCCTACTGAGCAGCTGCACTTTTCCACAGAGCAACAGCAGCAGACCCACACTACAGGGAGTGCCACACAGACCAACCAGCAGACCGAAGCCCAATATGCCCCCCCCACTTTGGAACCACAGCCGAGCTGCTCACAAGAGGAGTGCACACACCAGACACTACCCCCCCAGTCCAACACACAACCGGTGAGTCCAAGCGAGAGTCACCAGCCAGTAAACACCAACAAGGCTGACATCATAATACTCATAGACTCAAATGGGAGATTCCTCCTGGAGAAAAAGCTCTTCCCTAAACATAAAGTAGACAACATCTGGTGCCCAACATCAGTCAAAGCCCTGGAATTGTTGACCACAACACAATTAGGCTCCCCCCAACACATCTTAATACACACCGGCACAAATGACCTAAAGGCCCAGCAGAAAAGGGTGGCAACATCGCTACGAGCAGTGATTGAGAAGTCAAGCACCACCTTCCTGAACACTAGAATCACTGTTTCCACACTGTTGCCAAGAAAAGACTTCCACCACAATACAATCCACGAGATAAATGCCAGCATAGCACGAGATTGTGAATTAAAACAAAATGTGCATGTGGCCCAACATCCCACCCTTGGTGTGGATTGTCTTTGCGACCACATCCATCTCCACAAGGAGATAGTGCAGGTCTTTGCTAAGGCCCTGAAGGATGTTGCTCTTAACCAGGTCAACACCCAGACTCCAAGAGGACACCCCCCCGGCCATCAGAGACCAGCGGGGTACAGCCCAGGACCACTACAGAGACCATCACCACACCAACCAGGACCAGAGAGGATCCCCACATACACGCCAGCAGAGCACAACACCAATGTCCGACCTGCACCACGCCTGCCCTACAGGGGAGCAGGGCCACCCCAGCCAGGCAGAGGGAGATGTGCTCAGGATGTAAGCAATACTACAGGCAGAGACAATTCATTGAGAGACATAAAGCAGATGCTCAGCATCATCTGCGCCTGCTTTATGGATCAGGAAACATAATGACTAGTTGTTAGAAAGAGTTGCAGCTATATATTCTCAGCATTTATAGACACTTGAAATGTTCTTTTTTCCTCATTTAACACGACAAACACACACACACCTATCACAGTAAAAGACCAATCTTAGCATGAAATCCTTGTGCATCTCAACCTGGAATATCCAAGGCCTACGCTCTTCTGTGCTTGGCCTGAAGAGCATGAACTCAGAGTTCCTAGATGAAATCAAAGATCTGGACATTATCTTTTTGCAAGAAACCTGGTGTAGAGGAGAAGGGCCCACTGGTTGTCCCCCTGGGTACACAGAGCTGGTGGTCCCCTCTGGTAAACTGCCAGGAGTAACCCAGGGCAGAGACTCTGGAGGCATACTGATTTGGTTTAAAGCAGAGGTTCGGAATTACATTGAATGTATAAAAAAGGGCAATAACCACTTATGGCTCAACAGTAAGAAAGGCATCATTTCTAGCATGCAAAATGTTTTCATTTGCGCACTCTATATTCCCCCTATAGAATCCCTGTACTTCAAAGAGGACACCTTCTCCAACATTGAGAGGGAGGTTATCCAATTCCAGGCCCAGGGGAACGTGTTGATCTGTGATGACCTCAACTCAAGAACTGGTGAAGAACCAGACTTCACCAGTAATCAGGGGAATAATTACATATTTGGGAATAACCATTTTGATCTCCCTTTTCATTCACACAGGAATAACTACGACAAACAGACAAATGCAAACAGAAAACAGCTCCTGCAGCTCTGTCGAAGCCTGGATCTGTACATTGTAGGTAGGTTCAGAGGAGAGTCCCTAGGAAGATCGACCTATTCCTCACCTCACAGAGGGTGAGAGAGAGAGGGTGAGAGAGAGCGAGGGTGCGAGAGAGAGAGGGTGAGAGAGAGAGGAGAGAGGGTGTGAGAGAGAGAGGGTGCGAGAGAGAGAGGGTGTGAGAGAGAGCGAGGGTGCGAGAGAGAGAGGCTGAGAGAGAGAGCGAGGGTGTGAGGGAGAGAGAGAGGGGGTGAGAGAGAGGGTGCGAGAGAGAGAGAGGTTGCGAGAGAGAGAGGGTGAGAGCGAGAGAGGGTGAGAGAGAGAGAGGGTGAGAGAGAGAGCGGGTGAGAGAGAGAGAGGGTGCGAGAGAGAGAGGGTGAGAGAGAGAGAGAGTGAGAAAGAGAGAGAGGGTGCGAGAGAGAGAGGGTGAGAGAGAGAGGGTGTGAGAGAGAGAGGGTGCGAGAGAGAGAGGGTGCGAGAGAGAGAGGGTGAGAGAGAGAGGGTGTGAGAGAGAGAGGGTGCGAGAGAGAGAGGGTGCAAGAGAGAGAGAGGGTGAGAGAGAGAGGGTGTGAGAGAGAGAGGGTGCGAGAGAGAGAGGGTGTGAGAGAGAGCGAGGGTGCGAGAGAGAGAGGGTGAGAGAGAGAGCGAGGGTGTGAGGGAGAGAGAGAGGGACTGAGAGAGAGAGGGTGAGAGAGAGAGAGGGGGGGTGATTGAGAGAAGGTGAGAGAGAGGGTGAGAGAGCGAGGGTGAGAGAGAGAGGGAGAGAGAGAGAGGGAGAGAGAGAGAGAGGCTGAGAGAGAGAGAGAGGGTGAGAGAGAGAGAGAGAGGGCGAGAGAGAGAGGATGAGAGAGAGAGAGGGCAAGAGAGAGAGAGAGAGAGAGAGGGAGAGTGAGAGGGAGAGGGAGAGAGGGATCCAGACCCAGATCCCAAAAGGACCCCCCGATCACCAAAGACCAACGGGATACAGACCAGGACTACTACAAAGACCACCATCACACCAACCGGAACCAGAGAGGATCCCCACACACAACAACAATGTTGGACCTGCACCACTCCTGTCCTACAGGGGAACAGGACCACCCCCAGCCAGGCAGAAGGAGAGGTGCTCAGGGCGTACGCAATACCACAGGCAGAGACAATCCATTAAGAGACATAATGCAGGTGATCAGCAGCATCCACTCCTGCCTTATGGATCAGAAAATAAATTAGGACTAGTTGTTAGAAAGAGTTGTAACCAATTATCCTCAGCATTTATAGACAATTGAAATGCTTTTTTTCCCCATTTAGACACGACAAACACATATCACTACTTATCATATTTTAACCCATCAATTTTAGCATGAAATCCTTATATATCTCAACCTGGAATATCCAAGGTCTACGCTCTTCTATGCTTGGCATGAAGAGTGAGACCCCAGAGTTCCTAGATGAGATTAAAGATCTAGATATTATCTTTTTACAGGAAACCTGGTGTAGAGGAGAAGGGCACACCAGCTGTCCCCATGGGTACACAGAGCTGGTGGTCCCCTCCAATAAATTGCCAGGAGTAACCCAGGGCAGAGAATCTGGAGGCATACTGATTTGGCTTAAAGCAGAGCATAGTAATTACATTAAATTTATAAAAAAGGGCGAAAACCACTTATGGTTCAAACTTAAAAGGGGCATCATCTCTAGCATGAAAGATGTTTTCATTTGCACACTCTATATCCCCCCGACAGAATCCCCGTACTTCAAAGAGGACACCTTCTCCAACATAGAGAGGGAGATTACTCAATTCCAGGCCCAGGGAAATGTGTTGATCTGAGAGAAAGAGAGAGAGAGGGTGAGAGAGAGAGTGTGAGAGAGAGAGGGTGAGAGAGAGAGGGTGAGAGAGGGAGAGGAAGAGAGAGAGAGGGTGAGAGAGAGAGAGGGTGTGAGAGAGAGTGAGGGTGCGAGAGAGAGGGAGTGTGCGAGAGAGAGGGTAAGAGAGAGAGGGTGAGAGAGCGAGAGAGAGGGTGTGAGAGAGAGATAGGGTGCGAGAGAGAGAGGGAGAGAGAGAGAGAGGGTGAGAGAGAGAGAGGGTGAGAGAGAGGGTGTGAGAGACACCGGCACAAATGACCTAAGGGCCCAGCAGAAAAGGGTAGCAACATCGCTCGGATCAGTGATTGAGAAGGCAAGCGACACCTTCCCAAACACTAGAATCACGGTTTCCACACTACTGCCGAGAAGAGACTTCAACAACAAAACAATCCATGAGATAAATGCCAGCATAGCAAGAAACTGTGAATTAAAACATAACGTGCACCTGGCCCAACACCCCACCCTTGATGTGGAATGTCTTTACCACCAAGTCCATATCCACAGGAAGCGAATGTCGGTCTTTGCGAAGGCCCTGAAGGACGTCGCTTTTAACCAGATTCCAAGTGGATCCCCCCCGATCACCAAAGACCAACGGGATACAGACCAGGACTACTACAGAGGCCACTACTACAGAGACCACCACCACACCAACCGGGACCAGAGAGGATCCCCACGCACAACAACAATGTCGGACCTGCACCACTCCTGCCCTACAGGGGAACAGGGCCACCACCAGCCAGGCAGAGGGAGAGGTGCTCAGGGTGTACGCAATACCACAGGCAGAGACAATCCTTTAAGAGACATAATGCAGACGATCAGCAGCATCTACTCCCGCCTTATGGATCAGAAAAAAATAAGGACTAGTTGTTAGAAAGAGTTGTAACCAATTATCCTCAGCATTTATAGACAATTGAAATGTTATTTTTTCCCCATTTAGACACGACAAACACATATCACTATTTAGCATATTTTAACCCATCACAGTAAAAGATCAATTAAGCATGAAACCCTTATATATCTCAACCTGGAATATCCAAGGTCTAAGCTCTTCTATGCTTGGCATGAAGAGTGGGACCCCAGAGATCCTAGATGAAATTAAAGATCTAGATATTATCTTTTTACAGGAAACCTGGCGTAGAGGAGAAGGGCATACCGGCTGTCCCCATGGGTACACAGAGCTGGTGGTCCCCTCCAATAAATTGCCAGGAGTAACCCAGGGCAGAGAATCTGGAGGCATACTGATTTGGCTTAAAGCAGAGCATAGTAATTACATTAAATTTATAAAAAAGGGCGAAAACCACTTATGGCTCAAAATTAAGAGGGGCATCATCTCTAGCATGAAAGATGTTTTCATTTGCACACTCTATATCCCCCTGACAGAATCCCCGTACTTCAAAGAGGACACCTTCTCCAACATAGAGAGGGAGATTATCCAATTCCAGGCCCAGGGAAATGTGTTGATCTGTGTTGACCTCAACTCAAGAACTGGTGAAGAACCAGACTTCACCAATAATCAGGGGAATAATTACATATTTGGGAATAACCACTTTGATCTCCCTTCCCATCCACACAGGCATAACTGCGACAAACAGACAAATGCTAACGGAAAACAGCTCCTGCAGCTATGTCAAAGCCTGGGTCTGTACATTGTCAATGTTAGGTTCATGGGAGACTACCTAGGAAGATCGACCTATTGCTCACCTCTTGGCTTCAGCACCGTAGACTATATGATTACGGATCTGGACCCATCCTCTTTCAGAGCATTCACAGTCAAACCACAAACAACACAGTCAGATCACAGTCAAATTACTGCATATCTTAAAAGGACAGAAACAACCAACACCAACAAACTGTACAACATTAAAAAATCCTACAGATGGGCCAAAAACAGCACGGAAAAATACCAGAAAGCAATCAGCAATCAATCAACTCAAGCTCTCTTGGACACCTTTCTGGAAAATACATACACACACAATAAAGAAGGCGTGAATAACCTAAATAATATTTTTGATAATTTGGCATCAATGTCAAACTTGAAAGTTCGCAAGAATAAACCCAAAACAATAAACTATGAAAAATGGTTTGACTCAGATTGCCATAACATGAGGAAAAAACTCAAAAAAATATCAAACGAAAAACACAGCCAGCCAGAAAATGAGGAATTATGCCTCACTTATTGTCAGGCACTAACACAATACAAAAACACACTCAGAACCAAGAAAGAGCAGTATATTAAGAATACACTCAGCTCCATTGAGGAATCCATTGATTCCAATTGTTTCTGGGACAACTGGAATGCAGATGATGTAGGCGGGGTTTTAAATGAATTTTTTGCATCTGTGTTCACTATGGAGAAAGACGATGCAGACATAGAAATCGGGCAAGGGGTCTGTGACATACTTGAACATATTAGCATCGAGAGGGAGGAGTTGCTAGCGGTTTTAGCAGGACAAAAATGGATAAATCCGCAGGCCCAGACGAGATGTATCCCAGGCTGCTGTGGGAGGCAAAGGAGGAGATTGCCGGGGCTCTGACACAAATTTTCAGAACCTCTCTGGCCACAGGGGATGTACCAGAGGACTGGAGAACAGCTAATGTAGTACCATTATACAAGAAGGGTAGCATGGATAAACCAGGGAATTACAGGCCAGTGAGCCTAACATCTGTGGTAGGGAAATTATTGGAAAAAATTCTGAGGGACAAAATTAGTCTCCACTTGGAGAGGCAAGGATTAATCGGGGATAGTCAGCATGGCTTTGTCAAGGGTAAATCATGTCTGACAAATCTGATTGACTTTTTCGAGGGGGTGACTAGGGAGGTGGATGAGGGAAATGCTGTGGATGTGGTTTACATGGACTTCAGTAAAGCTTTTGACAAAGTCCCGCATAGGAGACTGGTCAAGAAGGTAAGAGCCCATGGGATCCAGGGTGCCTTGGCGCGTTGGATCCTAAACTGGCTGAGTGGCAGGAGGCAGAGGGTGATGGTCGAAGGTTGCTTTTGTGACTGGAAGCCTGTGTCCAGTGGGGTACCTCAGGGATCGGTGCTGGGTCCCTTGTTGTTTGTGATCTACATAAATGATTTGGATGAGAATGTAAAAGGTATGATCAGTAAGTTTGCAGATGACACGAAAATTGGTGGGGTGGTAAATTGCAAGGAGGAAAGCCTCAGGCTACAGGACGATATAAGTGGGTTGGTCAGTTGGGCGCAAAAGTGGCAAATGGAATTTAACCCTGAAAAGTGCGAGGTGATGCATTTTGGACGGACAAATAAGGCAAGGGAATACACAATGAGTGGTAGGACCCTAGGAAGTACAGAGGGTCAGAGGGACCTTGGTGTACATGTACATAGATCTCTGAAGGCAGCGGAACAGGTAGATAAGGTGGTTAAAAAGGCATATGGGATACTTGCCTTCATTAGCCGAGGCATAGACTATAAGCGCAGGGAGGTTATGATGGAACTGTACAAAACGCTGGTGAGGCCACAGCTGGAATACTGTGTGCAGTTCTGGTCGCCTCACTATAGGAAGGATGTGATTGCTTTAGAGAGGGTGCAGAGAAGATTCACCAGGATGTTACCTGGGATGGAGCGCCTCAGCTATGAAGAAAGACTAAACAGGCTGGGGTTGTTTTCCTTGGAGCAAAGAAGGCTGAGGGGGGACCTGATTGAGGTATACAAAATGATGAGGGGCATAGATAGGGTAGACAAAGAGGAACTTTTCCCCTTAGTAGGGGGGTCAATAACAAGGGGGCATAGATTCAGGGTAAGGGGCAGGAGATTTAGAGGGGATTTGAGGAGGAACTTTTTCACCCAGAGGGTGGTTGGAATGTGGAACTCAATGCCTAAAAGGGTGGTAGAGGCAGGAACCCTCACAACATTCAAGAAGCATTTGGATGAGCACTTGAAATGCCATTGCATACAAGGCTATGGACCAAATGCTGGAAAATGGGATTAGACTGGACAGGGATGGATGGGCGGCGCAGACACGATGGGCCGAAGGGCCTCTTTCTGTGCTGTAAAACTCTATGACTCTATGACATTACACAATAAACAACACGATGAATTGGCCATTCAAAACGGAGACACATGGGAAAACCATTTTGAAAAATTATACCAGAGAAACACACTAAGCCCAGAGCAATACCAAATATGTGAAAAACTGGAAAAGCTCGAATTTGCCATAAAAGATAACCAAAACCCGATAGACCCCATAATATCTGAAAAAGAGCTAATTGAAAAACTCCAGGTCCTGCGACCAGGAAAACCTTGCGGGGCAGATGGCATCCTAAGCGAGATGATTAAACACATGGACGATAAAATGAAATTGGCTATCCTGAAACTCTTCAACTTGGTTCTGAGTGTCGGTTACTTCCCTGATATCTGGAACAGGGTTAAGGACATCTCCTCTGGACTGGAGAGAAACTTGGAGTGGGAGGGGAAGGATCCAGTTGTCGTGGTCCATGTTGGTACCAACGACATAGATAGGACAAGGAAGGAGGTTCTGCTGAGGGAGTTTGAGCAGCTAGGGGCCAAATTAAAAAGCAGAACCACAAGGGTAATAATCTCTGGATTATTACCTGAGCCACGAGCGAATTTGGCTAGCACAAATAAAATTAGAGTTAAATGCGTGGCTCAAAGACTGGTATGGGAGAAATGGGTTTTGCTTCCTGGGACACTGGCACCAGTATTGGGGCAGGAGGGAGCTGTTCCATTGGGACGGGCTTCATTTGGCCAGTGCTGGGACTAGAGTCCTGGTGGATCATATAACTAGGGCTGTAGAGAGGGCTTTAAACTAACTAGTGGGGGGGAGGTTCCTAGAGAGCAAATAATAAAAATGACAACAGAGAAGGTCATAGACTTAGGTAGCAGTGGGGAAATTAAAAACCAGAGCGTGTCAGGAAGGGGCAGAAGGTATGGAGTAAAAGGTAAAGTAATAAAAAGGGCAAAAGCAGGAACTAAGTGTCACAAAACATATTTGAAAGTTCTCTATCTGAATGCACGTAGCATTCATAACAAAATAGATGAGTTAATGGCACAAATAACCACATATGGGTATGATCTTGTGGCCATTACAGAAACATGGCTGCAGGGTGACAATGCCTGGGAATTAAACATACCAGGTTATTTAACGTTCAGGAAGGACAGGCAGGAAGGAAGGGGAGGTGGGGTGGCTATGTTAATAAAGGAAGGAATCACTGTAATACAGAGAAATGATATTGGGTCAAAAGATCAGGATAATGAAACAGTTTGGGTGGAGGTAAGGAATAATAAGGGGAAAAAAACACTAGTGGGCGTAGTCTATAGACCTCCGAACACTGGCAACTCTGTTGGACGGAGTATCAGTCAGGAAATAGTTGAGGCTTGTAATAAGGGAACATCTATAATTATGGGGGATTTTAACTATCATATTAATTGGACAAATCAAATTGGGCAGGGCTGCCTTGAGGATGAGTTCATTGAGTGTACTGGGATGGGTTTCTTGAGCAGTATGTAACTGAACCGACCAGGGGGCAAGCAACCTTAGATCTGGTCCTGTGTAACGAGACAGGATTAATTAAAAATGTCCTAGTAAAGGATCCCCTTGGAATGAGTGACCATAACATGGTTGAATTCCATATTCAATTAGAGGGTGAGAAGGTTGGATCTCAAACAAGCGTGCTAAGCTTGAATAAAGGAGACTATGAAGGTATGAGAGCGGAATTGAGTAGAGTGGATTGGGAAAATAGATTAAAGGGTAAGACGGTACATGATCAGTGGTGTACATTTAAGGAGTTATTTTACAACTTCCAAAAAATATATATTCCACTGAGAAGAAAAGGGTGTAAAAGAAAAGACAGCCATCCGTGGCTAAGTAAAGAAATTAAGGATAGTATTCGACTAAAAACAAGGGCATATAAGGTAGCCAAATCTAGTGGGAGGATAGAGGATTGGGAAAACTTTAAAAGACAGCAAAAAATAACAAAAAGATTGATTAAGAAAGGGAAGATAGATTATGAAAGTAAATTAGCAAAAAATATAAAAACAGATAGTAAGAGTTTTTATAGTTATATAAAAAGAAAAAGGGTGGCTAAAGTAAATGTTGGTCCCTTAGAGGATGAGACTGGGAAATTAATGGTGGGAAATATGGAGATGGCAAAAACACTGAATGAATATTTTACATCAGTCTTTACAGTAGAAGACACTAAGAATATCCCAACACTGGACAAACAGGGGGCTGAAGGGGGGGAGGAGCTAAACACGATCAAAATCACTAAAGAAGTGGTACTCGGTAAAATAATGGGACTCAAGGCGGATAAATCACCTGGACCTGATGGCTTACATCCTAGGGTCTTGAGGGAAGTGGCGGTAGGGATTGTGGATGCATTGGTAATAATTTTCCAAAACTCCCTGGACTTGGCAAAGGTCCCGGCAGACTGGTAAACTGCTAGTGTAACACCCTTATTTAAAAAGGGCAGCAGACAGAAGGCTGGAAACTATAGACCGATTAGCCTAACATCTGTGGTAGGTAGAATTTTGGAGTCCATTATTAAGGAGACAGTAACAGGACATTTGGATAATCATAATTTAATAGGACAAAGTCAGCATGGTTTTATGAAGGGGAAGTCATGTTTGACAAATTTGCTGGAGTTTTTTGAGGAAGTAACATATAGGGTGGATAAAGGGGAACCAGTGGACGTAGTGTATTTAGACTTCCAAAAGGCATTTGACAAGGTGCCACACAAAAGATTATTGCTTAAGATAAAAAATCACGGGATTGGGGGTAATATTCTGGCATGGATAGAGGATTGGCTATCTAACAGAAGGCAGAGAGTTGGGATAAATGGTTCATTCTCAGACTGGCAATCAGTAACTAGTGGTGTTCTGCAGGGGTCAGTGCTGGGTCCCCAACTCTTTACAATCTATATTAACGATTTGGAGGAGGGGACCAAGTGTAACATATCAAAGTTTGCAGATGATACTAAGATGGGAGGGAAAGTAGTGAGTGAGGAGGACATAAAAAACCTGCAAGGGGACATCAACAGACTAAGTAAGTGGGCAGAGATTTGGCAGATGGAATACAATACTGGAAAGTGTGAGGTTATGCACTTTGGCAGGAAAAATCGTAGAGCAAGTTATTATCTTAATGGCAAGAAACTGGAAAGTACTGGAGTACAAAGGGATCTGGGGGTCCTGGTGCACGAACTCAAAAGATTAGTATGCAGGTGCAGCTAGTGATTAAGAAGGCCAATGGAATGTTGGCTTTCATTGCTAGGGGGATAGAATATAAAAATAGGGAGTTATTGCTTCAGTTGTACAAGGCATTGGTGAGACCGCACCTGGAATACTGCGTACACTTTTGGTGTCCATACTTAAGAAAGGACATACTTGCTCTTGAGTCAGTACAAAGAAGGTTCACTCGGTTAATCCCGGGGATGAGGGGATGGACATATGAAGAGAGGTTGAGTAGATTGGGACTCTACTCATTGGAGTTCAGAAGAATGAGAGGTGATCTTATTGAAACATATAAGATTGTGAAGGGGTTGGAACGGGTGGATGCGGGGAAGATGTTCCAGATGATGGTTGAAACTAGAACTAGGGGGCATAGTCTTAGAATATGGGGCTGCTCTTTCAAAACTGAGATGAGGAGGAACTACTTCACTCAGAGGGTGGTAGGTCCATGGAATATGCTGCCCCAAAAAGCTGTAGAAGCTACATCATTACATAAATTTAAAACAGAAATAGACAGTTTCCTAGAAGTAAAGGGAATTAAGGGTTACGGGGAGCGGGCAGGAATTTGGACATGAGTCTAGGTTCGGATCGGTCAAGGCCCTGTGGGTAGCGGAGCGGGCCCAGGGGCCGTGTAGCCTGATCCTGCTCCAATTTCGTGTGTCTAATTCTGTTAGATTCAGGAGATGGTTCTGTGACAGTGGAATGGCGGTTAGGATCAGATCAGCCATGATCTTATTGAATGGTGGAGCAGGCTCGAGGGGCCGATTGGCCTACTCCTGCTCCTATTTCTTATGTTCTTATGTTCTTAACAAAGGACTCATAATGCCCATCTATAAAAGTGGGGACAAAATTGACCCAAATAACTATCGAGGCATCTGTGTAAACAGTAACCTGGGGAAGGTTTTCTGTAGTATCATAAACAAAAGACTTATAAACTTCCTTGAGGAGCACAATGTCTTGAGTAAAAGCCAAATTGGATTCCTACCAAACTATAGAACATCAGATCATATCTTCACCCTACAGACCCTAATTGACAAAGATGTTCATCAAAACAAAAGCAAAATTTCTGCCTGCTTTATAGATTTCCAGAAGGCCTTCAATTCCATCTGGCACGATGGTCTATTCTTGAAACTTATTGAAAGTGGTGTAGGGGGAAAAACATATGATGTAATTAAATCAATGTATACAAACAACAAATGTGCAGTTAAAATTGGAGGCAAACAAACAAAATAGTTCCCACAGGGGTGTGGTGTGACACAGGACTCGCCAATCTCACCGACACTCTTTAATATTTACATAAATGAATTGGCAAAACTACTTGAACAATCTACAGCACCCGGCCTCACCCTATATGAATCCAAGGTTAAATTACTCCTCTATGCAGATGACCTGGTACTGCTGTCACCAACTAAGGAGGGTCTACAGCAGAACGGGGCAGCACGGTGGCATAGTGGTTAGCACTGTTGCCTCACAGCGCCAGAGACCCGGGTTCGAATCCGGCCTCGGGTGACTGTCTGTGTGGAGTTTGCACATTCTCCCCGTGTTTGCGTGGGTTTACTCCGGGTGCTCCGGTTTCCTCCCACAGTCCAAAGATGTGCAGGTTAGGTTGATTGGCTATGATAAATTGACCCTTAGTGTTAGGGGGATTAAACACATGGGGTTACAAGGATAGGGTGGGATATGTGTTGGTGTAGGGGTTACGGGGATCGGGTGGAATATGTGTCGGTGCAGGCTCGATGGGCCGAAATGGCCTCTATCTGCACTGTGGGGTTTCTGTGATTTCTGTGATTTCTGTGAACTTGGATCTGCTGGAGTCATTCTGTCAAACCTGGGCCCTGACAATAAACCCCCAAAAAACCAAAGTCCTTATGTTCCAGCAAAGATCCAGACATCAGGGACCCAGAATAAATTTCACACTAGGAACAATTAAAATTGAACAAACCACTAACTACACATACTTGGGCTTAAAAATCAGCTCTACAGGAAATTTTCATCTGGCTGTGAATGAACTGAAAGAGAAAGCTAGAAGGGCTTTCTATGCCATTAAAAAATCAATCCAAATAGAAATCCCAATTAGCATTTGGCTCAAAATTTTTAAATCAGTAATTGAACCAATTGCACTCTATGGCAGTGAGGTGTGGGGACCGCTAACACAACAAGAATTTGCAAAATGGGACAAACACCCAATTGAGATCCTACATGCAGAATTCTGTAAAGGTATCCTCCGGACTCAAAGGAAAACCGTAAACAATGCATGCAGGTCAGAACTAGGCCAATATCCATTAATAATTACTATCCAAAAGAGAGCCACCAAATTTTGGAAACACCTAAAAATGAGCAACCACCACTGCTATCATTACGAAGCCCTGAAATGCCAAGAGAGGACCATAAAGAAGAATACCCTCAGTCAACTAGTCCTGGGATTCAGTGAATTAACTACTAACACTACTAACAATAACCAGCCCCAGGACAGTGACATCATAGCACAGAGAATTCGACCCAACACAATTGTCACTAAGCAAAAGGAAAACTACCTGTCATATTGGGCAGAAACAACAAAAACCCAAAACAAACTCAATTGCTACTTGGCCCTAAACAGACAATACAACATGGCTGAATACCTGACCATGGTAAAGGATAGCAAACTGAGAAAGACCTTGACAAGGTACAGACTTAGTGAACATAGCCTGGCCATCGAAAAAGGCAGACACAGACAGACCCGGCTGCCAAGAGAGGACAGGATATGCTCTCACTGCAGTCAGGGAGTGGTGGAGACAGAGGGGCACTTCCTCACAGCTTGTGGAAAATATCAGGGCATCAGGGAGAATTTCTACCAAAAATTCACAAAAATATGCCTGAATTCAGAAATTTGAATGACGACCAAAAACTCCCATACCTACTAGGGGAACAGAGAAATTGTGTAACCTTAGCGGCACACTATGTTACAGCTTGCCATAAACAGAGGGACAACCAGTAAACCTAAGTAAAGAGTATATACAAATTATACGAATGTATATTTATACACTCAGGGATATATCTGTTTATACACTGTATGAATCGATCTGCATTTATGTGTTCAACCATGAATGATTTGCGATGCTTTGGCAACATAAGATGTACCTTATCATGCCAATAAAGCGATTTGAATTGAATTGAATTGAATTGAGAGAGAGAGGGTGAGAGAGAGAGGGTGCGAGAGAGAGAGGGTGAGAGAGAGAGAGAGAGGATGTGAGAGAGAGAGAGAGGGTGCGAGAGAGAGAGGGTGCGAAACAGCGAGGGTGAGAGAGAGAGAGGGTGAAAGAGAGAGAGAGGCTGAGAGAGAGGGTGAGAGAGAGAGAGAGAGAGAGGGGTGAGAGAGAAAGAGGGTGAGAGAGAGAGAGAGGCTGAGAGAGTGAGGGTGAGAGAGAGAGAGAGGGTGACAGAGAGAGGGTGGGTGAGAGAGAGAGAGAGATGGTGAGAGAGAGGGACTGAGAGAGAGAGGGTGAGAGAGAGAGAGAGAGTGAGAGGGTGATAGAGAGAGATGGTGAGAGAGAGGGACTGAGAGAGAGAGGGTGAGATAGAGAGAGAGAGAGAGAGAGAGGGGGGCGAGAGAGAGAGGGTGAGAGAGAGAGAGAGGGTGCGAGAGAGAGAGAGGGTGCGAGAGAGAGAGAGGGTGCTAGAGAGAGAGAGAGGGTGCGAGAGAGAGAGGTTGAGAGAGAGAGGGGGTGAGAGAGAGAGAGGGTGAGAAAGAGAGAGGGTGAGAGAGAGAAAGAGGGTGCGGTAGGAATGTCTAGTTCCTATCCAACAACTGAGGTCCACTCAGGCGCTTAAACAAAACGAAGTTTAATGGAAACTAACAGGTTTAAACAAGTAATTGCAGGAGAACATCGAGTGTAGGTCTATTCAGTTCGGAGTCTCCACGAGGACTGCTGGCTGGTCCCGTGGTTGACGTTATGACGTCATCACGTTCTTCCCGCCAGTGGGGGATCACGTGATGTACGGCGTGACGTCATCGCGTTTACCCGCGCAGTTAAAGTAATCATACTCCATACAAGTAAACAGTATAAATAAAGATACAGACTCAGGCTGTAGCTAACATGTTGTTAAAGGGAATTATATACAAATTATCTGAGTCCTTTAGTGGCTCCGCCACAGTGCAATAGAGAGAGAGGATGTGAGAGAGAGAGAAGATGCGAGAGAGAGAGGGTGTGAGAGAGAGAGGGTGAGAGAAAGAGAGAATGTGTGAGAGAGAGAGAGTGTGCGAGAGAGAGAGAGAGGGTGAGAGAGGGAGGGTGCGAGAGAGAGAGAGTGTGCGAGAGAGAGAGGGTGAGAGAGAGAGGGTGCGAGAGAGAGAGGGTGCGAGAGAGAGAGGGTGAGAGAGAGAGAGAGAGAGGGTGTGTGTGAGAGAGAGAGAGGGGGTGAGAGAGAGAGAGAGGGTGAGAGAGAGAGAGAGAGCGGTTGAGAGAGAGAGGGGGTGAGAGAGAGAGAGAGGGTGAGAGAGAGAGAGCGGGGGGGAGAGAGAGAGAGAGAGGGGTTGAGAGAGAGAGCGAGGGAGAGAGACAGAGAGAGGGGTTGAGAGAGGGAGGGGATGAGAGAGAGGGTGATAGAGAGAGTGAGAGAGAGAGAGGGTGAGAGAGAGAGGGTGAGAGAGAGAGTGAGAGAGAGAGAGAGAGGGTGAGAGAGAGAGGGTGAGAGAGAGAGGGTGTGAGAGAGAGAGAGTGTGCGAGAGAGAGCGAGAGGGTGCGAGAGAGAGAGAGAGTGTTCGATAGAGAGAGAGGGTGCGAGAGAGAGAGAGAGGGTGAGAGAGAGAGGGTGATGTTATGTTCATAAATAAATAGACGTTTTCATTATGAACAGCTAGCTTGAGCTAATCATTTATTCAGCCATGTGGGCTAGTGTACAGGCATCTATCTTGACTACTGCCTTGTGGGTCACCCACCACTAAACATACAGCTCCACCTAGTGTACCATTCTAGAATGACATGTTACTGATCATTACATCCCCCTTCCTTAGAGGTTAAACAAAATCAATATCAATCAATCATAACGACATAAACATCTTCACAACAGTCAACACATTTTCAAAGCTTTAATTTATGAACTCTAAGCTTTTCATTCTTTTATTATAGTTTTCTTTGTACTCAAAGATTAAGTCTATCAGGCTTTTTTACTTCACGTGTGGATCTTCTCTGCACAGGTAAGTCTGCTGTGTTTTCATGAGAGCCTGTATGTGTGTTTGTGTTAGATTGTTCTGGTGGTGAGTGACAAGATTCAGTTTCGGCATTGTCATCGACTTGCTCTTGGATAGTTTCTTGTGTTTTCAGGAGGGAACAGCAGTTCCTCCTGAGAATCTGTCCTTCCTCAGTTCTAACAGTGTATGACCTTGGTCCTACTTCCTCAAGAACTGTAGCTTTCCTGTTGCATGCATCTGGATCCTCAATCCTGACAACATCATCCCTTGTCAATGGTTTCAGAGTTTTGGATGACTTGTCATAGTATGAATTCTGTTTCAGCTTTAACAGTTCAAGTCTCTGTTTCAGTTCCTTACTCTGCTTTTCTTTTGCACTGCAGGGTAGCATGGTGCGCAACTTTTGACCCATTAGGAGTTCAGCAGGTGAAGAACCATAGTCTAAAGGGGAGGCTCGGTAGCTCAGCAGGGCGAGATAAGGATCAGACATGCTTTCTGTTGCTTTCTGTTTGAGAAATTGAACACCTTTCGCTGCCTTACCATTCGACTGAGCATACAGAGGACTGGATGTGATGTGTTGAAAGTCATAATGTGCTGCAAACTGTTGGCATTCCTTACAGTTGAAGCATGGATCTTTGTCGCTAACAGCAGTCCTGGGAATTCCATGTCCGGCGAAGATAGATTTAACATGCATTATGACACTGCTTGCTGATGTCCTTGAGAGTAGCACCATCTCAGGATAGTTAGAATAGTAGTCAATCACTAATAGATAGTCTTTACCATTCAAATGAAAGAGGTCCATACCAACCTTTTGCCATGGTGCTGTTGGTTAATCAGCTAACATAATTGGTTCCTTTGCTTGTTTGTTTTGGTGTTTCTGACATGTCTCACATATGCCTATCATGTTCTCAATGTCCTTATTTATGCCAGGCCAATAAACAGTGGCCTAGAAATTCATTAAGGCGCTGCCAGCTTTGCGGCCAGTTACCGCCTAAAGAGGGCTTTTGCGCCAAAAAGGAGTTTGCGCTGATATTCAGCGCAGCGGTATTGGCGGCGGTAGCCGTTAGCGCTGCGCCGGCACCGATGACGTCATCGGTGTGCGCAGTGCCCCGGTTCCGCCCTGAAACCGGCCCGATCCCCATATTTAGTTGCGGCCGCCTCCTCCGCAGCTTTAAGGTGGAGGTGCGGCCGGCCGCTTTTTCGGCGGCTGCCTGCCCGCACCTCCTTCCCCGGCCTCCTCCACCCATCCCCCCCCGCGGCATTGCTGGCTGCTTTCCGCGACCCCGGCACTTCTCCGTGGTGCTGGGCTCATTTGCCGGCACTATCCAGCGGCGATCTCCCCGTTGCAGGCATCTCCCCCTTAAGAGAAGGAGGAGGCCTGCAGTACCGCAGCCTGCCGCTCCGCAGCAGATGGCGCAGCAGTGCCAAGAGCGCTGAAATTCAGTTTCAGCGCCCCAAGCAGAGGCGGGCACACCCTGGAATCGTGCCCGGTTCCGAATTGGGGCGCAAAAACTGAATATCTGATGATCGCAAATGGCTCCCCACCCAGCGCTAACTTTTGGGTGCTAGCCAGCTGGCGGGGCCATAGTGAATTTCTAGGCCAGTGTCTCTTGCTCTCCTTTTGCATTTTTCAATTCTGAGGTGTCCCTCATGAATCCTTTTGAGCATGTCTTGACGTAGAGCCTGTGGAATGACTATTCTATTCTGTTTTAGTAATAGTCCACTTGCGACACTCAACTCTGTCCTAATGTGATAATACTTTGGACAGGAACCTTTGGGCCAACCATGATGAATGTTCTCTATTACTGTTTGTAACACTGTCGGCTGAAAATTCAGTAGCCTTAGCGCCTCATTTGAGGCGCTAGAGGGCCTTGCGCCGGAGTTATGGCCAGTAGCGAAATTCCCTGGGGCCCTAAATCGGCATTGCTCCGGTAGCGCTGTGCCGGCACCGATGACGTCATCGGTGTGCGCAGCGTCCCGGTTGCCGTGGTAACCCGCCTGAACTCCGAAATTGAGTTGCGGCCGCCTCGCCCGTGGCAGCCGCAACCAGGGTTTTGTCAGAGGTGCCTTACTGCAGTTAGCGCCGGCGCATTAAAGGCCCCGCGGCGGCCGGCCGCTTTCCCGCCGGCCGCCTGCCCGCAGCTCCCTCCCCGGACTTCTCTCCCCCCCCGCCGGAACAGATGCAAGCCCAGCACTTGTCCGAGGTGCCGGGCTCATTTTTAAGCAGATTTGCGCGGGCCGCGGCCGTGTGCAGGCAGCTCCTCCTTAATGGAAGGAGGAGGCCTGCACTTCCCCAGCCTGCCGCAGTGCATCGGGTGCTGCAGCGCCGGAATTCCGGCGCGAAACGGCAGTTAGCGCCCTTTTCCAGGCGCTAAGACCCTTCAGTAGCGCCGGCAGCCGTTTGGGCACGGCGCCACTGAATTTTTGGCGCGCGCAGGGGACTTAGAGCCGGCACTAATTTCCGGCGCTAAAGCCCTGGCTAAGCCAAAACCCAATTTCTAGGCCTGTATCTTTTACTGTTTCTTCTGCTATTTGCTTTGATTTTGTGTCTGACACGGGCAGTGCAGCAGTGAGCATACTCACATGAACATCCACGTCTTCCTCAGTAGAGCTCACATGACTCATTGTGGGTGCTCGGGATAGTGCATCTGCTAACACTATGGCCTAGAAATTGAGTGGGCTTTGCGCCCATTTTGCGGCGCTAGAGGTCATTGCGCTGGACTTACAGCCGGTTCAGAAATTCCCTGGGGCCCTACCATCGGCGGTAGACCGGTTGCGCTGCGCCAGCACCGATGACGTCATCGGTGTGCGCAGCATCCCGGTTGCCATGGTGACGGGCCCCAGCGCCGAAATTGAGTTGCAGCCGCCTCGCCCGTGGCAGCCGCAACTAAGACTCTGGCAACCGAGTCTTACAGGAGTTTGCGCCGGCGCATTAAGGTCGCGCGGCGGCCGGCCGCTTTCTCGCCGGCCGCCTGCCCGCACCTCCCTCCCCGGACTCCTCCACCCCACCCCGCGGAACAGATGCTTCTGGGCTGCGAGCCCGGCACTTCCCCGAGGTGCCGGGCTCATTTTTGTGAAGATTTTACCGGCCAGCGGGCGGGTGCAGGCAGCTCCTCCTTAACTGAAGGAGGAGGCCTGCACTTCCCGAGCCTGCCGCACCGCATCGGGCGCCGCAGCGCCGGAATAGCGCCACAATGCGGCAGGTAGCGCCCATTTTCAGGTGCAAACACCCTTCAGTAGCGCCGGCAGACGTTTGGGCGAGGCGCTACTGAATTTTTGGCGCGCGCAGTGGGACTTAGCGCCGGCGCTAACTTTCCGGCGCTAAAGCCCTGGCGCGGCGCCAACTGAATTTCTAGGCCTATATGTTTGCCTGGTGTGTAGATCAGTTCAAAGTCATATCTTTGCAGCTTCATCATGAGTCGTTGAATCCTTGGAGGCATCTCATTCAGATTCTTTTTAATGATGGCAACCAGTGGGCAGTGGTTTGTCTCAACTGTGAAGGTGGGAAGTCCATATATGTAGCCATGGAACTTTTCTAGTCCAACTACCAAGCCTAGACATTCCTTTTCAATCTGGGTGTATTGACACTCAGAGCCAGCCATAGAACTGGAGGCATAGGCAACAGGCTTCCAATCTTCACCCTCTGCTTGTAGCAAGACCGCACCTAGGCCATCTTTTGATGCACCTGTTGACACTTTGATTCTCTTTGTTGGGTCAAAGAAGGTGAGTACAGGTGTGGTTGTCAGCACTGTTTTGAGGTTCATCCACTCTTGTCATGTCTTTCTGTCCATGCAAACTCATTTGTTTTATGTAGCAGGTCTCGCAGACAGGCTGTCTTGGCTGACAAGTTAGGAATGAACTTTCCAAGGAAGTTTATCATCCCCATGATGCGTAGCACTCCTTTTTTGTCAGTGGGTTGGGGCATGTTGAGTATGGTGTTTACTTTTTCCATATCTGGCTCTATTCCTTTACCAGATAGATTATCTCCTAGGAAAGTGACTTCCTGGACGCCAAACTGACACTTGGCTTTGTTGAGCTTCAGTCCTTTCTGGCGTATGCTCTGTAGCACTTTAGTCAGTCTCTCATTGTATTCTTTCAGTGTGGAGCCCCAGATGATGATGTCATCAACATAGACCCGAACTCCTTCCAGACCTTCAGTTATGTGTTCCATCGCTCTATGAAAGATTTCAGATGCAGATATTATCCCAAAAGGCATTCTGAGGAAACAATACCTGCCAAATGGTGTGTTGTAGGTACAGTATTTGGTGCTCTCTTCATCCAGTTTTAGTTGCCAAAATCCTTGTGAGGCATCGAGCTTTGTGAAGTATCTGGCACCTGACATTTCACTGGTGATTCCTTCTCGCTTGGGAATCTGGTAGTGTTCACATTTTATGTTTGCATTTAAGTCCTTTGAATCCATGCATACTCTTAGATCATTGTTCTTTCTCTTTACACATACCATGGAGTTACCCCAGTCTGTTGGCTCTTCGACTTTCTTGATGACTCCTAGTGTGGTCATTCTGTCCAGTTCTTTCTTGAGCCGGTCACGCAGGGGTGCTGGAACTCTCCGTGGAGCATGTACCACTGGCTGAGCATCCTCCTTTAGCTGGATCTTGTAAGTGAATGGTAGAACTCCAAATCCTTTGAACACATCCTGGAAATTACTCACTACAGAATCCACCGAGTCATCTGGTCTGCTTATGGCACAGTTTATACGGTAGACTCTCTTGACCAGTTCTAAGTCCTCACAAGCTTTGTCACCTAGTAGTGAATCAAGTCCTTCAGCCACAACAGAAAACATGAGATGATTCACTTTGTCTTTGACTGTCACTTTAAGTCTGCATACACCTAAGCTATCTATTTTCTGTCCATTATAGTCCTTCAGTAGTACTGACTTTTTCTGTATTTTGGGCTTTTCTTTCATATTTTTAATGTCATTCATACTGATTAAGTTTACTTTTGCCCCAGTGTCTAGTTTCAATGTAACTAATGCTCCATTTACCTGCAGTGGCATCATCCATTTGTCCTCTTTTACTGCGTTAACTTTATGTTCAGCATTGTCCATTCCTGAGGGCTGCACATTTTCTGTATCCTTTTCTATATTGTCACATGACACCATTCCTACAAAAAATGTCTCACTTAAATCAGTGTCCTCAATCACATTAACTTGTTGCCCTTTCTTTGTTTTTACTTTTGAAAAGCATTGTTTGGCAAAGTGATTCTTTCCATTACATTTTGTGCACATTTTCCCAAATGCTGGGCATTGTCTTGAATGGTGCTGGTAACCACAGCATTTACAATTAAAAATTCCATCCTCCGATTGCTTTGCATTTCTCTTCTGCCCACGTTTCTTCCCCTTGTAGGACACAGCATCGACAGCAGCACAGTCACTCATTACAGTTGCATTATTATTAATTTCACTGAAAGTCTTCGCGTACTGTTGAGCTAGCTCACTAGCATGGCATATTTTCACTGCATCCTCCAATGTTAGTTCAGTTTCTCTCAACAAACGTTCCCTGACCTTTTTATCATGAATATCAAACACAATCTGGGCACGAATCATGGATGATTTCAGTTCAGTGAAATTACATGTCTGTGCTTTCAGTTTCAGATCGGTCACAAATCTATCAAAAGTTTCATTTTGCTGCTGTGTCCGTGAATGGAACACGTGCCTCTCATAGAAACATAGAAACATAGAAGATAGGAGCAGGAGTCGGCCATTCGGCCCTTCGAGCCTGATCCGCCATTCAACGAGATCATGGCCGATCATCCAAACCCGAGCACCCGGTCCCTACACCGACAGCCAACCCACCCAAAACCTATCCCCATAACCCCGTAACCCCACATATTTAATCCTCCCTAACACTAAGGGTCAATTTTTTTATCATGGCCAATCAACCTAACCCGCACATCTTTGGACTGTGGGAGGAAACCGGAGCACCTGGAGAAAGCCCACGCAAACACGGGGAGAATGTGCAAACTCCACACAGACAGTCACCCGAGGCTGGATTTGAACCTGGGTCCCTGGCACTGTGAGGCAACAGTGCTAACCACTATGCCACTGTGCTCATAGGTCTCGTTTTTTTTGGGAGATCAATGTGTATCAAACCTCTTTCGCACATCGTCCATTTTTTCTCTGTCCTCCTCTTGATCAAATACAAACATATTAAATACCTCTATCGCCTGCAGGCCTGCAACCATGAGCAGTAACGCTATTTTCCTTGCATCTGGCATCATACTGAACCCGATGGCAGCAATATAGAGTTCGAATTGTTGTTTGAAAGTCCGCCAATTGCAGTCGACATTCCCCGTGACTTTCAAACCCTCTGGTGGCTTCAAATTCTCCATGTCGCATTTCTCAATGTTCAGCAGATATTACCAATCCTGGTACCGTGTTATGTTCATAAATAAATAGACGTTTTCATTATGAACAGCTAGCTTGAGCTAATCATTTATTCAGCCATGTGGACTAGTGTACAGGCATCCATCTTGACTACTGCCTTGTGGGTCACCCACCACTAAACATACAGCTCCACCTAGTGTACCGTTCTTGAATGACATGTTACTGATCATTACAGGTGAGAGAGATAGAAGGTGCGAGAGAGAGAGAGGGTGCGAGAGAGAGAGAAAGGGTGCAAGAGCGAGAGAGGGTGTGAGAGAGAGAGGGTGAGAGAGAGAGAGGGTGCGAGAGAGAGAAAGAGGGTGTGAGAGAGAGAGAAGGGTGCAAGAGAGAGAGAGAGAGAGTGTGCGAGAGAGAGAGTGTGCAGGAAGAAACCAAGAATGGGTTCAAACTGAAAATAATAGTGAAATGACAACTGTCAACATGTACAAAAATGGGACAATAATGGTGCAAGGCAACCTCAAAGACTTTGAAAAGGCCTTCCAGACACTGTGAGGATTAGTAGAGAAGGGAAGGACCAGCCCCAGTGTAACTACCAGGGAGAAAGCCACACACACTCCCCCCACCACTAGCAGCTCACCAGGAGTAAGGCAGCCTAGCCAGGAGGGGAGTGAGCCCCCCAGTTCTGACCAGGCACACACCCTGGGGCCCCACTGCTCCATGGTACAATTGACCAGCCACAGTGTAACTACCAGAGAGAAAGCCACACACACTCTCCCCACCACTTGCAGCTCACCAGGTGTAAAGCAGCCTAACCAGGAGGTGAGTGAGCCCCCCAGTTCTGACCAGGCACACACCCTGGGGCCCCACTGCCCCCTGGTAAAATTACAGGAGCAGTTCACCCAGCTGGAGATAGAGCTGGTTAAGCTTAAGGAGGATGTCCTTCAATTGAAAAGCGATCAAGAAAGCAGGAACAAATTCAAGAGAGGGAGATCTACAAGAGAGAGCTGACTTACTTGGGAAGCAGGTGAAAGAGCTGCAGAAAGAAGGGGAGAGCTACAGGGGAGAGATAGCGGCATTGACCCAGCAACTAGAGGCCAGAGACAAGACAGTGGAGAGCCCTACTGAGCAGCTGCACTTTTCCACAGAGCAACAGCAGCAGACCCACACTACAGGGAGTGCCACACAGACCAACCAGCAGACTGAAGCCCAATATGCCCCCCCCACTTTGGAATCACAGCCGAGCTGCTCACAAGAGGAGTGCACACACCAGACACTACCCCCCCAGTCCAACACACAACCGGTGAGTCCAAGCGAGAGTCACCAGCCAGTAAACACCAACAAGGCAGACATCATAATACTCATAGACTCAAATGGGAGATTCCTCCTGGAGAAAAAGCTCTTCCCTAAACATAAAGTTGACAAGATCCGGTGCCCAATATCAGTCAAAGCCCTGGAATTGTTGACCACAACACAATTAGGCTCCCCCCAACACATCATAATACACACCGGCACAAATGACCTAAAGGCCCAGCAGAAAAGGGTGGCAACGTCGCTACGGGCAGTGATTGAGAGGGCAAGCACCACCTTCCCGAACACTAGAATCACTGTTTCCACACTGTTGCCGAGAAAAGACTTCCAACACAATACAATCCACGAGATAAATGCCAGCATAACATGAGATTGTCAATTAAAACAAAACGTGCACGTGGCCCAGCACCCCACCCTTGGTGTGGAATGTCTTTGCCACCACGTCCATCTCCACAAGAAGATAGTGCAGGTCTTTGCTAAGGCCCTGAAGGATGTCGCTCTTAACTGGGTCAACACCCAGACTCCAAGAGGACACCCCCCCGGCCATCAGAGATCAGCGGGGTACAGCCCAGGACCACTACAGAGACCACCACAACACTAACCAGGACCAGAGAGGATCCCCACATACACGCCATCAGAGCACAACACCAATGTCCGACCTGCACCACGCCTGCCCTACAGGGGAGCAGGACCACCCCAGCCAGGCAGAGGGAGATGTGCTCAGGATGTAAGCAATACTACAGGCAGAGACAATTCATTGAGAGACATAAAGCAGATGCTCAGCATCATCTGCGCCTGCTTTATGGATCAGGAAACATAATGACTAGTTGTTAGAAAGAGTTGCAGCTATATATTCTCAGCATTTATAGACACTTGAAATGTTCTTTTTTCCTCATTTAACACGACAAACACACACACACCTATCACAGTAAAAGACCAATCTTAGCATGAAATCCTTGTGCATCTCAACCTGGAATATCCAAGGCCTACGCTCTTCTGTGCTTGGCCTGAAGAGCATGAACTCAGAGTTCCTAGATGAAATCAAAGATCTGGACATTATCTTTTTGCAAGAAACCTGGTGTAGAGGAGAAGGGCCCACTGGTTGTCCCCCTGGGTGCACAGACCTGGTGGTCCCCTCCAATTAACTGCCAGGAGTAACCCAGGGCAGAGACTCTGGAGGCATACTGATTTGGTTTAAAGCAGAGCTCCGGAAGTACATTGAATTTATAAAAAAGGGCAAAAACCACTTATGGCTCAAGAGTAAGAAAGGCATCATTTCTAGCATGCAAAATGTTTTCATTTGTGTGATGAAATATATGCCTTCATCAGCCCCTGTGTTTTACCTGCTTTGTATTGTGTGTATTGGCTACGCCCCTGTCTTTTGTCATATAAAGATCTCAAGAGCTGTATGAGTCATTCTATCAGACGAACCCGATGTGGAAAGACATGCAATGTTCTTAGTGATTAAAAGCCTTCAGTTGAATCCTTTAAACTCCTTGGCCTAGAAATTGGGTTCTGGTCTTGCCAGGGCTGTAGCGCCAGAAAGTTTGCGCCAGCGGTAATGCGGCAGCGCCCGACGAAAATTCGGGTGCGCCGGGCCCAGACGGCGGCGGGCGCTAAAACCCTCCTTTAGCGCCTCAAAACGGGCGTGAACTTGGGTTTCCCGGCGCTAATCCCCCGCTGCGGCACCCGATGCGGTGCGGCAGGCGGGGGAACTGCAGGCCTCCTCCTCCTGTTAAGGAGGAGCTGCCTGCAGCCGACAACTGTCCGGCGGATTGACCCGACATCTGAGCCCGGCACCTCGGGGAAGTGCCGGGCTCGCATGAGACACTGATCAGGGCCGCGGGGGGGGAATGCAGGAGTCCGGGAAGGGAGGTGCGGGCAGGCGGCCGCCGGGAACGCGGCCGGCCGCCGCTCCACCTTTATGCGCCGGCACACACTGGGGGAAGACTCTGTTGCCAGAGTCTTAGTTGCGCCTGCCACGGGCGAGGCGGGCGCAACTGAATTTCAGCTTGGGGCCGGGTTACCACGGCAACCGGGACGCTGCGCACACCGATGACGTCATCGGTGCCGGCACAGCGCTACCAGTCTACCGCCGCGGAAGGGCCCCAGGCAATTTAGGAACCGGCGCCAATTGCAGCGCTAGGCCCTCTAGCGCCGCAAAATCGGCGCTAAGGGCACTGAATTTCTAGGCCCTTGTCTTTGAGTTATTGATGGCACATCAATTTTAATCACTAAAACACCAAGATGGATCGACTCCTGAAACTAGAGCACTTGGATCTGGACCCCCATGCCTCAGACGCAGCCACACAGTTCGGACACTGGTTCCAATGCTTCGAATTTTTCATCGCAAACTCATCCACCGCCATAGCAGCCGCAACCGCCACCGGAGATGTGAAACTGGGAAACCTGCGAAACTGGGTGAGCCATCGGGTCTCCCCTCTCATCCAAGATGCCACCAGCTATGGGGCTCCCTGCACCATTCTGAAGGCCCACTACGTGCGGCCAATAAACGAGGTGTACGCCAGGCATCTTCTGACTACTCGCACGCAGCGGCATGGTGAGTCACTAGAGGACTTCATGCTAAGCCTAAAAGTACTGGGCAGAGACTGTAACTGTAAGGCCATGTCTGCCATCGTGTACACGGAGGAGCTGATCCGAGACTCCTTTATTGCGGGCCTCAGTTCAAATTACATTCGGCAGAAACTGTTTGAAAAGGAAGGACTGGACTTAAAACAGGATATGGGTATAGCGCGATCGCTGGATATGGCCCAGAGGAACTCTGAATCCTGTTCCTCATGCCACGTGGCCCACTCCACCTCGTGCACGTCGTGGGGGCCGCCATCTTGGAAGCCATCTTCACCTCCCAGGTCTCAGGCCAGCCCAGCACCATCAGAGCCCTAGCCCCCACCCAGGAGCCCCACTACTGCCGCGATGCATCAGGGCCTGAAATGCTACTTCTGCGGCCAGGACAAACACTCCAGGCATCTGTGCCCAATGAAGGGCACCACCTGTTTTAAATGCGGGAAGAAAGGACATTTCAGCAAAGTCTGCAGAGGGAACCCCGCCGCCAACTCCACCACCGCCGCGTGCGCACCGTGGGGGCGGCCATCTTGGACGCCATCTTGTCCACCCTCAACCAGGATGGGCGGCCCGTAGCCTTTTTCTCAAGAACCCTCCAAGGGCCCGAGATCAGGCACTCCTCGGTAGAGAAGGAGGCCCAGGCCATATTGGAGGCAGTGTGGCTGTGCTGTCTCTCCCTCTAACTTAACCTTACTGTATGTACATAACCTACTTATATATGTATAACTTACCTGTTAGGGCCGTTGCCCCTTTAACTCACCGTTTAGGGCCATTGCCCCTTTAAGACGCGCCCGAGCGTGATGACGTCACGCCACGTACAACGTGACGTGCGTCAGGCGGCTGCCGGCCCGACCCGGCTCTCCAGAAAGGCCGCCGGCACAGCCCGGCCCAGCGTCTTCGGCCGCATCGAGCAGCCGCCGGGAGCGCCGCTATCTTCCGCTCCCGCGGCAAGCACCGGCCCAGCCTAGCCTCCAGCTCCTGCTCCCGACTTAGGCCCCAACGGCCAGCGACGCAACTACCGGCAAACGCGACGCCGTCACGACCCCGAGCGTGATGAGGTCATCACGCTCCCCATGGCACTGCAAGTTCATTCCTCGTGGAGCTACCACGGAACAAGACCTGCGCCACGGTGCTCCTCGGTTGTATTGTCCCCATGCTTCAGTCTTGGAAATTGTTTGTCTGTGAGTATTTAGAATGCTATAGATGATTAGCGTACACTGTATGTTGTGGAAAATGTTTAGTTGTAACTTTCTCTGTCTAGCTGGTTAACTAGCAGCCGTATTCGATACACTATGTACAGGGCTAATTTAAAGAGAATGCCTTCCAGCTTGTTAAATGTAATTCGTTGCCAGATGTACTGTGTTGCCCAGGCGTACCTAAATTTGTGTATACATATCAATTATGCGTCTGTATACTAATGTGTCCTTCCATTTCTGTGTTGTATTTCAGTTTTACAATAAGAATCTTTCAGTAAAGCGTTACAAGGAAAGTCAAGCCTTGTGATTTTATTGGAAGATATCGAGTTGTTCGCTATCTGTCTAGCTCTGCATAGGATCGCGTTGCGAGGGCAGAATAGTAAAAAGACAGCAGCACAGCGGGCTCAAGCACAGGAAGATACCACTCAGCTACCATGAGTCTACGCTCAGGAAAACAATATACTCTAGAGGAAGTCGACCAGCCAATCGAGAAGAATGAGCCTCTCCCAGCAAACGAGGCCAAGTCACAGTCCTCTAAAGCAGCCTCTAGAACATCTCGGCGGTCCAGCAGACCGTCGTCACCGACAGCTCTCCCAGCAAACGATGCCAAGTCACAGTTCTCTGAAGTATCCTCTAGGTCATCTCGGCGGTCCAGCAGACCGTCGTCATCGACAGCTTCTACAGCCGCCAAAGCACGTGCCAAGGCAAAGGCCACCCAGGCGCAATTGTCCTTCGCTGAAAAAGAAGCTGACCTCATGAAGCAGAGAGCCGACCTCGTAAAGCAGAGAGCTGATCTCACCGCCATTCTCCACATTCTCCAAAGCCAGAGAGCTGCCGCTGCCACTAAAGCCGAAGCCGCAGCTTACGAAGAAGATGAGGAGAGTGAACGCGGGGAGCCCAGCCAGGAAACATATGACCTGGAACAGCCCCTCGGTCCAGTGCAACATACAAATGAGTATGTCCAACAACACTCCAAAGTGTTCTCAAAGGAAACATTCAGGTATCTCGACGTAGAACTAGCTACTCACCCCAGCAACAAACGGCCCGTTTTCGGAGACACTGAGCTTAAAAGAGAAGAAACGAGTAAGACTCACCTGCAGAGACCTCCACAACACTCGGCCAATCCAGCTAAGCAGTCCTCGCCCGAGCCGCAAGGCGCACAAGACTTCGCCAGGTACCTTACTCGCTGAGAATTATTAAGTTCAGGCCTCCTAGAATTCGATGACCGTCCTGAAAATTATTGGTCATGGAGAGCATCCTTCCTGAGTACCACCAAGGACTTGAATCTGTCAGCCAGAGAAGAACTAGACTTGATGATAAAGTGGCTCGGAGCCGAGTCGTCAAGGCAGGCGAAGAGAATTCGCTCAGCGCACGTCCTCAATCCCACAGCAGGCCTCAACCTGGTTTGGCAATGTCTCGACGACTGTTATGGGACACCAGAAGTCATCGAACACGCACTGCTCAAGAAGCTTGAGGACTTCCCGAAGCTAACCAACAAGGATAATGTCGAGCTCAGAGAACTGGGCGACATTCTCCTCGAACTGGAGTGTGCCAAGGGAGAAGGTTACCTGACCGGCCTCTCGTATTTGGAAACGGCTCGCGGGGTAAACCCAATAGTGGAAAAGCTCCCCCACAATCTTCAAGAGAAATGGATAGCTAAGGGATCCAAGTACAAGGAGGACAATGGAGTGGCATTTCCCCCCTTCTCTCTCTTCTCCAGGTTTGTCCAACGACAGGCAAGGGTGAGGAATGATCCAAGTTTCACTTTCTCCACCTCCAGCAGTTACGCTCCTTCGAGAACAGAGAAACCCACAAAGGACAGCAACAAAGCCTCTGTGAGTGTGCACAAAACAGATGTTCCAGCCGAACCCTCAGTCAACCAATCCAGTTCTGCTGGGAATGAAGTGGATGACCCAGATCGTCAGTGTCCTATACACAAGAAGCCCCACCCACTCAAAAAGTGTCAAAGCTTTAGAGACAAGCCCATTGATGAGCGCACATCATACCTGAAAGAGAACCGCATCTGCTTCAGGTGTTGTGGGTCGACTACGCACATGGCAAAACACTGCAAGGCGACAATCAAGTGCCTTGAGTGCAACAACGAAAAACACATAGCAGCCCTGCATCCAGGTCCTCCTCCGTCAACCACCGAGAGTGCCGCGGTTGACAAAGAGGATAGCGGGGAGCAAAGCGAAAGCACATCTTCAGTCACCTCCAAGTGTACAGAGCTTTGCGGAAATGCAAGCAGCCCACGCTCATGCTCCAAAATCTGCTTGGTTAAAGCATATCCTGCAGGGAGAAAGGAGAAGGCAATCAAAATGTGTGCAGTGCTCGACGAGCAAAGTAACAAGTCTCTAGCGAAGACGGAATTCTTCAATCTCTTCGACGTCAAGGCCAGCACCGCTCCGTACATGCTAAAAGCCTGTGCAGGGACAACAGAGACTACGGGTAGGAGAGTTGGGAACTTCATGATCGAGTCCATGGATGAGAAACTACAGCTTCCCCTCCCCACCTTGATTGAGTGCGACATGATGCCAGAGGACAGGACGGAAATCCCCTCCCCAGAGGTCGCACGCCATCAGCCCCACCTACAGCCAATTGCCAATAAGATTCCAGCTGTGGACCCGGACGCTCCAATCCTCCTACTCTTGGGAAGAGACATCTTAAGGGTGCACAAGGTGCGTGAGCACATCAACGGGCCCCACGATGCTCCCTATACGCAGCGGCTTGACTTGGGATGGGTCCTCGTGGGTGGAGTTTGCCTGGGAACAGTCCACAAACCAGCGGATGTCAGCGTCTATAAAGCAAACGTGTTGCGCAACGGTCGCACATCCTGTCTCAGCCCATGCCCAAACAGGATCCAGGTAAAGGAGGACTACGACGACATGACGCAGCATCATAGGTCAACCTCCTCTGCCTGTGAGGAAGAGGCAGGCCCCACTGTGAGCACAGATGGCCTAGGATGCTCAGTGTTTGAAAGGTCCAAGGACGATAGGCACAGCTGGGCGGCACCCTTGCCGTTTCGTTCTCCTGGACGCCATCTTCCGAGCAGCGGGGAGCAGGCTGCGGGGCGCCTCTGCTCGCTCAGGAGAACCCTGGTGCCGGTGTCCACCGACCCAGACATGCCTGCAGTCCCCACCCCAGCGATGCTCCTGACTCAAAAGATGAGTGCTATTTCAGCTCCCTCTGGAAACTTCGACATGGCCGAGCTGCACGGGAAGCAGTGGAAGCAAGTACAGTGTCATGCAGACACTTCTTGGAAGAGATGGAGAGGAGAGTATTTGCCCACCCTACAGAGCTGTAGGAAATGGACAGAAGACAAGCCGAATGTCAAAGTGAGAGATGTCGTCTTGCTGAAAGACAGCCAAGCACACAAACGAACGGCCAGTGGGACTGGCCGTCAAAACTCTGCTGAGCAGGGACAAGAGGGTCCGCAAGGTGGAGGTGAAGATCATCAAGGAAGAGACTGTCAAGGTGTTTCTGAGGCCAGTCTCAGAGATCGTAGTCCTCCTTTCCGAAGTATTCTAGAGAACGGGCTCTGAGTGTGTGGCAGCCAAAGGACGTTTCCTTCAGGTTATTTCGTATCTGTAGTGGTACAAATGGAATCGTACCAAGCAGGGAGTGTGCTGTCTCTCCCTCTAACTTAACCTTACTGTATGTACATAACCTACTTATATATGTATAACTTACCTGTTAGGGCCGTTGCCCCTTTAACTCACCGTTTAGGGCCATTGCCCCTTTAAGACGCGCCCGAGCGTGATGATGTCACGCCACGTACAACGTGACGTGCGTCAGGCGGCTGCCGGCCCGACCCGGCTCTCCAGAAAGGCCGCCGGCACAGCCCGGCCCAGCGTCTTCGGCCGCATCGAGCAGCCGCCGGGAGCGCCGCTATCTTCCACTCCCGCGGCAAGCACCGGCCCAGCCTGGCCTCCAGCTCCTGCTCCCGACTTAGGCCCCAACGTCCAGCGACGCAACTACTGGCAAACGCGACGCCGTCACGACCCCGAGCGTGATGAGGTCATCACGCTCCCCACGGCACTGCAAGTTCATTCCTCGTGGAGCTACCACGGAACAAGACCTGCGCCACGGTGCTCCTCGGTTGTGTTGTCCCCATGCTTCAGTCTTGGAAATTGTTTGTCTGTGAGTATTTAGAATGCTATAGACGATTAGCGTACACTGTATGTTGTGGAAAATGTTTAGTTGTAACTTTCTCTGTCTAGCTGGTTAACTAGCAGCCGTATTTGATACACTATGTACAGGGCTAATTTAAAGAGAATGCCTTCCAGCTTGCTAAATGTAATTCGTTGCCAGATGTACCGTGTTGCCCAGGCGTACCTAAATTTGTGTATACATATCAATTATGCGTCTGTATACTAATGTGTCCTTCCATTTCTGTGTTGTATTTCAGTTTTACAATAAGAATCTTTCAGTAAAGCGTTACAAGAAAAGTCAAGCCTTGTGATTTTATTGGAAGATATCGAGTTGTTCGCTATCTGTCTAGCTCTGCATAGGATCGCGTTGAGGGCAGAATAGTGGCACTGGAGGCACTACCTAGCTGGCAAATGCTTCACCCTGCTTACCGACCAGCGGTCGGTAGCCTTCATGTTTAACAAAAAACAGAGGGGGAAGATCAAGAACGACAAAATTCTCAGGTGGCGGATCGAACTCTCCACATTTGAGTACGACATAATATATAGGCCGGGGACCCTCAACGAATCCCCTGATGCCCTATCACGAGGGATGTGTGCCAGCATCCAGGGGGACAGGCTACAGGGCCTCCACAATGGCCTCTGCCACCCGGGAGTCACCCGGCTATTTTACTTTATAAAATTCAGTAACCTGCCCTATTCCATCGAGGAGGTCCGGTCGATGACCAGGGACTGCCGCACCTGTGCGGAATGCAAGCCCCGTTTTTTCAGGCCCGACCGAGCCCACCTGATCAAAGCTACACGGCCATTCGAGCGCCTGAGCTTAGATTTCAAGGGACCACTCCCCTCCACCGACTGCAATGTGTACTTTCGCAACATTGTGGACGAGTGCTCCAGCTTCCCATTCGCCTACCCCTGCCCAGACATGACCAGTGCCACGGTCATCAAGTGCCTCGGCAACCTGTTTTGCACGTTCGGCATGCCTAACTACATCCACACTGACAGGGGGGCATCGTTCATGAGCGACGAACTGCGCCAATACCTGCTGTCGAAGGGGATAGCCACGAGTCGGACCACTAGTTATAACCCCCGGGGCAATGGGCAAGTGGAGAGGGAGAACGCAACAGTGTGGAAGGTGGTCACCTTAGCACTAAGGTCTAAAGGCCTCCCCACCTCCCGCGGGCAAGAGGTCCTCCCAGACGTACTCCACTCGATAAGTTCGCTATTGTGTACTGCTACTAATGCCACTCCTCATGAGAAGATGTTTGTTTTCCCCCACAAATCAACCTCAGGAGTGTCCCTACCCTCGTGGCTCTCCACCCCAGGGACAGTCCTATTACGGAAGCATGTGAGGGGCCACAAAATGGATCCCCTCGTGGAGGCAGTACACCTACTCCACGCAAAACCACAGTACGCATACGTCAAGCACGCCGACGGACGTGAGGACACCGTGTCCATAAAGGAACTCGCCTCGGCAGGAAGCAATGACGACCCATCACCACCACCCCCAGAAGAACCTCCACCATCCCCAGGCTCACCACCCCCAGAAGTACCTGCAACACCCCCAACACATGGGTATGCCCAGGAGGGCACCACGGACTTCCGGTCGGAACCCGAGGTACTGTTGCGATGTTCAGGAAGGACTATCACACCCCCGGACAGACTAAATCTGTAGAAGGGGTGACTGTGATGAAATATATGCCTTCATCAGCCCCTGTGTTTTATCTGCTTTGTATTGTGTGTACCGCCCCCTTTTTTCTATTGTGTGTATTGGCTACGCCCCTGTCTTTTGTCATATAAAGGTCTCAAGAGCTGTATGAGTCATTCTATCGGACGAACCCGATGTGGAAAGACCTGCAATGTTCTTAGTGATTAAAAGCCTTCAGTTGAATCCTTTAAACTCCTTGGCCTAGAAATTCATTATAGCCACTTTTGGGGCAGTAAAGTCGGGCGGCCGTTAAAGTTTGCGCCCGGCGCAAATTCGAGGCCACATCACCGATATTCATTAGCTTCACCCTAAGAGTTTGCTCGAGCGCTAAAACTGGCGATGCACGGCTCTCTTTAGGCGCTAAGCCGGCGGCCCGGGCGCTAACACCGGAAGGTGGGCGCAGGGCAAGTGCGGCGAGCTGCTGATTGACGGCAGACACTCTGGCTCCGGTGAGCTCTTAAAGGGGGAGGGTGGATTTGTTTTTTTGAAAGGCTGACACTGGTGTATTTGTGTTGTTGGGGAGGGCTTCTCTCCATCAGTTTGTTATGTGGTACCGGCACACCACCACCACCACCACCACCACCACCACCACCACCACCACCACCACCACCACCACCTCCTCCTCCTCCTCCTCCTCCTCCTCCTCCTCCTCCTCCTCCTCCTCCTCCACCATCACCATCACCATCACCATCTTTGTCTCTCACAAAGTGTTGCAAAACGGCTGCCTTTTCTACTGCAGGAGTGCACTTTAATTTGCGCTCCCCGCGGCCTGCCTCGGCTGTGTACCATTCCACTTCACAGTTGTTCGGGCCACCAGGCGCACAATGGGGTGGCGTGAGTGAAGTTCCGGTTCCGGGCGCACAAAGGGCGTTGCACGACGAAATGACATCGTGGTCTGCGCGCGCAGCTGAGCGCGCGCAAAGACTTTGCGCCGGCGCTAAATGTCTACTGAAGTTGGGGCGAGGCACAGATCGCGCTGCACCCGGGCGCTAAGCACCAAGCACGCGAGATCTGCTCCTCCTAAGGCATTAATGGCTGGCGCAGCCAACTGAATTTCTAGGCCCTTGTCTTTGAGTTATTGACGGCACATCAATTTGCGCACTCTATATTCACCCTATAGAATCCCCATACTTCAAAGAGGGCACCTTCTCCAACATTGAGAGGGAGATTAACCAATTCCAGGCCCATGGGAACGTGTTGATCTGTGGTGACCTCAACTCAAGAACTGGTGAAGAACCAGACTTTACCAGTACTCAGGGGAACAATTACATATTTGGGAATATCCATTTTGATCACCCTTTTCATTCACACAGGAATAACTACGACAAACAGACAAATGCAAATGGGAAACAGCTCCTGCAGCTCTGTCGAAGCCTGGGTCTGTACATTGTCAAAGGTAGGTTCAGAGGAGACTCCCTAGGAAGATCGACCTATTCCTCACCTCACAGAGGGTGAGAGAGAGAGAGGGTGTGAGAGAGAGAGAGAGAGAGGGTGAAAGAGAGAGAGAGAGAGGGTGAGAGAGAGGGTGAGAGAGAGAGAGGGTGCGAGAGAGAGAGGGTGAGAGAGAGAGGGTGCGAGAGAGAGAGGGTGCGAGAGAGAGAGGGTGAGAGAGAGAGGGTGCGAGAGAGAGAGACAGGGTGCGAGAGAGAGAGGGTGAGAGAGAAAGAGGGTGTGAGAGGGAGAGGGTGAGAGAGAGAGGGGGTGTGAGAGAGAGAGGAGGGTGCGACAGAGAGAGGGAGAGAGAGCGAGAGGGGGAGAGAGAGAGAGAGGGGGTGAGAGAGAGAGAGGGGGGAGAGAGAGAGGGTGAGAGAGAGAGAGAGGGAGAGAGGGAGAGAGGGTGAGTGAGAGAGAGAGGGTGAGAGAGAGAGTGGGCGAGAGAGAGAGAGGGTGAGAGAGAGAGGGCAAGAGAGAGAGAGAGAGGGTGAAAGAGAGAGAGAGTGAGAGGTAGAGAGAGTGGGCGAGAGAGAGAGAGAGGGCAAGAGAGAGAGGGTGAGAGAGAGAGGGCAAGAGAGAGAGAGAGGGTGAAAGAGAGAGAGAGGGTGAGAGAGAGAGGATGAGAGAGAGAAAGAGATAGTGAGAGAGAGAGGGTCAGAGAGAGAGGGCAAGAGAGAGAGAGGGAGAGGGAGAGAGAGAGAGCGAGAGATGGTGAGAGAGAGAGAGAGGGCAAGAGAGAGAGACGGTTGAGAGAGAGAGAGGGGATGAGAGAGAGGGGATGAGAGAGAGAGGGTGAGAGAGAGAGGGTGAGAGAGAGAGAGAGAGGTGAGAGAGAGAGAGAGGGGGAGAAAGAGGGAGAGAGGTGGTGAGAGAGGGGGCGATCGAAAAAGGCAGACACAGGCTGACCAGTCTGCCAAGAGAGGACAGGATATGCTCTCACTGCAGTCAGGGAGTAGTGGAGACAGAGATGCACTTCCTCACAGCCTGTGGAAAATATCAGGGCATCAGGGAGAATTTCTACCAAAAATTCTCACAAATATGCCCTGAATTCAGAAATCTGAATGACATCCATAAACTCCCATACCTACTGGGGGAGGAGAGAAGCTGTGTAGCACTGGCGGCACACTATGTTACAGCTTGCCATGAACAGAGGGACAACCAGTAAACTAAGAAAAGAGTATATCTAAATAATGCGAATGTATATTTATACACTCAGGGATATACCTGTTTATACACTGTATGAATAGAACTGTGTTTATGTGTTCAACCATAAATGTATTTTAATGCTTTGGCAACATAAGATGTACCTTATCATGCCAATAAAGCGATTTGAATTGAATTGATTTGAATTGAGAGAGAGAGAGAGAGGTGAGAGAGAGAGGGGATGAGAGAGAAAGGGTGACAGAGGGAGAGAGAGAGGGGGAATGAGAGAGATTGAGGTTGTGAGAGAGAGAGGGTGAGAGAGAGAGAGGGTGAGAGAGAGGGTGAGAGAGAGAGAGGGTGAGAGAGAGGGGGTGAGAGTGAGGGTGAGAGAGAGAGAGATGGTGAGAGAGAGAGAGGGACTGAGAGAGAGAGGGTGAGAGAGAGAGAGGGTGAGACACATGGGAAAACCAGTTTGAAAAATTATACCAGAAAAACACACTAAGGCCAGAGCAACACCAAATATGCAAAAAACTGGAAAAAGCTCAAAATGGCCATAAAAGATAACCAAAACCCGCTAGACTCCATAATAACAGAAAAAGAACTATTTGAAAAACTCAAGGACCTGCGACCAGGAAAAGCTTGCGGGGCAGACGGCATACTAAGCGAGATGATTAAACACACAGGCGATAAAATGAAACTGGCTATCGTAAAACTCTTCAACTTGGTTCTGAGTGTTGGTTACTTCCCTGATAGCTGGAACAAAGGACTCATAACACCCATATACAAAAGTGGGGACAAAGTCGACCCAAATAATTATTGAGGCATCTGTGTAAACAGTAACCTGGGGAAGGTATTCTGTAGTATCATAAACAAAAGACTTATAAACTTCCTTGAGGAGCACAATGTCTTGAGTAAAAGCCAAATTGGATTCCTGCCAAACTATAGAACATCAGATCATATCTTCACCCTACAGACCCTAATTGACAAACACGTTCATCAAAACAAAAGCAAAATCTACGCATGCTTTATAGATTTCCAGAAGGCTTTCGATTCCATCTGGCACGACGGTTTATTCCTGAAACTTATCGAAAGCGGGGTAGGGGGAAAAACATATGATGTAATTAAATCAATGTATACAAACAACAAATGTGCAGTTAAAATTGGAGACAAACAAACAAAATACTTCCCACAGGGGCGGGGGGTGACGCAGGGCTCGCCAATCTCATCGACACTCTTTAATATTTACATAAATGAATTGGCAAAACTACTTGAACAATCTGCAGCACGCGGCCTCACCCTATATGAATCCAAGGTTAAATTCCTCCTCTATGCAGATGACCTGGTTCTGCTGTCACCAACTAAGGAGGGTCTACAGCAGAACCTGGATCTGCTGGAGTCATACTGCCAGACTTGGGCCCTGACAATAAATCCCCAATAAACCAAAGTCCTTGTGTTCCAGCAAAGATCCAGACATCAGGGACCCAAAATAAATTTCACACTAGGAACAATCAAAATTGAACAAACCACTAATTACACATACTTGGGCTTAAAAATCAGTTCTATGGGAAATTTCCACCTGGCTGTGAATGAACTGAAGGAGAAAGCAAGAAGGGCATTCTATGCCATTAAAAAATCAATCCAAATAGAATTCCCAATTAGCATTTGGCTCAAAACTTTCAAATCAGTAATTGAACCAATTGCACTCTATGGCAGTGAGGTGTGGGGACCGCTAACACAACAAGAATTTGCAAAATGGGACAAACACCCAATTGAGATCCTACATGCAGAATTCTGTAAAAGTATCCTCCGGACTCAAAGGAAAACCGTAAACAATGCATGCAGGGCAGAACTAGGCCAATATCCATTAATAATTACGATCCAAAAAAGAGCCACCAAATTTTGGAAACACCTAGAAATGAGCAATCCCCAATGCTATCATTACGAAGCCCTGAAATGCCAAGAGAGGACCATAAAGAAGAATACCCTCAGTCAACTAGTCCTGGGACTTAGTGAAGTAACTACTAACACTACTAACAATAACCAGCCCCAGGACAGTGACAGCGTAACACAAAGTATTTGACCCAACACAATCATCGCTAAGCAAAAGGAAAATTTCTGTCATATTGGGCAGAAACAACAAAAACCCAAAGCAAACTCAATTGCTACTTGGCCCTAAACAGACAATACAACATGGCTGATTACCTGACCATGGTAAAGGATAGCAAACTGAGAAAAACCTTGACAATGTACAGACTTAGTGAACATAGCCTGGCGATCGAAAAAGGTAGACACAAGCAGACCCGGCTACCAAGAGAGGACAGGATATGCTCTCACTGCAGTCAGGGAGTGGTGGAGACAGAGATGCACTTCCTCACAGCTTGTAGAAAATATCAGGGCATAAGGGAGAATTTCCATCCAAAATTCACAAAAATATGCCTGGAATTCAGAAATTTGAATGACGACCAAAATCTCCCATACCTACTAGGGGAAGAGAGAAATTGTGTAACACTAGCAGCACACTATGTTACAGCTTGCCATAAACAGAGGGACAACCACTAAATATAAGAAAAGAGTATATATAAATTATATGAATGTATATTTATACACTCAGGGATATATATGTTTATACACTGTATGGCTAGATCTGTATTTTTTGTACAAACATGAATGTTTTTCGATGCTTTGGCAACATAAGATGTAACTTGTCATGCCAATAAAGTGATTTGAATTGAATTGAATTGAATTGAGAGAGAGAGGGTGAGAGAGAGAGAGAGATGGTGAGAGAGAGAGAAGGACTGAGAGAGAGAGGGTGAGAGAAAGAGAGGGGGTTGAGTGAGAGAAGGTGAGAGAGAGGGTGAGAGAGAGAGGGTGATAGAGAGCGGGTGAGAGAGAGAGAGAGAGAGAGAGGGAGAGAGAGAGAGAGGCTGAGAGAGAGAGAGAGAGGGCGAGAGAGAGAGTGGCTGAGAGAGAGAGAGGGCGAGAGAGAGAGAGAGAGGGTGAGAGAGATAGAGAGAGGGAGAGGGAGAGAGGGTGAGCAAGCAAGAGAGAAAGCAAGAAGGGCTTTCTATGCCATTAAAAAATCAATCCAAATAAAAATCCCAATTAGCATTTGGCTCAAAATTTTCAAATCAGTAATTGAACCAATTGCACTCTATGGCAGTGAGGTGTGGGGACCGCTAACACAACAAGAATTTGCAAAATGGGACAAACACCCAATTGAGATCCTACATGCAGAATTCTGTAAAAGTATCCTTCGGACTCAAAGGAAAACCGTAAACAATGCATGCAGGGCAGAACTAGGCCAATATCCATTAATAATTACTATTCCAAAAAAGAGCCACCAAATTTTGGAAACACCTAGACATGATCAACCCCCAATGCTATCATTACGAAGCCCTGAAATGCCAAGAGAGGATCATAAAGAAGAATACCCTCAGTCAACTAGTCCTGGGACTCAGTGAAGTAACTACTAACACTACTAACAATAACCAACCCCAGGACAGTGACAACATAACACAAAGTATTTGACCCAACACAATCGTCGCTAAGCAAAAGGATAAATTTCTGTCATATTGGGCAGAAACAACAAAAACCCAAAGCAAACTCAATTGCTACTTGGCCCTAAACAGACAATAGAACATGGCTGATTACGTGACCATGGTAAAGGATAGCACGGTGGCATAGTGGTTAGCACTGTTGCCTCACAGCACCAGGGACCCGGGTTCGAATCCGGCCTCGGGCGACTGTCTGTGTGGAGTTTGCACATTCTCCCCGTGTTTGCGTGGGTTTCCTCCGGGTGCTCCGGTTTCCTCCCAGAGTCCAAAGGTGTGTGGGTTAGGTTGATTGGCTCTGATAAATTGACCCTTAGTGTTAGGGGGATTAAATACGTGGGGTTACGGGGATAGGGTGGGATATGTGTTGGTGTAGAGATTACGGAGATCGGGTGGGATATGTGTCGGTGCAGGCTCGATGGGCTGAAATGGCCTCTATCTGCACTGTGGGGTTTCTGTGATTCTGTGATTCTGTGATAGCAAACTGAGAAAAACCTTGACAATGTACAGACTTAGTGAACATAGCCTGGCGATTGAAAAAGGTAGACACAGGCAGACCCGGCTACCAAGAGAGGACAGGATATGCTCTCACTGCAGTCAGGGAGTGGTGGAGACAGAGATGCACTTCCTCACAGCTTGTAGAAAATATCAGGGCATAAGGGAGAATTTCTACCCAAAATTCACAAAAATATGCCCGGAATTCAGAAATTTGAATGACGACCAAAAACTCCCATACCTACTAGGGGAAGAGTGAAATTGTGTAACACTAGCAGCACACTATGTTACAGCTTGCCATAAACAGAGGGACAACCACTAAATATAAGAAAAGAGTATATATAAATTATATGAATGTATATTTATACACTCAGGGATAGATCTGTATTTTTGTGTACAACCATGAATGTTTTTCGATGCTTTGGCAACATAAGATGTACCTTGTCATGCCAATAAAGTGATTTGAATTGAATTGAATTGAATTGAATTGAGAGCGAGAGAGAGAGAGAGGGCAAGAGAGAGAGGGTGAGAGAGTGAGAGGGCAAGAGAGAGAGAGAGGGTGAAAGAGAGAGAGAGGTTGAGAGAGAGAGGATGAGAGAGAGAAAGAGAGAGCGAGAGAGAGAGGTTCAGAGAGAGAGGGCAAGAGAGAGAGAGAGGGAGAGGGAGAGAGAGAGAGCGAGAGATGGCGAGAGAGAGAGAGAGGGCAAGAGAGAGAGACGGTTGAGAGAGAGAGAGGGGATGAGAGAGAGGGGATGAGAGAGAGAGGGTGAGAGAGAGAGGGTGAGAGAGAGAGAGGGGGAGAAAGAGAGAGAGAGGTGGTGAGAGAGGGGGGTGAGAGAGAGAGAGAGAGGTGAGAGAGAGAGAGAGGGGGAGAAAGAGGGAGAGAGGTGGTGAGAGAGGGGGCGATCGAAAAAGGCAGACACAGGCAGACCAAGCTGCCAAGAGAGGACAGGATATGCTCTCACTGCAGTCAGGGAGTGGTGGAGACAGAGATGCACTTCCTCACAGCCTGTGGAAAATATCAGGGCATCAGGGAGAATTTCTACAAAAAATTCTCACAAATATGCCCTGAATTCAGAAATCTGAATGACATCCAAAAACTCCCATACCTACTGGGGGAGGAGAGAAGCTGTGTAGCACTGGCAGCACACTATGTTACAGCTTGCCATGAACAGAGGGACAACCAGTAAACTAAGAAAAGAGTATATATAAATAATGCGAATGTATATTTATACACTCAGGGATATACCTGTTTATACACTGTATGAATAGAACTGCGTTTATGTGTTCAACCATAAATGTATTTTGATGCTTTGGCAACATAAGATGTACCTTATCATGCCAATAAAGCGGTTTGAATTGAATTGAATTGAATTGAGAGAGAGAGAGAGAGGTGAGAGGGAGAGGGGATGAGAGAGAAAGGGTGACAGAGGGAGAGAGAGAGGGGGAATGAGAGAGATTGAGGGTGTGAGAGAGAGAGGGTGAGAGAGAGAGAGGGTGAGAGAGAGGGTGAGAGAGAGAGAGGGTGAGAGAGAGGGGGTGAGAGTGAGGGTGAGAGAGAGAGAGATGGTGAGAGAGAGAGAGGGACTGAGAGAGAGAGGGTGAGAGAGAGAGAGGGTGAGACACATGGGAAAACCAGTTTGAAAAATTATACCAGAAAAACACACTAAGGCCAGAGCAACACCAAATATGCAAAAAACTGGAAAAGCTCGAAATGGCCATAAAAGATAACCAAAACCCGCTCGACTCCATAATAACAGAAAAACTCAAGGATCTGTGACCAGGAAAAGCTTGCGGGGCAGACGGCATACTAAGCGAGATGATTAAACACACAGACGATAAAATGAAATTGGCTATCCTAAAACTCTTCAACTTGGTTCTGAGTGTCGGTTACTTCCCTGATAGCTGGAACAAAGGACTCATAACACCCATATACAAAAGTGGGGACAAAGTCGACCCAAATAACTATTGAGGCATCTGTGTAAACAGTAACCTGGGGAAGGTATTCTGTAGTATCATAAACAAAAGACTTATAAACTTCCTTGAGGAGCACAATGTCTTGAGTAAAAGCCAAATTGGATTCCTGCCAAACTATAGAACATCAGATCATATCTTCACCCTACAGTCCCTAATTGACAAACACGGTCACCAAAACAAAAGCAAAATCTACGCATGCTTTATAGATTTCCAGAAGGCTTTCGATTCCATCTGGCACAACGGTTTATTCTTGAAACTTATCGAAAGCGGGGTAGGGGGAAAAACATATGATGTAATTAAATCAATGTATGCAAACAACAAATGTGCAGCTAAAATTGGAGACAAACAAACAAAATACTTCCCACAGGGGCGGGGGGTGACGCAGGGCTCGCCAATCTCATCGACACTCTTTAATATTTACATAAATGAATTGGCAAAACTACTTGAACAATCTACAGCACGCGGCCTCACCCTATATGAATCCAAGGTTAAATTCCTCCTCTATGCAGATGACCTGGTTCTGCTGTCACCAACTAAGGAGGGTCTACAGCAGAACCTGGATCTGCTGGAGTCGTACTGCCAGACTTGGGCACTGACAATAAATCCCCAAAAAACCAAAGTCCTTGTGTTCCAGCAAAGATCCAGACATCAGGGACCCAAAATAAATTTCACACTAGGAACAATCAAAATTGAACAAATCACTAACTACACATACTTGGGCTTAAAAATCAGTTCTATGGGAAATTTCCACCTGGCTGTGAATGAACTGAAAGAGAAAGCAAGAAGGGCTTTCTATGCCATTAAAAAATCAATCCAAATAGAAATCCCAATTAGCATTTTGCTCAACATTTTCAAATCAGTAATTGAACCAATTGCACTCTATGGCAGTGAGGTGTGGGGACCGCTAACACAACAAGAATTTGCAAAATGGGACAAACACCCAATTGAGATCCTACATGCAGAATTGTGTAAAAGTATCCTCCGGACTCAAAGGAAAACCGTAAACAATGCATGCAGGGCAGAACTAGTCCAATATCCATTAATAATTACTATCCAAAAAAGAGCCACCAAATTTTGGAAACACCTAGAAATGAGCAACCCCCAATGCTATCATTACGAAGCCCTGAAATGCCAAGAGAGGACCATAAAGAAGAATACCCTCAGTCAACTAGTCCTGGGACTCAGTGAAGTAACTACTAACACTACTAACAATAACCAGCCCCAGGACAGTGACAGCGTAACACAAAGTATTTGACCGAACACAATCGTCGCTAAGCAAAAGGATAAATTTCTGTCATATTGGGCAGAAACAACAAAAACCCAAAGCAAACTCAATTGCTACTTGGCCCTGAACAGATAATACAACATGGCTGATTACCTGACCATGGTAAAGGATAGCAAACTGAGAAAAACCTTGACAATGTACAGACTTAGTGAACATAGCCTGGCGATCGAAAAAGGTTGACACAGGCAGACCCGGCTACCAAGAGAGGGCAGGATATGCTCTCACTGTAGTCAGGGAGTGGTGGAGACAGAGATGCACTTCCTCACAGCTTGTAGAAAGTATCAGGGCATAAGGGAGAATTTCCATCCAAAATTCACAAAAATATGCCCGGAATTCAGAAATTTGAATGACGACCAAAAACTCCCATACCTACGAGGGGAAGAGAGAAATTGTGTAACACTAGCAGCACACTATGTTACAGCTTGCCATAAACAGAGGGACAACCACTAAATATAAGAAAAGAGTATATATAAATTATATGAATGTATATTTATACACTCAGGGATATATCTGTTTATACACTGTATGGCTAGATCTGTATTTTTTGTACAAACATGAATGTTTTTCGATGCTTTGGCAACATAAGATGTAACTTGTCATGCCAATAAAGTGATTTGAATTGAATTGAATTGAATTGAGAGAGAGAGGGTGAGAGAGAGAGAAGGACTGGGAGAGAGAGGGTGAGAGAAAGAGAGGGGGGGTGAGTGAGAGAAGGTGAGAGAGAGGGTGAGAGAGAGAGGGTGATAGAGAGAGGGTGAGAGAGAGAGGGAGAGAGAGAGAGGGAGAGAGAGAGAGAGGCTGAGAGAGAGAGAGAGAGGGCGAGAGAGAGAGAGGCTGAGAGAGAGAGAGGGCGAGAGAGAGAGAGAGAGGGTGAGAGAGATAGAGAGAGGGAGAGGGAGAGAGGGTGAGCAAGCAAGAGAGAAAGCAAGAAGGGCTTTCTATGCCATTAAAAAATCAATCCACATAAAAAGCCCAATTAGCATTTGGCTCAAAATTTTCAAATCTGTAATTGAACCAATTGCACTCTATGGCAGTGAGGTGTGGGGACCGCTAACACAACAAGAATTTGCAAAATGGGACAAACACCCAATTGAGATCCTACATGCAGAATTCTGTAAAAGTATCCTTCGGACTCAAAGGAAAACCGTAAACAATGCATGCAGGGCAGAACTAGGCCAATATCCATTAATAATTACTATCCAAAAAAGAGCCACCAAATTTTGGAAACACCTAGAAATGATCAACCCCCAATGCTATCATTACGAAGCCCTGAAATGCCAAGAGAGGATCATAAAGAAGAATACCCTCAGTCAACTAGTCCTGGGACTCAGTGAAGTAACTACTAACACTACTAACAATAACCAGCCCCAGGACAGTGACAGCATAACACAAAGTATTTGACCCAACACAATCGTCGCTAAGCAAAAGGATAAATTTCTGTCATATTAGGCAGAAACAACAAAAACCCAAAGCAAACTCAATTGCTACTTGGCCCTAAACAGACAATACAACATGGCTGATTACGTGACCATGGTAAAGGATAGCACGGTGGCATAGTGGTTAGCACTGTTGCCTCACAGCGCCAGGGACCCGGGTTCGGATCTGGCCTCGGGCGACTGTCTGTGTGGAGTTTGCACATTCTCCCCATGTTTGCGTGGGTTTTCTCCGGGTGCTCCGGTTTCCTCCCACAGTCCAAAGGTATGCGGGTTACGTTGATTGGCTCTGATAAATTGACCCTTAGTGTTAGGGGGATTAAATACGTGGGGTTACGGGGATAGGGTGGGATATGTGTTGGTGTAGGGGTTATGGGGATCGGGTGGGATATGTGTCAGTGCAGGCTCGATGGGCTGAAATGGCCTCTATCTGCACTGTGGGGTTTCTGTGATTCTGTGATAGCAAACTGAGAAAAACCTTGACAATGTATAGACTTAGTGAACATAGCCTGGCGATCGAAAAAGGTAGACACAGGCAGACCCGGCTACCAAGAGAGGACAGGATATGCTCTCACTGCAGTCAGGGAGTGGTGGAGACAGAGATGCACTTCCTCACGGGTTGTAGAAAATATCAGGGCATAAGGGAGAATTTCTACCCAAAATTCACAAAAATATGCCCGGAATTCAGAAATTTGAATGACGACCAAAAACTCCCATACCTACTAGGGGAAGAGTGAAATTGTGTAACACTAGCAGCACACTATGTTACAGCTTGCCATAAACAGAGGGACAACCACTAAATATAAGAAAAGAGTATATGTAAATTATATGAATGTATATTTATACACTCAGGGATAGATCTGTATTTTTGTGTACAACCATGAATGTTTTTCGATGCTTTGGCAACATAAGATGTACCTTGTCATGCCAATAAAGTGATTTGAATTGAATTGAATTGAATTGAGAGAGAGAGAGAGAGAGGGCAAGAGAGAGAGGGTGAGAGAGTGAGAGGGCAAGAGAGAGAGAGAGGGTGAAAGAGAGAGAGAGGGTGAGAGGGAGAGGATGAGAGAGAGAAAGAGAGAGCGAGAGAGAGAGGGTCAGAGAGAGAGGGCAAGAGAGAGAGAGAGGGAGAGGGAGAGAGAGAGAGCGAGAGATGGCGAGAGAGAGAGAGAGGGCAAGAGAGAGAGACGGTTGAGAGAGAGAGAGGGGATGAGAGAGAGGGGATGAGAGAGAGAGGGTGAGAGAGAGAGGGTGAGAGAGAGAGAGAGGGGGAGGAAGAGAGAGAGAGGTGGTGAGAGAGGGGGGTGAGAGAGAGAGAGAGAGGTGAGAGAGAGAGAGAGGTGGAGAAAGAGGGAGAGAGTTGGTGAGAGGGGGGCGATCGAAAAAGGCAGACACAGGCAGACCAGGCTGCCAAGAGAGGACAGGATATGCTCTCACTGCAGTCAGGGAGTAGTGGAGACAGAGATGCACTTCCTCACAGCCTGTGGAAAATATCAGGGCATCAGGGAGAATTTCTACCAAAAATTCTCACAAATATGCCCTGAATTCAGAAATCTGAATGACATCCAAAAACTCCCATACCTACTGGGGGAGGAGAGAAGCTGTGTAGCACTGGCGGCACACTATGTTACAACTTGCCATGAACAGAGGGACAACCAGTAAACTAAGAAAAGAGTATATCTAAATAATGCGAATGTATATTTATACACTCAGGGATATACCTGTTTATACACTGTATGAATAGAACTGCGTTTATGTGTTCAACCATAAATGTATTTTGATGCTTTGGCAACATAAGATGTACCTTATCATGCCAATAAAGCGATTTGAATTGAATTGAATTGAGAGAGAGAGAGAGAGGTGAGAGAGAGAGGGGATGAGAGAGAGAGGGTGAGAGAGAGAGAGGGTGAGACACATGGGAAAACCAGTTTGAAAAATTATACCAGAAAAACACACTAAGGCCAGAGCAACACCAAATATGCAAAAAACTGGAAAAGCTTGAAATGGCCATAAAAGATAACCAAAACCCGCTAGACTCCATAATAACAGAAAAAGAACTTTTTGAAAAACTCAAGGACCTGCGACCAGGAAAAGGTTACGGGGCAGATCGCATACTAAGCAAGATGATTAAACACACAGACGATAAAATGAAACTGGCTATCCTAAAACTCTTCAACTTGGTTCTGAGTGTCGGTTACTTCCCTGATATCTGGAACAAAGGACTCATAACGCCCATATACAAAAGTGGGGACAAAGTCGACCCAAATAACTATCGAGGCATCTGTGTAAACAGTAACCTGGGGAAGGTATTCTGTAGTATCATAAACAAAAGACTTATAAACTTCCTTGAGGAGCACAATGTCTTGAGTAAAAGCCAAATTGGATTCCTGCCAAACTATAGAACATCAGATCATATCTTCACCCTACAGACCCTAGTTGACAAACACGTTCATCAAAACAAAAGCAAAATCCACACATGCTTTATAGATTTCCAGAAGGCTTTCGATTCCATCATGCATGACGGTTTATTCCTGAAACTTATCGAAAGCGGGGGTAGGAGGAAAAACATATGATGTAATTAAGTCAATGTATACAAACAACAAATGTGCAGTTAAAATTGGAGACAAACAAACAAAATACTTCCCACAGGGGCGGGGGGTGACACAGGGCTCGCCAATCTCACTGACACTCTTTAATACTTACATAAATGAATTGGCAAAACTACTTGAACAATCTACAGCACCCGGCCTCACCCTATATGAATCCAAGGTTAAATTCCTCCTCTATGAAGAAGACCTGGTTCTGCTGTCACCAACTAAGGAGGGTCTACAGCAGAAGCTGGATCTGCTGGAGTCGTCCTGCCAGACTTGGGCCCTGACAATAAATCCCCAAAAAACCAAAGTCCTTGTGTTCCAGCAAAGATCCAGACATCAGGGACCCACTAGGAACAACCAAAATTGAACAAACAACTAACTACACATACTTGGGCTTAAAAATCAGTTCTACGGGAAATTTTAAACTGGCTGTGAATGAACTGAAAGAGAAAGCAAGAAGGGCTTTCTATGCCATTAAAAAATCAATCCAAATAGAAATCCCAATTAGCATTTGGCTCAAAATTTTCAAATTAGTAATTGAACCAATTGCACTCTATGGCAGTGAGGTGTGGGGACCGCTAACACAACAAGAATTTGCAAAATGGGACAAACACCCAATTGCGATCCTACATGCAGAATTCTGTAAAAGTATCCTCCGGACTCAAAGGAAAACAGTAAACAATGCATGCAGGGCAGAACTAGGCCAATATCCATTAATAATCACTATCCAAAAAAGAGCCACCAAATTTTGGAAACACCTAGAAATGAGCATCCCCCAATGCTATCATTACGAAGCCCTGAAATGCCAAGAGAGGACCATAAAGAAGAATACCCTCAGTCAACTAGTCCTGGGACTCAGTGAAGTAACTACTAACACTACTAACAATAACCAGCCCCAGGACAGTGACATCGTAGCACAGAGAACTCGACCCAACACAATTGTCACTCAGCAAAAGGATAAATATCTGTCATATTGGGCAGAAACAACAAAAACCCAAAGCCATCTCAATTGCTCCTTGGCCCTAAACAGAAAATACAACATGGCTGATTACCTGACCATGGTAAAGGATAGCAAACTGAGAAAAGCCTTGACAATGTACAGACTTAGTGAACATAGCCTGGCGATCGAAAAGGTAGACACAGGCAGACCCGGCTACCAAGAGAGGACAGGATATGCTCTCACTGCAGTCAGGGAGTGGTGGAGACAGAGATGCACTTCCTCACAGCTTGTAGAAAATATCAGGGCATAAGGGAGAATTTCAACCCAAAATTCACAAAAATATGCCCGGAATTCAGAAATTTGAATGACGACCAAAAACTCCCATACCTACTAGGGGAAGAGAGAAATTGCGTAATATTAGCGGCACACTATGTTACAGCTTGCCATAAGCAGAGGGACAACCACTAAATATAAGAAAAGAGTATATATAAATTACATGAAAGTATATTTATACACTCAGGGATATATCTGTTTATACACTGTATGGATAGATCTGTATTTTTGTGCACAAACATGAATGTTTTTCGATGCTTTGACAACATAAGATGTAACTTGTCATGCCAATAAAGCGATTTGAATTGAATTGAATTGAATTGAGAGAGAGGGTGAGAGACAGAGGGTGAGAGAGAAAGGGTGAGAGAGAGGGAGAGAGAAAGAGGGCGAGAGAGAGAAAGGCTGAGAGAGAGAGAGGGTGAGGGAGAGAGAGAGAGGGCAAGAGAGAGAGGGTGAGAAAGGAGCGGGCAAGAGAGAGAGAGAGGGAGAGGGAGAGGGAGAGAGAGAGAGAGGGTCAGAGAGAGAGAGAGAGAGAGGGCGAGAGAGAGAGAGAGGACAAGAGAGAGAGAGAGAGAGGGTGAAAGAGAGAGAGAGTGAGAGGTGGAGAGAGAGAAAGAGAGAGTGAGATGGCCAGAGAGAGAGATGGCGAGAGAGAGAGCAAGAGAGAGAGAGAGGGAGAAAGAGAGAGAGAGGGTGAGAGAGAGAGGATGAGAGAGAGAGAGAGAGGGCGAGAGAGAGTGAGGGTGAGAGAGAGAGAGAGAGATTGGGGATGAGAGAGAGAGGGTGAGAGAGAGAGAGAGGGGCTGAGAGAGAGAGAGGTGTGAGAGAGAGAGTGGGGTGAGAGAGAGAGTGTGAGAGAGAAGTGGAAACAAATCAGACCCAAATAACTACCGCGGCATCTGTGTCAACAGTTGTTTAGGGAAATTATTCTGCAGTATTCTAAATAGTAGAATACTTGATTTTCTTAACAAACATAATATCCTCAGAAAAAACCAAATAGGCTTTCTTCCAAAACACCGCACCACCGACCATATCTATACCCTTCACACTCTCATTGAAAAACATATACACCAAACAAAAAATGGGAAAATTTTCGCTTGTTTCATCGACTTCAAGAAAGCCTTTGACTCTATATGGCACGAAGGGCTCTATTATTAACTTCTTCAGTGTGGAATAGGGGGCAAAGTCTATGACCTTATTAAATCAATGTATCTGAAAAATAAATGCGGGGTCAAAATTGGAGACAAACGCACCGATTTCTTCACCCAGAGAAGAGGCGTCCGGCAGGGCTGCAATTTGAGCCTGACCCTGTTCAACATATACATAAATTAATTAGCAGACATGCTGGAGCAAAGCGAGTCACCAGGTCTCTGTCTCATAGATGGAGAAAACAACTAGACCTACTCGACAAATACTGCCAAAACTGGGCTCTAACAGTAAATCTAAAGAAAACCAACATCATGATTTTTCAAAAAAGGCCCAGATGTCAGGAAAACAAATACCAGTTTACTCTCAGTGATACCACTATAGGACACACTATGAGCTACACCTACCTTGGTCTAACTATTACAGCATCAGGGAGCTTCAGCATAGCAGTGAATGCATTAAAAGAAAAGGCCTGAAGAGCCCTATATGCAATAAAAAGAAAATTCTACAACATCCAAATCCCAATCAAAATCTGGCTCAAAATATTTGACAGCATAATCCTGCTCATTGCACTGTACGGTAGTGAAGTATGGGGCCCACTAAATCACCAAAGCTACACTAAATGGGAAAAACACACAATAGAAGCCCTACATGCAGAATTCTGCCGAAGCATCCTTCGCATCCAAAGGAAAACGCCAACAAATGCATGCAGAGCCGAACTAGGCAGACACCCACTGATAATAAACATCCAAAAACGAGCACTAAACTTCCTAAATCACCTCAAATCTAGCTCCCCAGACACCCTTCATTTCAAAGCCTTTCAGACCCAAGAGCTAAACCCAGAAAAGAGTCCCCTGAGTCAGCTGCTACTGAAACTAAGTACCCAGCCGGACCCTGACCAGCCCCAGCCCAACACAGCTGTCCAATCACCAATCCGAGTGAACCAAATCATCAAACAATGCAAAGAAACCTACCTGGAACATTGGAACAAAATAACCAAAAGCCAAAGCAGATTAGAATGTTACCGGGCCCTAAAAAGAGAATATAAACTGGCAGACTATCTCTCAACCATCAGAGACACAAAACAGAGACAGACCCTCACCAAGTACAGACTAAGCGACCACCAACTGGAAATTGAAAAAGGCAGATACAAGAAATCCTGGCAGCCTAGAGAGAATAGAATATGCGATCAATGTCTGGCCGGCGAGGTTGAAACAGAAATGCATTTCCTCCTAAAATGCGAAAAATTCAACACATCAAGAAACATATTATTCAACAAGCTAAGCCAAACAACCCCAGATTTCAAGGAATTGGATGACCTGTCAAAATTAAGATTAGTCCTGGGAGAAGGAGACAGACCATACCTTGGGGCCAAATATGTAACAACATGTCACAAACTGAGGACTGTTTAAAAAAAATTAAGACTGTTTAAAATTAATATTGAACGTACCCAATGAGATACAAAGACTGTTTAAAATTAATATTGTTTAAAAGTAATATTGTATGCACCCAACAAATGTCAAATCGACTGACACCTACAGAATGTTGGAAAACTGTACCTTTCTTGATATGTAAGCTTTGGCAATATGGTTCTCTGTAAACTTTCATGCCAATAAAGCATTTGAATTGGAATTGGAATTGGGTGGGAGAGAGAGGGTGAGAGAGAGAGGGAGAGAGAGAGAGAGGTGAGAGAGAGAGAGGGGGAGAGGGAGAGAGAGATGTGGTGAGGGGGTGAGAGAGAGAGAGAGGGGGTGAGAGAGGGATGGGATGGGAGAGAAAGGGTGAGAGAGAGGGAGAGAGAGAGAGGGAGAGAGAGGGAATGAGAGAGAGTGATGGTGAGAGGGAGAGGGGGTGAGAGAAAGGGTGAGAGAGAGAGAGGGTGAGAGAGAGGGGGTGAGAGTGAGGGTGAGAGAGAGAGGGCGAGAGAGAGAGAGGGAGAAAGAGAGAGAGAGGCTGAGAGAGAGAGGGTGAGAGAGAGTGAGAGAGGGCGAGAGAGAGAGGGTGAGAGAGAGAGAGGGTGAGAGAGATGGTGAGAGAGAGAGAGAGGGTGAGAGAGAGAGAGAGGGTGAGAGAGAGAGAGAAGGTGAGAGAGAGGGTGAGAGAAAGAGGGTGAGAGAGAGAGGCTGAGAGAAAGAGAGAGAGAGGGTGAGAGAGAGAGTGTGAGAGAGAGAGGGTGAGAGAGAGAGGGTGAGAGAGAGAGAGGAAGAGAGAGAGAGAGGGTGTGAGAGAGAGAGAGGGTGCGAGAGAGGAAGAGAGAGAGAGGGTGAGAGAGAGAGAGGGTGTGAGAGAGAGAGAGGGTGCGAGATAGAGGGAGTGTGTGAGAGAGAGTGTAAGAGAGAGAGGGTGAGAGAGCGAGAGAGAGGGTGTGAGAGAGAGTTAGGGTGCGAGAGAGAGAGGGAGAGAGAGAGAGAGGGTGAGAGAGAGAGAGGGTGAGAGAGAGGGTGTGAGAGACACCGGCACAAATGACCTAAGGGCCCAGCAGAAAAGGGTAGCAACATCGCTCGGATCAGTGATTGAGAAGGCAAGCGACACCTTCCCAAACACTAGAATCACGGTTTCCACACTACTGCCGAGAAGAGACTTCATCAACAAAACAATCCATGAGATAAATGCTAGCATAGCAAGAGACTGTGAATTAAAACATAACGTGCACCTGGCCCAACACCCCACCCTTGATGTGGAATGTCTTTACCACCAAGTCCATATCCACAGGAAGCGAATGTCGGTCTTTGCGAAGGCCCTGGAGGACGTCGCTTTTAACCAGATTCCAAGTGGATCCCCCCCGATCACCAAAGACCAACGGGATACAGACCAGGACTACTACAGAGACCACTACTACAGAGACCACCACCACACCAACCGGGACCAGAGAGGATCCCCACGCACAACAACAATGTCGGACCTGCACCACTCCTGTCCTACAGGGGAACAGGACCACCCCCAGCCAGGCATAGGGAGAGGTGCTCAGGGCATACGCAATACCACAGGCAGAGACAATCCTTTAAGAGACATAATGCAGACGATCAGCAGCATCTATTCCGGCCTTATGGATCAGAAAAAAATAAGGACTAGTTGTTAGAAAGAGTTGTAACCAATTATCCTCAGCATTTATAGACAATTGAAATGTTATTTTTTCCCCATTTAGACACGACAAACACATATCACTATTTAGCATATTTTAACCCATCACAGTAAAAGATCAATTTTAGCATGAAATCCTTATATATCTCAACCTGGAATATCCAAGGTCTAAGCTCTTCTATGCTTGGCATGAGGAGTGGGACACCAGAGTTCCTGGATGAAATTAAAGATCTAGATATTATCTTTTTACAGGAAACCTGGTGTAGAGGAGAAGGGCACACCGGCTGTCCCCATGGGTACACAGAGCTGGTGGTCCCCTCCAATAAATTGCCAGGAGTAACCCAGGGCAGAGAATCTGGAGGCATACTGATTTGGCTTAAAGCAGAGCATAGTAATTACATTAAATTTATAAAAAAGGGCGAAAACCACTTATGGCTCAAAATTAAGAGGGGCATCATCTCTAGCATGAAAGATGTTTTCATTTGCATACTCTATATCCCCCTGACAGAATCCCCGTACTTCAAAGAGGACACCTTCTCCAACATAGAGAGGGAGATTATCCAATTCCAGGCCCAGGGAAATGTGTTGATCTGTGTTGACCTCAACTCAAGAACTGGCGAAGAACCAGACTTCACCAATAATCAGGGGAATAATTACATATTTGGGAATAACCACTTTGATCTCCCTTCCCATCCACACAGGCATAACTGCGACAAACAGACAAATGCGAATGGAAAACAGCTCCTGCAGCTATGTCGAAGCCTGGGTCTGTAAATTGTCAATGGTAGGTTCATGGGAGACTACCTAGGATGATCCACCTATTGCTCACCTCTTGGCTTCAGCACCGTAGACTATATGATTATGGATCTGGACCCATCCTCTTTCAGAGCATTCAGAGTCAAACCACAAACAACACTGTCAGATCACAGTCAAATTACTGCATATCTTAAAAGGACAGAAACAACCAACACAGAAACACAACCCAGTAAACTGTACAACATTAAAAAATCCTACAGATGGGCCAAAAACAGCATGGAAAAATACCAGAAAGCAATCAGCAATCAATCAACGCAAGTTCTCTTGGACACCTTTCTGGAAAATACATAAACACACAATAAAGAAGGCGTGAATAACCTAAATAATATTTTTGATAATTTGGCGAAAGTTCGCAAGAATAAACCCAAAACAAAAAACTATGAAAAATGGTTTGACTCAGATTGCCATAACATGAGGAAAAAACTCAAAAAAATATCAAACCAAAAACACAGACAGCCAGAAAACGAGGAATTATGCCTTACTTATTGTCAGGCACTAACACAATACAAAAACACACTCAGAACCAAGAAAGAGCAGTATATTAAGAATACACTCAGCTCCATTGAGGAATCCGTTGATTCCAATTGTTTCTGGGACAACTGGAATACATTACACAATAAACAACACGACGAATTGGCCATTCAAAACGGAGACACATGGGAAAACCATTTTGAAAAATTATACCAGAAAAACACACTAAGCAATACCAAATATGTGAAAAACTGGAAAAGCTCGAATTTGCCATAAAAGATAACCAAAACCCGCTAGACCCCATAATATCTGAAGAAGAGCTATTTGAAAAAGTCAAGGACCTGCGACCAGGAAAAGCTTGTGGTGCAGACGGCATCCTAAGCGAGATGATTAAACACACGGACGATAAAATGAAATTGGCTATCCTGAAACTCTTCAACTTGGTTCTGAGTGTCAGTTACTTCCCTGATATCTGGAACAAAGGACTCATAACGCCCATATACAAAAGTGGAGACAAAGTTGACCCAAATAACTATCGAGGCATCTGTGTAAACAGTAACCTGGGGAAGGTTTTCTGTAGTATCATAAACAAAAGACTTATAAACTTCCTTGAAGAGCACAATGTCTTGAGTAAAAGCCAAATTGGATTCCTACCAAACTATAGAACATCAGATCATATCTTCACCCTGCAGACCCTAATTGGCAAACATGTTGATCAAAACAAAAGCAAAATTTTTGCCTGCTTTATAGATTTCCAGAAGGCTTTAAATTCCATCTGGCACGACGGTCTATTCTTGAAACTTATTGAAAGTGGTGTAGGGGGATAAACATATGATGTAATTAAATCAATGTATACAAACAACAAATGTGCAGTTAAAATTGGAGACAAACAAACAAAATACTTCCCACAGGGGCGGGGGGTGACGCAGGGCTCGCCAATCTCATCGACACTCTTTAATATTTACATAAATGAATTGGCAAAACTACTTGAACAAACTACAACACCCGGCCTCACCCTATATGAATCCAAGGTTAAATTCCTCCTCTGTGCAGATGACCTGGTTCTGCGGTCACCAACTAAGGAGGGTCTACAGCAGAACCTGGATCTGCTAGAGTCGTTCTGTCAGACATGGGCCCTGACAATAAACCCCCAAAAAACCAAAGTCCTTGTGTTCCAGCAAAGATCCAGACATCAGGGACCCAGAATAAATTTCACACCAGGAACAACTAAAATTGAACAAACCACTAACGACACATACTTGGGCTTAAAAATCAGTTCTATGGGAAATTTTCACCTGGCTGTGAAAGAGAAAGCAAGAAGGGCTTTCTATGCCATTAAAAAATCAATCCAAATAGAAATCCCAATTAGCATTTGGCTCAAAATTTTTAAATCAGTAATTGAACCAATTGCACTCTATGGCAGTGAGGTGTGGGGACCGCTAACAGAACAAGAATTCGCAAAATGGGACAAACACCCCATTGAGATCCTACATGCAGAATTCTGTAAAAGTATCCTCCGGACCCAAAGGAAAACCGTAAACATTGCATGCAGCGCAGAACTAGGCCAATATCCATTAATAATTACTATCCAAAAAAGAGCCACCAAATTTTGGAAAAACCTAAAAATGAGCAACCCCCACTGCTATTATTACGAAGCCCTGAAATGCCAAGAGAGGACCATAAAGAAGAATACCCTCAGTCAACTAGTCCTGGGACTCAGTGAAGTAACTACTAACACTACTAACAATAACCAGCCCCAGGACAGTGACATCGTAGCACAGAGAACTCGACCCAACACAATTGTCACTCAGCAAGAGGAAAAATATCTGTCATATTGGGCAGAAACAACAAAAACCCATAACAAACTCAATTGCTACTTGGCCCTAAACAGACAATACAACATGGCTGAATACCTGACCATGGTAAAGGATAGCAAACTGAGAGAAACCTTGACAATGTACAGACTTAGTGAACATAGCCTGGCCATCGAAAAAGGTAGACACAGACAGACCCGGCTACCAAGAGTGGACAGGATATGCTCTCACTGCAGTCAGGGAGTGGTGGAGACAGAGATGCACTTTCTCACAGCTTGTGGAAAATATCAGGACATCAGGGAGAATTTCTACCCAAAATTCACAAAAATATGCCCTGAATTCAGAAATTTGAATGACGACCAAAAACTCCCATACCTACTAAGGGAACAGAGAAATTGTGTAACCTTAGCGGCACACTATGTTACAGCTTGCCATAAACAGAGGGACAACCATTAAATCTGAAAAAAAGAGTATATACAAATTATATGAATGTATATTTATACCCTCAGGGATATATCTGTTTATACACTGTATGGATAGATCTGTATTTTTTGTACAAACATGAATGTTTTTCGATGCTTTGGCAACATAAGATGTAACTTGCGATTTGAATTGAATTGAATTGATAATTGAGAGAGAAAGAGGGTGTGAGAGAGAGAGAAATGGTGCGGGAGAGAGAGGGTGAGAGAGAGAGAGGGTGAGAGAGAGAGAGAGAGTGTGTGTGAGAGAGAGGGTGAGAGAGAGAGAGAGAGGGTGCGAGAGAGAGAGGGTGAGAGTGAGAGGGTGCAAGAGAGAGAGAGAGGGTGTGAGAGAGAGAGAGGGTGCGAGAGAGAGAGGGTGAGAGAGAGAGAGGGTGAGAGAGAGAGAGGGCAAGAGAGAGAGAGAGGGAGAGAGAGAGGGTGAGAGAGAGAGGGTGAGAGAGAGAGTGTGTGCGAGAGAGAGAGAGGGTGAAAGAGAGAGAGGGTGAGAGAGAGAGAGTCTGCGAGAGAGAGGGCAAGAGAGAGAGAGAGAGGGAGAGAGAGAGAGGGTGAGAGAGAGAGAGGGAGAGGGAGAGAGAGGGGGAGATGGTGAGAGAGAGAGAGGGCGAGAGGGAGAGAGAGGGCAAGAGAGAGAGAGACGATGTAACTGGTAAAATAGATAAGGGAGAACCAGTGGATGTGGTGTATTTGGACTTTCAGAAGGCTTTCGATAAGGTCCCACACAAGAGATTAGCGTGCAAAATTAAGGCACATGGGATTGGGGGTAAGGTATTGACTTGGATAGAGAACTGGTTGGCGGACAGAAAG